>NC_139677.1:14552226-14854438 GCF_964106915.1 Podarcis gaigeae
GCTGGGTTGCCTGAGTGAACCTTTTCTGTCCGGACAGCCATTCACCCGTGGCTGTCTCAATCTCTGGCAGAATCCGTCAGTGGGCGTTTCTTGAACTTCTTCCAGCAAAGAAGATCTTTGACGCCTAGTCTCCTCCTACTCTCCTACCCTCCTACTCTCCTACCCTCTTGCGCCTTCTGCGCAACGAGGGTGTAGGCAGCGGAGGACCCTTACTCTCCCCGCTGGTCCCCAGCAAGGAGTCATGGGACCGCCTCGCCGCTTCCCCCATCTGCCCCCCTTCTCCACTGGTGCTACGGTGATTCTCTTCCCCAGAAGATGGGCTGCCTCTCCCCACCCCGGGACGCTCTCTGGAACCCCTCCGGAGCCCGCTCTCTCCCTCTGGCCCTGATGGCAGTTCCCTGACAACCTCCCATTGTTGGATGCCTCAGACACAGAATGGAACATCGGTTGCTCCCCATGGAAGTTCCTTTAGTTTTGGCACGTACAGGCCTCGTGCCTAAGCTTGGCGCTCCGTGTAACACTTTCACAAAGCCAGTAATTCCTTCACCCTTGTTGCTTGGCCTGCTCAGGCTCCTACACTCCTACTTCCCTTCTCTATTTATACTCTTCCAGATACATTTTGTCTCAGGTTTGGCTACAGGACAGAATTGAGGGATGACTCCCCTCCAGGACTGGACTTTGTGAAGAAAACAAGGTAACGCCAGTCCCTTCATTCCTGAGCAAGTGCAGACATACTAATCCATTGTTTAATAACTCCATACACCAAACCGAACAAACCTTTGTGGTGATTAATCAGCGTCCGATTTCCCATCAGCCATGCCACCAGACTTTCTTCCAGTTCCATCCATTCTTAACGGCTATTTTTTGTGCCCCGGATCAGCATAATCTTCCTAGCCAAACATTGCATGGAATCACATGTAAAAAGCTAAAATCCCACCAGTCAGTTGCTTGAGGAATAGAATGGGAGACTGGATTTGTTCCCTCCCCATGTTCCTCCTTCCCCAACAAACCAATTAGGCTGGGTTTTTACTTTTGAAAAAAGGGCTCTGCCTGCGATGTATTGGATCAGAATCAGTGTTATTTTTACCCACAGTTCCCTCTCTTCTCTTTATGCCAACTATATGCAAGTGAAATTTGTAATTTCTTTCCCTGTTCTTTTAAAGGCTTCTTCTGCATGGTTTCCCCCCTCTTTCTCCAGCCTTTATGTCTTCATTTCTGTGTGTGGCTGTTTGCTTATTTACTTACTTAATTTATACCCTATATTGAAATGCACGAGGGCAGCTAACAAAATTAAAACGGCAAAAAGCAATTGCGTGAGAGCTTTACACTGCTGCGAAGAGTGTAGCCTGCTAGGTCAATGAACTTATCTGTCTGGTCTGTGATGTGCTTTGTCCCCATGGTGATCCCCAAGGAGGATACTGGTATGTCAGAAACAAATCCACATTGGATGTTTTGCCCCATCTCTGGAACTTCCAGTCAACAAAGCCAGGCATGTCTGGAGAAATACTCCCTTTATGCCCCACCCCCCTCCCTCACAGGCGTTTTGGATGTCACAATGACTTTCAGATGCAGTCTGCTGGAAGGTTCAGGAGACAGCTGACAAACATGCTAGGTATCAAGGTGGGTCTTCAGTGAATTTATTTCTAGCTCCTCATATCATTTTCTTTTTGAAATAGCATCAGCAAGAGCTGCACACGACTTTTTCTGTCTCTTATAAGTGTCTGTGCACCCTTAGGATATGCCCACGGAAGAGATAAACTTCCCAAACAACTGCTAAAATAATAATACAGTGGTACCTTGGGTTAAGTACTTAATTCGTTCCGAAGGTCCGTACTTAACATGAAACCATTTTTAACCTGAAGCACCACCTTAGCTAATGGGGCCTCCTGCTGCTGCCACGCCGCCAGAGCACGATTTCTGTTCTCATCCTGAAGCAAAGTTCTTAACCTGAAGCACTATTTCTGGGTTAGCAGAGTCTGTAACCTGAAGCGTATGTAACCTGAAGCGTATGTAACCTGAGGTACCCACTGTAACAGAAAGAATTGATAGATAACCTAAGCATCTATTAGAAGACAAAAAAGCCCCGCAGCCATTCATCCTCTTGTGAAGGTAGAGGGTTATCCATAGGGTTATGGATTTCCATTTGCTATTAGTCCTTTGAGCTGGAACTTTTAAATGAAAGAAAATAGGAACTAATCCAATAAACATTTTTTAAAAAAATTAGTGAAATATTGGAATATTTTAGGTCTCATTTGAGATCAATTCATTCTTCCATATTTGACACCTTCAGCTTACGTCCCAAATTGAGAAGTACAAAGCACGTAGTGAGAACTGCAGTGCAAGCAACATCTTCTATAAGAAGAGGATAGAAGAACTAGGCCAGAAACTGCAGGAGCAGAATGAACTCATCACTACGCAGAAGCAGCAGGTCTGTTCATATAATATTGTTACGTATCGAAAACCCCAAAGCAGAGTGGAACATTCCTTTTTGAAATAAAACAAAACAAACCCTTGAAAAATACAGATCGATTTTCAGCTACTGTACCATATTTTACCAACCCATACATTTCAAATTGTGTTCTTACAAACAGTGATCCTGATTTCTTCAGGGCCTAGGGCTGTTAGAGAATGACTTCCCCCAATTTGCAGCCCCATTCACAGGGGGGAAATGGGGGGGGGGGAGAGAGAGGGTTATTTTTCCAATTTGGGAAGGGAGGGGTGGGTTAAAAATTTCTGAAGGGAAACATGTGCTGTGCTTTTGTTTTGCAAAAAGACTCCTTCCGATTGCCCCTCTCTTCCTCCCTTGTCTGGGGAAGTGATATCCTGGTGAGTTTATTCACCACTTTGCTCTAAGGATGCCACGTGCCTGGCCAGCAAACTAGCTAGTGCGTCACTTCCTGCCCCCAGGACAAGGAGCGGGCAATAGGAAGGAGCTACTTTGTTAAGGTTAAAAAAGAGGAGGGGGAAATTCCCTCTCTTCCATTCAACTCAGTTGGTCAAACTGGGAAACAGTTTTAGTATTACAGACGGATTCTATAGCATTGGCTGCAACAGACCTTAAACTGGCACAGAAATAGCATCCAGTGGCATTGTATTGATGGGATGTTCAGAGCACTTAAAGCAACCTCGCTCCTACGATCAAGCCAAGTTTGATCATGTTAGGGTTCTCATTAAAAGGTAAAGGGTAAAGGGACCCCTGACCATTAGGTCCAGTCGTGGCTGACTCCGGGGTTGCGGTGCTCATCTTGCTTTATTGGCCGAGGGAGCCGGCGTACAGCTTCCGGGTCATGTGGCCAGCATGACTAAGCCGCTTCTGGCGAACCAGAGCAGCGCACGGAAACGCCGTTTACCTTCCCGCCGGAGTGGTACCTATTTATCTACTTGCACTTTGACATGCTTTCGAACTGCTAGGTTGGCAGGAGCAGGGACCGAGCAACGGGAGCTCACCCCGTTGCGCAGATTCAAACCGCCGACCTTCTGATTGGCAAGTCCTAGTCTCTGTGGTTTAACCCACAGTGCCACCCTTGTCCCAGGGTTCACATTAGGCTGGAACAAAGGTCCCTCTCCCTCTTTCCAGCCCCTGAGCCACTCCCACAGTCGTTACCGGAGCTCTGGCTGGGGCTGGCTTCAGATGTTTGAATCAAGCTGCCGCCTCTTTGTGGGTAGGGAGGGTGCAGCTGGGCTAGTTGTCCAGCCATCAGGGGCTCTTAGGTCAGGGGACAAAACAATCCCACCCTTCCCTATAAGGCCTGCACATGCCCACCTCACCTTATCAAAACAGCAGGGATTCAGCTCGTACCACCCCACAAATGATAATAGTCATCTCCTTTCTAAATCTGCACCTACGCTTGACTCTCTCTGCATTTCAGATAGAGAAACTGGCTACAAAAAAATCAGTGGAAAGCGTCAAGTCATCTGATGGTAAGTGGCAACAAGAAGGACTTTAAAATTCCTCTGTTTTTATCTGCTTGTTAATCATTGTTCTCTTAACAAATTGTTCCAAAGTATATAATTCAACAAGTCATCTTTTTCTCTAATTGCTTTGAGAAAGTCTGTTGAGAAGTACAAGAATCTCAAACCTATATTTCTTTTCTTTCCCAGTGAAAACGTCAACACAGAATGTTGTTCAGCCCAAATCCAGTGTATCGTCCATGCATGGTAAGTTTTTGTAATAGATACATACATTTTTACTGAACTTCCAGGATGACAGCAAGTAACAGCTAAATTTAATTAACACAGCAAGTTTTTTTTTAATTGAGAGGTCTTGAAAAGATCACTGTCATGGTTCACAGTGGTAAATATAACACATAGACATTTTCTTCCAGTGCAATACTTCTTTCTATTTCTAGACAAAACTGAAGCTTTTTTACTTGGAATGTGAAATTCCATTGTAGTGGAATCGACTTATTAGTTAACTGATTTTGTTACCAAATGACATCCGCATCTAAATTTAAGGCACCTAAGAATTGGTGCCCGAGGCATCAATTTACCTAATAGTTGAGCTGACCTTGAATAAGCCATAATAATTGGATTGTAAAATAGCAAACAACCTCATTACATTTTGTTTTATTTCAAGTGGTCTCTTAATTTTAAAAAAGCATCACCGTGAGGCTTTCAATTAAAAAAAAACATTGACTGGAAAGCCCGTTCACAATAATTATTTTATGAAGACTTTGCACCATGAATGCTACTCTAGTGTTTTATGCTTTGATGTTTTAATCTATATTTTAAATTTTGTACATAGCTTTATTTTTTTGTAAGCCACTTTGAGACCCAGATGTGGCAATATGCAGGGTGTAATAATAGTAAAAATATTCATTATATGGCAACTGCACTTTTCATTTCACATTTGGGTTGTTTGAATGGTCACTATGTCTCCAATCTCGCAGATATATTTATGATCACAAGGGCTGTGTTTGGACATAATACTGGCTAAAAACCCTAGTTAAGCAAAGTAGTCTGTGCACAAGCTGTGTGTTGGTACACATAAAAATAATTTTATTATTTATACCCTGCCCATCTGTCTGGGTTTCCCCAGCCACTCTGGGTGGCTTACAGCATATATAAAAACATAGTAAAACATCAAACATTAAAAACTTCCCAATAAAGGGCTACCTTCAGATGGCTTCTAAAAGTTATGTAGTTCTTTATTTCCTTGACATCTGAAGGGAGGGCATTCCAGAGGGAGGAGGCCACTACCGAGAAGGCCCTTGGTCTGGTTCCCTGTAACTTTGCTTCTCGCAGTGAGGGAATCAGTGGAAAACCCTCGGAGGAGGACCTCAGTGTCCAGGCTGAACGATGGGGGTGGAGATGCTCCTTCAGATATAGCTCATGCACTCCCCGCTCTCCTCCTTTCATGAGATGAGGAAACAAACCAGCATGCCATAGAGTGGCTGGCTTAGCATAGCACCCAAACCAGTTCTCATGAGTACCACAATTAGGAAGCCAAGAGCAAACTCTAGATTGTAGATCATGGATCTCCAAAACAAACCACAACCACAGTTTCAGATGTAATACTAAGCTAGACATTCCACGATGTGTTACCCTGGAAGGGAGGGGTTAACTGTGGTTTTTGGTCAGCATTATGCCTGAAGACAGGTATAGATTTAATATCTTCCAGTGGCAGCAATCTTAGCGCATTATAGCTCCTAGTTCAACTAATTGGGCTTGGAAAGGTAAAAAAATGGAAGGAACCTTCTTCACCGTTTTATCATTCATTGTTTTATCAGGTCCATTTCCTCCACTTTGGAGAGGCACCAGAGTGATTGTCTCCATTAAATTTAAATCCATACCTGTAATTTCAGATACTCTTCCGACTATACTAAGAATAATAAGCCTTTTCCAGTTTTCGAAACAACTTGGGTATTCATTTTGGATGATTTTGCTGGTGATTGTCTATTTTATTTATCTCTGCAGGTCTTTTCTATCTCTCTTTTTATCTCTTCCTACCTTGTTCCACCCCCCTGCCTTTTTAAAATTAATTTCAAAATTATGCCTTAAAGGGGAAACACTACTTTTCCTACTTTCTAGCAAACAAGACCATGATTAGTAGAGCTGCATTGTGTTTTCATTCAAATGAAACAGCTAAAATAGGCAGTGTCATCTTGATGAGTGAATAAATTTAATATAGTATTCGAGTTTTTCTTTCTTTTGCAAAATAGAAGTTTTCATCTGATATTCATTTCTGCTTTTTGGAGAAACAAGCTTAGATTAAAGCATTCATCACTGATCTTTTTTTGTCTTCTGTGGAATTAAATGAAACAGATCCATTTCAGTACTTAATTTATTTAGATTTCTAGCTCATTCTAAAATAAGGGCTTAGGGAAGTAACTGCACTAAAACGAACTATGACAAAAGCTGACAAATAAAAATGGTTTTTATAAAAAATGCTACTTTAAATAAAAAAATACCTTAAATCATCCTAAAATGAAACAAACACATAACCTTGGATGCATTAAATTTGTCAAAAACTGGATTTTGTCGCTTGCGGGGAGAAGGTTAGTCTTGTCAAAAGTTCAGTTTAAATCAACAGGATTTGACTTGCAATTCTATATCTATATAAACACCACTAAATTCAGTGGAACCACTAAATTCAGTAGACATTATTATTAGCTTGCACTGTTAGAGCAAAACTCGACATGGCATGAGAGCTCTATGAAGCGATTCCCTATTGCCTCTTCCCCACTCCTGCACAAACAATCTACAGCAGCGGTTCTCAACGTGTGGGTCCCCAGATGTTGTTGGACTACAACTCCCATCATCCCTGAGCTCTGGCCTTGCTAGCTAGGGGTGATGGGAGTTGTAGTTCAACAACATCTGGGGACCCACAGGTTGAGAAAGGCTGATCTACAGGGCATGTGGCTGCATCTGGGGGAAGGTTTGCTTAGTTAACCTTTTCTTTCCAAGCCATTTCCTTAATAGATATTATGTCCTGATGCTTCCTCCAGGAAAATGACACGGGGTGAAAGAGTTAAGCCCACTGCCTGATCCTCTCCCTGCCTGGGTTGAGAACTCCCAAGCTTCTTGGGGATCATTCACAGGTGACTCATGACAACCATGGGGCTGCCCACTCCCATTCCTGTGATGGGTCACACTCTTGTCATGGTCAGATGTGCCTCTGCATGCTTCCCCGTCCTTCCCTCTGAAACCT
This sequence comes from Podarcis gaigeae, assembly GCF_964106915.1. NCBI lineage: Eukaryota > Metazoa > Chordata > Lepidosauria > Squamata > Lacertidae > Podarcis > Podarcis gaigeae. The sequence continues at coordinate 14,559,377 of NC_139677.1, forward strand.
CTGGTTCAGGAGTTGCCTTCCATGCATGGTGAGCAGGGAAGAAGTCCAGGAGCCTAAGACCTAGCATCTATCTCACTACACATGGAGGTAAGAGGGGAAAGTCCCAGGTACGGCCAGAGGCTTACTTTTGTTCTAACGCTAAAGACCTACAGCCACTCCGCTTGCAGGTAAAGCTGAGAAACAACTGCAGCTTAATGTGATGGAAAATATTTCACTTCCTCCATTCAAATTGCTCCAGAGAACAGCATTCGCTACCTTAAACACATCCCTACAATTTGAATAAAGTTCTATCACGGGTAATGACATTTTTACTGAAGTTAGTGGCTCAGAAGAACAAATAAACAAATGCAGCACCTCCATATAAGCTTCTGCGTAATTGTCACCCTTTGGACCTTTATCTTGACCTGCTTCTGTCTGTCTGTCTGTCTGTCTTTTTGCTATTCCTCTGTTTCCTGATTATTAGAACAGGCCCATTTGGTGCACATCCTGGAGCCCATAGAGGAGCTTCCAGAGGATGGAGAAGGTAATGGAAGGGCCGATCAAAGCATCTGTGGCCTAACATGGGAAATGTTTACTAGGAATACAAATGTACATACTTATATGGTTTCCAGAGTATCATCACATAGGCATGTTTTTGTACTGCATGGTAAATTACATTTTCAAGCCCTATGCAGAGCTAGGCACCGCAATATTTCCGCCGTCACCTTCCTGAAAGTAGATTGCTCCTCCTCCTTTCCACTAATTCCCACCACCCACTTCCCCAAAAAGGCAGTTCCAGTCCTTCCCACACTTCTGGGCAACTCCGACTGTACCACTGTTTCAGTTTCCATATAGTGTGGAACTGAGAGAACAAGATGCGAGCCTGCTTGTTACAGCTGTTTCTGAGCAGTGGGAGTTTCATTTTAGGCTCTTCCTCCTAGTAGAAAATTCATACCCAAACGCAATTGTCATCTTCTTGCACCTCTTCACTTTCTTGCTGGGATGGTCAACATGGACCTCAGCTCCCATCATTCCTGACCATTGACCATGATGGCAGGGACTGATAGAAGAACAGTGGCGCCTCGCAAGACGAAAAGAATCCGTTCCGCGAGTCTCTTCGTCTAGCGGTTTTTTCGTCTTGCAAAGCAAGCCCATTAGCGGCTTAGCGGATAAGCGGTTTAGCGGCTTAGAAAAAGGGGGGAGAAGGGGGGGAAGTCGGAAAAACTCGCATGACATTTTCGTCTTGCGTAGCAAGCCCATAGGGAAATTTGTCTTGCGAAGCACCTCCAAAACGGAAAACACTTTCGTCTAGCGGGTTTTTCGTCTTGCGAGGCATTCGTCTTGCGGGGCACCACTGTAGTAGTCTAGCAGCATTTGGAGGGCACCATATTGACTGCCCCCATTCCTATGGTACTTCCTTGCCTATGTTGGTGATTGTTTCAAGACGAGTAGGGTTGGCAGGCAGGCCTTGTGAGCACAGATGCCTGGAACATAATAAATTGCTATTATTCTCTTGTTGCTGTTACTACAGTAGCTCTTTCCGGCAGATAAAGTGTTTTCTTCTTATCTTTTATCCTTGCACAAACCAGTGAGATGAGAGTCCCCAGTGTTTTTGATGGCCAAGCAAAGATTTGAACTTTGATTTTCCACAGTCAAGCTATAGTAGTAGTAATTATTATTATTATTATTATTAATAATAATTTTTATTATTAACCCACCCCACTCTATCCAATTCTATGCAAATTAAAAAGCCAGATTAATCGGGCAGAATTAAAAGTGGCCTTATGATGTGCCTATGCTTATGCATATAATGTATTTCAAGAAAGGTTTTAAGTATTGTTCTGTGGTGTTGTGTTTTATATGTTTATGTGGTAAACGACTCTGGAATGCTATGGGATGAAGGGTGGTTTAAAAATGAAATAATAATAGGTTTCTAACTTTTTAATGTAGTTTTTTGAAGGTAGTTCTTCTCTTTTGCCTCTTTAATTGTTGTGGGCTTAGCATATATTGATACTACAGTATCGTTGTAAAGAAAACTGTCTGTTCTGTTTCAGAAACAGAGAAACATGAGCCCAGAGCAGGGAGGAATAAGCACCATACAGCACATTCTTTGAAGAGCACTCCTTCAGTACCAAGAGAGCTGAGATCTGTTTTGGAGCAGACCCTAGCAGAGAAACTGGAATCCTTGGGAATTAAATCAGTAAGGTCACTTTATAGTATTTAGGTGATCAGAAGATGCTTCTCTCCCTTTTAGTTCCTTAACTTCCTCTTTCAGTCAACCTGGGACAATCAGCAATTCAAAATCACTGAGGGCACCAGCGTTCTTCTTGTGCTTTTTCTTAGACTTTAGTGTAAGATTGCAACACCTGCAGTAATGTGTTTGTTCTCACTTGTGTGCAGTCTCACACTACTATTGGTTATACTTACCCTCAAAGCAAAATTTATGCCTGTATCTTGTTGATCAACACACTCCCATATTTTTTCATTTACGTCCACCAAGAGACAGGGAAGGGAGAAAACACGGGCGCAAACATTTAAGTTCTACGAATTTCAACTGAATTGTCACCTGTTACAATAAGCCGCAAACCATGGCCAATGAGCATGGCTGAATTGCACCTGCTTTGGTCCTCCTTGCTAATGCATAGAGAAAACAAATCACGACCCCCGGATTTGCATGCTGCCTGAACCAGGGATCATGGTTTGCTTTGCTTAAACAGAACTCTCAATAAGCTAAGAACAAATGTTGGCTTATTGTGGTTTGTTTGGAGTAGACACAATGCAAATCCCTGGTTTGGAAGTAATGCTAAGCCAGGGATCATGGTTTGTTTCCCTCCCGACATGACCTGGGAGGACTGAAGCCAGCACAGTTCCCTCATGCATGGCTAGTCATAGTTTATGGCTTACCACAATGTGTGAACATAGCCAGCAACTCATTAATGTGTTTAACTTGGGTTGAATTATGCATGTTAAGTAACATTCAGTTTAAATCTTCAGTAATGAAGTAGTAATTAGAAGGATAAAAATCTGTTTAGTTTGTAAAGAGAATTTCACATACTGAGAGTAATAGTTTACTGGGGAAAATCCTCATCATTCCAAAGAAATAAAAAGAGGGAGGTAAGACCACCATTTTTATTTTTATTTTTATTTTTATTTTATTTATTTATTATTTATTTATTTAAAAAATACTATTTCTTTCTGGTGGAGGAAACATACCAAGTTTAGAATTTTCTAGATAGACTCTGAAGACAAAATTTCCCATAAATCTCATTTGTTTACTGGATTCAAAACTGGGATTTTAGGGAGAAGTGTGATTATAATCTATAGAACCACCATCTCATTTAAACCAATCTTGCATTTCTTAAAACACAAATACAGAGTCAGAGTTTGAATAATACAGACATTAGGAAGATGACACCATACTTTTAGGAAAAGAAATGCTTCTTAAATAGTGCCACCAAAAATCACATAGGGTGAAGATGTCAGTGCCATTGAATAAAAAAAGGTAAAAGCCTCCACCAAAAGTAGAGAACCTTCTTTCTGTCAAGGACCACATTTCCTTGGGGTTAATCTGCCAGGGGCTGGAACGGGTTGGTCTCTTTGGTAGAAAGGGAGGGATATAAAATAAATGGTAGACAGGGCCACCTGTTCTCTTTTTCTGCCTGTCTCTCTTTGTTACACATTTGCTACAGCATCATCTTGTAGGGTCCACACAAAAGCAGCATCTTTCCCATGGATAATTTGTATGATTTTCCAAAACGCGTTTCTGGAAAAGGGAAGCAGTATTGCTTTTTTAAAAAGCAGAAAGTGATTTCCATTTTGTTTCCTGCATATCAGAATGAAACTTTTCATCTTTCGCAGGGAGTTCATGGTATCCCAAGTGATCATTTGAACAGGGTCTTAATGTCTGTGGAATCTGCTAGAGAAGAAAGGAAGAAACAGATCCCCGACATTCACCTTATTCGGGAGCAGCTCCAGCAGCAAGTCAACTTCAGGGTTATGTCTTGCAGCAGACTTTATTCCAGTTCTTACCTTTCTCCAGAAGGTGTGCTAACTTCCCACCCCTCTCCCTGCCCCAACCACCCCACTGCTTTCAGATGTCTGGAGGTCAAACCAGCATGTTACTTATAACTCGAGACAACGTAAACGTGGGCCTGCTTTCATGTGCAGTGTGTTAAAAGTTTTGTTAACAAGTTAATGTTCAAAAGCAGATCAGCTGTTTGTCTTTGGACCCATTAATTAATTGGTGAGCCATTTACATTTTGGTACCAGCGTTGTTTGAGGGCAGTGGATGAGGGCAACATTTGGACTAGAAAACTGGTCCCTAGCTCATGTGGAATCTGAAGTAATTTTTTAATGAAATGATTTTAAAATGTTGTCTTATTTTATTGTTGTTAGCCGCCCTGAGCCCGGCTTTGGCTGGGGAGGGCGAGATATAAATAAATAATTATTATTATTATTATTATCATCATCAAAGAGGAGCAGGTATGAGCTTCCTCAGAATCTGCCTGAGTCTCCTTAAGCAAGTCATCACCACAGTTTTATGGCCCCAGTGTTGAACACATTCTCTGACACAAGATGTCTGTGTGAACTGCAATCGATAATCCTTTCACAGATTTACTTAAACTTTTGTTAAAAACTCCCAACTCACTTGTTTAAGGACTACGTGTTATTTAATTAGCAGTTTATACATTCTTGACCAAAGCTACTTTACAATGTATAACTGCTTATTCATAAAAAAGTGGAAATCCCGCTACCTGAGGTATTGACCAATCGGATATTACATCCCCTTAGCACATTTTGCAACATGCTTCTAGGCTTAGGGGCCAGAGGGCACTTTTCTGGCTCAAGATGTAGAGCTAGTGCCTCTTTTGTGAAACCTGTGCCCAATACAGAGAAACATTACTAACATTTCTTGTGAGCACAGCTTTCCCCTGAATTCTCTGTTATTCATTTGAGCATTTTTACCTCATCTTTCCCTTGTTGTCATTGTCGTTGTGTTTAAAAAATGTGCACTCAAGGAGGCTTGCAGTGTAAAAATTGAAAAAACAGTAGCAAAAAACCAAACAAACCTGAAATGCAAAATAAACAGGGACAGCTAGGTGACTTTCTGAAATTTCAAAGGAACTCAGAGCACAGAAACAGCCAAATGCCTTCTGAAATGAAAATGTATTCCTGAGATGATGATGAAGAATAATAATCAAGGAGGAAGCCAGGCAAGCTTCCTTACTTGGGCAGGTCTATTAGACACAATTCAGCCAGCAAAGTAGAAACTAAAGATGTGTCTGTTTTTCTTGTTTCTGCTGATATTGTTCTGTGGGATATATCTTTGCTATTATTGTTGTTGTTGTTTGAATTTATATACCACCCTATACCCGGAGATCTCAGGGCAGTTCACAGAATAAAATCAAAATATAAAACCACAAAATACATAATCAAAATAAAAACAACAACCCAATAACCCCTCGCCCCCCAAAACACATTTTTAAAAAGGGCATAGGATCCTCACAACATTTAAAGTAATATAATTAAACCTGGACATGAGCCACTCATTGGAATGACCATGATCTCAGAAATGTCTGTGGCAATATTTATTGGCAACCAAATTGGCCAGGTGCCTTTCTGATACAAAGACAAAAATAAGAGTGGGAGTGGGGGAGGGGGGAATTAGCTTTGGTTGTTGGGCCGATGTAATACTATTGCTTCATCTTCCGCAAGGGAAAGGCCTGTATCTAATGTTGCAAACAAGTCCTCTTTGCTGAGTTTCATCTACTTTCTTCTTGGCACTGTTTCTACCGCTGATGCGCTTCCACCAGAACGTTGTTTTGAGTATTTATAACCTGTGTTTCACTGCAGCTAAGAACAGGGTAGCTCACTTGGGAGGTTCGCTGTCAACTATGTTACCCAAAGCAGCAAAACGTCCATCGGTTGCCAAACGCCCAACCGTACAAAGACCAGTCGCTGCTGAAAACACCCCCACACCAAAGTAAGAGGAACTGTTCAGTAAAGTTTTGTTTGGGGTTGTCCGTATTATCGGAATCAGCCTTGTGGGCCAATATGGTGGAGCACCTGAACATGTCTGTATTATTCATCCGCTGGGAGAGATGCACTGGCTGCTGATTGGCTGCAGCTCCGTATTGTTACTAACACAGAAAGCCCTGAGCAACTTGGGATCAGGTTACCTGAAAGGCCCCTGACCCTGCATAGATATTTAAAATTTCTTAGATCAGGGTTTGCCAAACTTGGGTCTCCAGCTGTTTTTGGACTGCATCATCCCTGACCACTGGTCCTGCTAGCTAGGGATGACAGGAGTTGTAGTCCAAAAACAGCTGGAGACCTAAGTTTGGCAAACCCTGGCTTAGATCATCTGGGGAAATTCTACCCACCACTCCACGTCCTGTAGAATATTTCAGAGCATGTCCATTTTTTGCCATTGCCCCTGTTCTGTGGAATGCCCTTCCCTCTGCCATACATGACACGTCTATTAGTTGCTCTCTGCATCTTTAGAAGATGTATCATTTCCTCCCGGCTTTCCCAGGGCTCTAAGATTGGATCCTGTTATTTCAGAGTTCTCGATTTTATAATATTGTTTTTATTATGATGTTGTGTTCTTTTGGATCACAATTTAGGGTTTCCCCAAATTTTTCAATGTTAAAAGTTTGTAAATGCTTTTAAATAAAAGAGAAAGAAAAAAGACAAGAAACGAAAGAAAGGAAGTAGGTGTATTGATTTATTTCCTCTGACCCCTCAAAAGTATATTTTAAGAAGATAGCGAGACCATCATCCTTCTGCAGGGAAGGGAGTGATTAAAAAGCATTTACTATATTATGTCTGCATTGCAGGAGGTTGGACTAGATGACTCTTGGGACCCCTTCCAATTCAACGATTCTATGATTTAAATATATTTGTGACATTCATAAACCTCTTCTGAAAGGCAATTGCCCAAAGCAGAATACAGAATCTGAGTACAGAGTACAGAATCTGCAATATATTAGATAAGAAAAGTTGTAATTTTTGTTATTGTTCCTTCCAGAACCAAGAAGAGTGCTTTGGGAGATGAAATCCCCAAAAAGCTGCATAGTATTACGTAAGTCTTCCGTTTGGTTTCTGTGCACAATATTCTGAACAATGCAAAGACTAAATGTCAAATTGTAAACATGGCACTTCACCTAAGGTTCAGGTTTGCCAGTTGCTTGAAATGGTGAGGCAAAGAATTGGGGGTGGACAAGTAAGCAATAGAGGCAGAACAAAAGAACAGGAAGGGGAGAGACAGTGCAGGATACCACCCCTAAATGGAAGTGCTGCTACCACTCCTCTAATCCCTTGGCCTTCATCAGAAACTACTCACAGATTTCTACAACCATGGTGGCTGGAAGTCTCTTTTTTTAAAGACACGGTGAATCAGATTGTGTAGTAAAACCCAAGACAGATGTATAGCTATGCTTACTTTGCGCATGCTTACTATAGGTATGGTCAGGGGTTCAAATCCGCACAACGGGGCGAGCTCCCGTTGCTCTGTCCCAACTCCTGCCAACCTAGCAGTTTGAAAGCACACCAGCGCAAGTAGATAAATAGGTACCACTGCGGCAGGAAGATAAACAGCGTTTCCATGAGCTCTGGTTTCTGTCACAGTGTTTCGTTGTGCCAGAAGCGGTTTAGTCATGCTGGCCACATGACCCGGAAAGCTGTCTCTGGACAAACACCGGCTCCCTCGGCCGGAAAGCGAGATGAGCACTGCAACCCCATAGTAGCCTTTGACTGGACTTAACCGTCCAGGGGTCCTTTACCTTTACATTTACAATAGGCAGATGCTCAGAGAGAGCCTTGAACCACGGTGCACTCTACCTGCTTTTCAAACTGGATAAAATGGTTTGGCTGCATAGAATCCACCTTTATTCGAAGGACCTAAAATGGCTTTCCACACGTTCCTTACTGTGTATGGGATGTTTCTCAGCAAAGACTCCTTTCTTACTAGTTTCAAAACATGGGGAGAGTTTAGGTTGATGGAAATCAACATTCTGTAACCAGTTTTCTTGAGAATGGTGGCATTGTGGATTAACTTATGCTGAAAATGGTGGTCCACCATTTACCTTGTGGTGTGGACAAGGATCCTAAGATGATCTTAATCAGAGGTTTGTGACTTCCCTACCATTTTCCTGTTGGATGAAAGGATTTGGAAAACCTGGGCAAAGTGTGGCTAAGGCAGTACCATGTTTGGCAACAGTTGGGTTAAATCAAGGTCTTGCCGCAGCGATGATGATAATAATGGAAGGTGACTAACCAATTTCCCTCCCCCTTAGAACCCCACCATTTAGCTCAGAGGAAGAAGTAGAAGAGAATGACATCATGCAGTCCTATATCTCACCAGAATTGTCTCAGCCTCAGGCATCCAAGAGCAACATCAAAGGCAGCTTGTCAAGATTTGCAAGCCAGAGTGATGTGAACTCCATGGAAGAAGAAGAGGAGGAGGAGGAAGAAGAGGAAGAAGAAGAATTCAAAACAAGCCTTAAACCTTCAAAAAGTAGGGAAGCTAATTTTGTAGACCACCTTAAGGAGGAGCACACCTATGGGGAAATGCTCCTCTCATGTTCACACCAGGATCTGTGTTCACCCCATGGTCTCCTTTACTGTGGCTTTCTATCCTGTGCTCAGGATTGTGCTGAACAGCTGATAATCATACTGGCCGTTAACCAGTGGGATTAATTAAAAAGAAGCACGTAGAGCGAACGGTGAAAAGGAAATCATATTTTGACACACTACTAAATGTTAAAGTCTGAGGGGTTGTAGCAGAAGGACAGGGTTCTTGGGCAATTCCCACTGCACAGCTGCTGCCTAGACTAATATCATTGATTTACGAGTAACGTCCAAGATGTAATCAGCACAGTAGCTGAAGACTCACGGGGCAGTCTACCAATCTCATCAGCCATCATTAATCTGGGTTTATTTTATTTTTTAATAAAACTAAAATGTGTTGGAAGATTTGTGCTTCCCTGGACCATTTTGTTGGGGAAAAGTAAGGGGACGTTTTTATCCCACTATATTAAAATTGGCTAGAACAACAGAGCACCTCAGTGGCAGAAATCAATCAATTTATTGGGATATTTTTGTCTTGGACTCTTGATTGTTTTCAAAACAAAAACCTACAACGCTGGGTTACTTTTTGCTAGAAGAAATATTTACCCTAACATGTTACACTGGCACCCCAAATGAGATAAATAAGCACCCCAGATGTAAAATTGAGTTGGTTTTCTTTGGATTATTTGTGTACTATAAATAGCGAGTGACTGAATTTTTTTTATTACTATGCAGGCAGATTTTTTATTACTATGCAGGCAAAGATGTCCTATAATTATTGCATTATAGGTCTACCTCTGTGTTGATTCTGCAAGGAAAAGTGTACTGGCAGTGTAATTTTACACCCGAAAGTCTGGGTTAGAATTAAGCATTTCAGTTCTAAGTTGCCCATATCCTGTTTTTTTATTGTGTAGGTGCATTTATCCAAAGAGGGACTGTCCAAATCGAAAAGCTTCCTCCGAACCAAGGAAAGGAAAATGAATCTGCTGAAGTAATTAATGTTGGCCCCGTATCTATTCAAAAGTGTGTCCAAGAAGTAAAGGTATTAGATTTTATTTGAAAAAGACCTATATACATCGAGATACAGTGGTACCTCGGGTTACATACGCTTCAGGTTACAGACTTTGCTAACCCAGAAAGTGTTTCAGGTTAAGAACTTTGCTTCAAGATAAGAACAAAAATTGTGCTCCAGCACCAGGAGGCCCCATTAGCTAAAGTGGTGCTTCAGGTTAAGAACAGTTTCAGGTTAAGAACGGACCTCCAGAACGAATTAAGTACTTAACCCGAGGTACCACTGTATTATTATTTCTATTTTCTTATAATTGAGGGGATAATTTACTGGTGTAAGAATTTCCTTTACAAATCACTGTCTTGTTTTCAACCACTTTGTAGTCGCTGATAAAGATATTTGTGGCTGGTATTAATTCAGTATGATGATCTTCTGGCTTTGAAATGCAATTCAGGGATTTATTTCTTTTCAGTGTAAGTAAGATTTACACTGTAAGTACAAGTCACCCCCCCTGGATTTTTAAAACCTGTATCCATGCCAAAAAAAAAAAAAAAGGTTCAGGGAGCTACTGCAAAAGCAGCAGTCAGAGCATGAGAAGTAAAACAGAGTATTGCAGCTTTGCCCACCTGCCAGGTAAAAGCTATTTGACCCCCTAACTGCACCACCTCCTTCTTTGTTTCCAAGCAGGTTTCAACCTTTGAAAGCCTTTACTAGTCTAAGCCCAGCATATAATCTGTGAGAGCATTCCTTCCTATATGGACCTGCTCAGAATTTTGCAAGAAAGCCTAGTTCAAGGTGCTATCTATAAATGTAGCTCTATATGAACTAGAAAATTGAAGTGCAGGATTTCTTTAAAAGAAAAAGATTTGAGGTGATCGCTCTCTTTCCTTTTGTCACTCGTGGCAAGGAAATCTGGAATCTTAAACCTTTTCCATAAAATGCTCTCTCACTGATGGAGGAGAAGAGGCCTTGTAGCTCATAAGAATAAGAATTTTATTATTTATACCCTGACCATCTGGCTGGGTTTCCCCAGCCACTCTGAGCGATTTACAGCACGTGAAAAAATTGAAAAACATTATAGATTTTAAAGATTTCCCGATACAGGGTTGCCTTCAGATGTCTTCTAAAAGTCAGAGAGTTGTTTATTTCCTTGACATCTGATGGGACATAGGTAACAGAGCAGACGTTTTATAGGGAGCAGATTCTAGGATCAATCCCAGAGCTCTCTGGTTCAAAAGGTTAAGGTAGCAAGTGATGAGGAAGGTCTCTTTCTGCCTGAGACTTTGGAGAGCTATTGGTAAGAAAGTAGATCACACTGGGCAAAACAGACAAATAGTTTGTCTTGGCATAAGGAAGCTTCCCATAGTGTGTAAAAAAAATAACAGCAGTTTAAATTAACTTTGAATATTGTTACTAGAGGCAGGTCCTCACTTGCATGCGATCTAGTTGCGCACAACTACACACACGGGTGACACTGGGAACCCAGAAGTGGCAGGTAGCTCATGAAGAGATTCTCCCCAGAGCCTGAAGAGGACGTCTTCAATCTCTGGATAAGGTGGCTTTTCTCCTCAGCGGAGCTTTGTTGAGGCTGCTCAGCTGACATGTGGGAAATCGATGGCTGCTGCTGCGCTATCCCGCATGCCAGCTGTTGGGGTGTCTGAGCAGCTTTAACAAAGCTCTGCTGTGTCTCCGGTTTGCGAGGAGACCCACCCTGGAGCCCAAAGAGAGCTCTGGGGAGGGTCTCATTGAGAGCCATGAGGACTCTCTAGGGTGCTTCGTACTAATGCACGTCCCTTGTGCACATGGGGGCCCAGAACGTAAGTGGGACCTGAACAGTGGTACCTTGGGTTACATACGCTTCAGGATGCAGACTCCGCTAACTCAGAAATAGTGCTTCAGGTTAAGAATTTTGCTTCAGGGTGAGAACAGAAATCGTGCTCCGGCGGTGCGGCAGCAGGAGGCCCCATTAGCTAAAGTGGTGCTTCAGGTTAAGAACAGTTTCAGGTTAAGAACGGACCTCCGGAACGAATTAAGTACTTAACTCGAGGTACCACTGTACTGCTTTTCACTATAGCTGTCAACTTTTCCCTTTTCTTGCGAGGAATCCTATTCAGAATAAGGGAATTTCCCTTAAAAAAGGGGGAAAGTTGACATCTATGCTTTTCACACCTTCACGACGCTTTCTAATACAATAAAATAGCGGTCAGTCTTGTCAAAATTAAGAGCTTTAGTACAATCTTATGTGTGTTTGCTCAGAAGTCAATCCTATTGGGTTTAGTAGGACATAGGTTTGTATAGAATTAACATCTTAGTGTCCCATTGATTTCTTTGTAGAATTAAACACATGTCTGAACGCTCTCATGCTGAAAGGGAGGACATGTAAAACAGTTTAACTTGGGTGTTACTGTGCCTTTTTGTTTTATATGTAGGTCATGTGTGTGTGTTTGTGTGCATGCAGTCTGTACATAATTTAAATGAATTTTGGTATTTTGGCTCCATGTAGCATATTGTAGTCTATCAGTAGAGGGCACTGCAGCCTTTCTTCAAGCAATATAATAGCTATTCCTTAAGAGCTCTTTTTGCCTTGCCACAGGGTTTGGCAGTAATTCAAATAATGTGAGTATTTTGGTCTGCTCTCTTCTCAACCTATTTAAAAAGCAAAACCCACAAGCACAAAGAGAACAAATCACATCAATTGTTTTTTCTTGTGTTGTGTGTTTCCAGAAATCTTCGCTCTTTAGTAGCTGAACGTGTTGACGTCCATCGTCTTAAGCAAGCAGTTCCTCTTACTGGATCTGTGTACAAAAAGACTAGCAGATAACTGTTCCTAGATTTAAGTTTTAAGAAATTCCATTTGTTTCTTAATAGTTTACAGGCGTTGAGGAGGAGGACGACGAAGACTGGGATTTATCATCTCTAGTAGAAGATGAGAAACCATCGCCAGCAAAAGATGAACAACCTTTGTTAGCAAAAAATGAAGAACGTTTGCTGGCAAAAGATGAGAAGCGTTTGCCAGCAAAAGATGAAAAAGTTAAGAATGCAACTGCTGTTGAAAAGAAAGATTCGAATGCAGCATCCACAGTCCATGCATGGGGAACTCCATGCGTAGGAAAACCAACAAAGGAAGAAGGTACATTCATGGGTGATATCAATTACTAGTCAATAGCTCTGATGTTCTCAGCCATAGCTGTGCCAGGTTCCCTGGGTGCTGACCTTTAAAGCCCTAAATGGCCCCAGCCCAGTATACCTGAATGTGCGTCTCCACCCCCATCGTCCAGCCCTCATACACTGAGGTCCACCTCTGAGGGCCTTCTGATGGTTCCCTCACTGTGAGAAGTGAGGTTACAGGGAACCAACAGAGGGCCTTCTTGGTAGTGGTGCCCGCCCATCAGATGTCAGGGAGATAAACAACTATCTGACTTTTAGAAAACATCTGAAGCTAGCCCTGTTTAGGGAAGTTTTTAGCGTTTGATGTTTTGTCACCTTTTTATTTATTTATTATTATTAATCTGTTGGGAGCCTCCCAGAGTGGCTGGGGAGGCCCAGCCAGATTGGCGGGGTATAAATAATAAATTATTTTTTTTAATTATTATTCTCTGCAAACCCTGCCTGGAGGGAAGGGAAATTTGCTACCAAGGTCAGAGCCACTGGGGCTATGGGCAAGGTTGATTCAGACCTTTGCGGCTGCAGTACAGAAAAGACTATTTACCTGTGTTGTGTCTATCCTGCTTCTTAATTTCAAGAAAATTTATTACCACTTACAAAACCAATAAGATATAATAATAAAAGTGCTAAAATGCAACAAAACACAATAACATAATCTTTCCTAAACATGTATAAGGACTATAACTATGAAATTTAAGAAACTTCATCTGATGTCTACACCTGATTTTTTTTCTTTATTTTTATGGGGGGTGTTTTTTACTAGGGACAGTGATAAAGTGATTGGGGCCTTTCACTGTTCCCAACAGTGGTGGTTTTGATCCCCTAGGTGTCTGTTCTTATTACATAGAACAGTATTTTCTACAGACCACAGTAAAACAGTGCTCTGAAACCAACAGGACCGGGCACATTTAAACCTGTGGTTGGATTGTGGTCACCCTGTTCGGAATAACTGAAAGCAGCCAGACAAGGTGTTAGGCTTCTTATATGGTGGTGCATTTGACCACAGAAATTAATGCACCTTAACTGCTCTGCTGGAGGGCCTGTATTATTCAGAATGAACTTTGGTTTAGGTGAGATGGGCTGCTCTGCTCCATAGGCTGCTAAAAAGAGTTTGGATCTGGTGCAACTTAATGCCCATTCAATTTACAGCTGCTTTCCTTACACTAACTTCTTCCCTGTTTAGGGAAGTTTTTTAATGACTGATGTTTTCATGTATTTTTAATCTGTTGGAAGCTGCCCAGAGTGGCTGGGGAAACCCAGCCAGATGGGCGGGGTATGTCATATATTATTATTATTATTATTATTATTATTATTATTATTATTATTATTATTATTATTATTTTCTGCATAGGCTTGCTCCTTAAGGAAGTCTGAAAATTCCTATGTCAGACTTTGTTTAAAGGAGATCAAAATTGTTCTAAATTGTTTTCAGGAAGACCTTCCTACATCTAAGAATGGTAGAGCACCAGAATCTGTTGTAGAAGGATGGTAGCATCTCTGTCCTTGCGTATCTTTGAAAGCTAATTTTGCTGTTTCCTTTTTAAACAGTCCTTCAAGATGAAGATATGAGCACAAAAAGCAGCTCACCCACTATCACAGACTGGAGCGACGCTTCGGTTATTTGATTGTTGCAGATAAAACCTCATTCCAAAGACAACAGTCTCGATTCCTGTTCATTTTTTTCTTGTGCGTTAGCAAGGAACCTTTTGTTTACAAAACTCTGGTATCTTTAGTTGATTTAATTCAGGGCCGATTAATACTTCACTAAATCTCCACTTTCAGGTAAGAAGTGTTCATCAATAAACAGCATTAACTGATCCAGTATTTTAAGTAATCTTTTTAAAAAATACAAAAACAGTTTATACATAACTTGATATAAAATGTGAACATTTTAAATAAACTATTTTAACTCAAAGGTTACTTTCTTCCTTCACAAACACACAGAAAATTGCAATGAAATTGGCATCCCTCTGGCGGCCAGAGGATCCCGTTGATCTCTAGTGGTTCCCTGAACAAAAGAGGGGTTGGCTTTGTAGGAGAACACCCCTGCGCATCTCACCAACTCAGTATATTTGGCCCATCCTGTCCATGTTATTAGGACATTTACAAGGCCTTGCAAGCAATACTTAACTGCTGAGACAATGCATAACAGCTGCACCAGTCAAGCTAAAACCACAAAAAGTCTTGTAGCACCTTGAGGACTAACAAATTCATTGTGGTGTTATGCGTCCGTTCCCAGGTAAGCATGGCAGCTAGATACTTGCCTGGTGGCAGTGCTTAGAAATTTAAATGCTTTGAGACACTGAGACCAAATGCAGCCTCTGCACATCCTTGCCTTCTTCCGCTGCTTAATACTGTATGTACAAGCAGAACTTGCATATTCTGTCTTACAGCAAGAAGAAGAAATTGACCGAGAGGGCTGGTGGGCAAATAGTGCCAAGACTCAGCCCCTGCAACCTCAGTGACTTGGAGCGTTTGAAAATATAATCAGCTTCTGTAGATGAAAAAATGCCATTATTGACATATTTGCTTGAATCAAAATCTGGAATGAATGCTGGAGGGAGAGGGTAAACCTTGTAAAAACGAGGACATTTATCCAAGGTCAGTCATGTGTCCCTCCTTAAATAAAAATAGCTTATTGTCTTATGATATCCCCAAGAGAGTTTGGCCAGTTTCAGAGATTTGTGGCTGTAAGTTCTGGAAGGAGAGGGATTGGCCTTGTGTGACAGAATCTCAACACTATCTGGCAAGAAAAGGTTTCAGCCCATAAAGTTGAAGTTTTAGGAACCAATGTCTAAAATTAGGGTTGTTTTTGCACAGCATAAAGGGCTTGGATTGTGTTTCTGTTTACTTGGCTCACCTTTAGAGTAGGCATAAAATAGATAGCACAATCCTATGTAACGTCTTTCAAATTGAGCCCAAGGTCAACCACCCATCTAGTGCCCATCAGAAAATTAACCTGTGGTGCCTTGATCTCCACCAATTAGCCATAACCAATAGGACGTGACTTTATTTGTAAATATGTTCTTTTTTTTTACAGAAAGCAAAAAAATGGCAAATGATTTACATATATAATTTATGCATAACATCAGTACAAATCTTAAAATGAGGGAAGAGGAAAATTTACATCAAGTAGGTAAAAGTTCATTTATAAAATATTCTTATTTCTGGTGCTAACGACACCAGAAATCTCCCTTAAAAATCATTCTGTGAATGAACAGAACAAATGTGATTTTTAAAAACAACAACAGGCTGACCCTTGGAGTCATCTGGCTACACGTAGGCGTTTTTGTCGAAGTGCTTTGGAGGGGCTCTAGGCATTTTTAAGTCTGCTGAGCCATTGCAGCCCTTTGTTCGAATAGACATCGCGGAAGCTGCTCTGTTGTATGTATATCCCATCCTGAAAAATGAGAAAGTTACAGTTTACAGCTCATTCTGCAAATACTGGCAGATATTTTAAGAGCAAACCCCATCCTTCGTTAGAAGGAAAAAATGTCTGACATGACCCTACTCACTGTCAGTGCAAAGTGCTTAAGGACTATTCTGAGAAACTACAGTGTTGAATAAAAATACAGTGGTACCTCGAGTTACAAACACTTCAGCTTACAGACTCCGCTATCCCTGAAGTAGTACCTCGGGTTAAGAACTTTACCTCAGGATGAGAACAGAAATCGCGAGCTGGCTCTGTGGCAACAGCGGGAGGCCCCGTTAGCTAAAGTGGTACCTCAGGTTAAGAACGGTTTCAGGTTAAGAACAGGCCTCCGGAATGAATTAAATTTGTAAGCAGAGGTACCACTGTAGGGGCAAATTCAGCACAAATTCTTAGTCAGAATTTATATTACACTTCTCAAGGTTCAAAGCAGTTCACTAACATACCAGTTCTCATGTGATGCTAAGAAAAACTATGGCTGACTGACTCTATTTTTTTAAAAAAATAATTATTATTAAAGAAACATTACAAACATAACTAGAGTGCCTCTGGTGCAGGATTCCTCAAACTTGGCCCTCCATATGTTTTTGGCCTACAACTCCCATGATCCTTAGCTAGCAGGACCAGTGGTCAAGGATAAGGGGAATTGTAGTCTCAAAACATCTGGAGGGCCGAGTTTGAGGAAGCCTGCTCTGGTGCCTTGGCTTAGTGTTCTGCTCATGGTTTGTCTCCCTCTAGACAAAGAGATGCAAACCATGAGCCTGGGTTCAGACATAATGCTAGGCCAAGCTACGACTTAGCCCTGGCTAGCATGGCAAAAGCAGAACTTGGGCAGAGCACAAGAGCAACCATCTTCACTTGGAGAATCTACACTTTTATGTATTTGTGCTGAGCTACAGTTTGGCGTGTCGTTATGTCTGAACTAAGTTACTATCTTCATAACTTTTTTTTTTTTAATCTATCAAGCAGATCTGAAGCACTTCCTTCTCTAGACAGGCAACTCACAATTTACACTGGGGTTACGTCCCAAGGTGCCACACGTTTAAGTGAAATCGAGTATATTTGAAACACCATTGAAAAGTCTCTGCCCTGGCCCCACCCCTTTTTGTGACGTTTTCAGGTCACTTTCGGGTTTGGCACGATGCGCAAGTGCCCTATCACAAACATATTGGACGCACCTAAAATGATCACTGCCTGTATTGGCAGATTGAGGGCTAAGCAACTTGCCTTCAGCCACTTAGCAATTTTTTATAACGACGTTTTTCAGTTCATTATCTAACAGTGCACTCCTATACATGTCTATACGTGAGACTTACTTTTGAATAAACATGTCAGTTGGGCTACAATCCTCTACATGTTTACCTGAGAGTAACTTAAAAGGTAAAGGACCCCGGACAGTTAAATCCAGTCGTGGCCAACTCTGGGGTTGCGGCACTCATCTTGCTTTATTGGCCGAGGGAGCTTCCGGGTCATGTGGCCAGCATGACTAAACCGCTTCTGGGGAAACCAGAGCAGTGCATGGAAACGCCGTTTACCTTCCCACTGGAGCAGTACTTATTTATCTACTTGCACTTTGACATCCTTTTGAACTGCTGGGTTGGCAGGAGCAGGGACCGAGCAATGGGATCCCCATCGTGGGGATTCAAACCGCTGACCTTCTCATCAGCAAGCCCTAGGCTCTGTGGTTTAACCTACAGCGCCACCCGCGTCCCTTGAGAGTAACTTACTAGGGTCCAATTAAAGGAATATATGCACTGGACTATGTGTGGATGTGAATTTGATGCATGAGGTTCGGATGTAACCCCCAGCTTAGGCCGCTAGTTAAATACAAACCTTGTGACTCCAGGTGGCTGGGATCACATGTTCAATATATCCTCAAGTTGGCTGACTGGACATTATTACACAACCACAAAGGAAATATATGAAAAGGTCAACTCTGGCAAATTATTTACTCTAATGTGGAGTGCATGTTGCAGTGAGGTCTCCTGGCACCCTTTGCAAATCTTTTTAATTCTAAAACAAAGCAGGTTAGGTAAATAGGCTAGTGGGGTTGGTTTGACTCCCTATAGTTTCAAAATTCCACTGAAAAAAACGGTTGTGTCCCTGTGGAGATGGCAGTATTGAGTCAGTGGCTCATGTGCTTCTGGCTTGCACTCTTTATAAAGATTTGAGGAGTGAGGTTATTACCCATCTATTATTGCCCATTCCAGGTCACTCAACCATTCCTCCTGTGTCCTTTCTTTTAGCAGATCAAGATGATCAGGTGGCAGCAAAAACTGCGAGGTTTTTAGCTGGGGGCAATTAGAATAAGATCTATTATTTGATTATTGATGTAAACCTCCAAAATGTAGCTTGTAGACTTAAATTTTTACCTCTTCAGTACATTATTTTATTTTATTTATTTTATTGTTATGGCTAGTGGCAGATGCAAATAAAGATTCTTCTGATTTTTATTCCCTATAGTTTCTTGATGGGATGGCATTGTGGTAGGGTTAAGCTGAAAGATAAGGAGCTGACAGTTGGTCAGTACGCCTCTAGTGCTGGAAACTAAAATCAACCAGCCATTGGGGCAGCTAGGAGGAGAGGCCTTATTTTGCCAGTCTTGGGGAGAAGTCTTTCTGTGACCAAAAAGGATGGAATCAAAGTCTAAACAAGTTTTCAGGGCAATCTTCCCAGGTTGCAGTGGAATGCTCTCCTGTCGCTAAAACGGCAAAGCGTCGGAAGAATGCAAGGCTGTATCTGCCCACAAGGCAGTTACAAAGATCCCACATTGACTTCTGAATTCTCAACATGCCCACATCCATCTTTGTGTCTAGACACCCAGAACCACAATGAGTTTCGAGCAAAGCATTCCCATAGCTTCGCTTCATTGACCGAGGGAGCTCAGGTTGCCCCTTAAGGCCTAAGGTTACCAAAACACGTAGGTCAAACGTTTAGCCCAGCAGGGTCAAAAGCATGGAAAGTCGAGTTAATGGCCAAACCAAGGAAAAGAAAACTGCCTTCTAATGATTACGAGATCTTCATTTCTCAAAGAAGAGCTGAAGCTGTGGAATCCTTCCTAACAAAGGCCAACATTAAGAAATTGAGGCAAGTGACAATATTGCCTACATTTCGTACCAGAAATGGGTTTACCTGCTTGGACAAATGGTTGGGGAGAGGGCATGAATGTGTGCCTATCAGGGCAAAGGAACCAGTTTGGAAAAGGCTGGTACTTTTATCCCAAAGAATTGCAATGCTCCAGTTGTCTTCAGCAGTCACCTCTTAGCAGTCACTCATGCATTTTCCATATTGGTGTGTTTGATATTTTTATTTTGCATATTTGGGCCTGGATGCAAAGGACCCAGAGCCCAAACAGCCTGCAGAGTTCTTTTCTTTTTTTCTTTTTTTCTTTAGAGTTCAATGGCAAATTGCATATATATTTTTATAACATTTTTAATAGCATTTTCATAACGTTTTTTCTATAACTGTAGAGTGTAGTTTATAGCGTATTCTTCCAAGATGGAAAGACAGAGGAAAGTCTATGACCCAGTAGCTGAAGTAAGTAGAATTACTTATTTGTAGTTACACTCTCTGTCTACACTGTAAGTACACATAGTTCAGATCACTAGAAGTGTTGGCACTAATCCTATCCTGCTCATTCATTTATTGATTGATGACAATCATAAACCAACTTTCAATAAGATTAGAAAATTCTTGTTTCCTCCCTATCAAATGACCTAGCCCATTGATCATCCCCAATGCCTGGTGCCAAAGGGCTCTTCGCGTGGTCTTCAGCCCATGGCTTGCATTATCCCTACATGTGTGCATTATCTTCACCCAGGGATGCAAATGTTCTTTGTAGTCAGCTCTGCAGGTCACGTTTGTTTGCCACCACTGGGAATGCACAACTTTTGTGTGTTGTTGGGGAGGCCTTCAGGGGAGATTGTGCAATGGGAATCGTGCAGGTGTCGGATTGCCACTTCGCAGCTGGATTGCATGGATCCAGGCCCCTGCCTATTGGGAAACAGAACGTCCTCCTAAAGAGTCACCTAAAAAGTCGACCCTCCACATAAACCACAATACGGCTTCATTGCTCCTGCTTTCTTGAAGTGAGCAAGAGCCGCATTCATTTCCCTTTTTTACTTTTGGGAAAGAATTCCAGGTCTCCTCTCCTTCACTCCTTATGTCACCACAGAACTGTGAGAAGCATTCTGATTAGACCCAGGCAACATGCGGCCATCCAGCTGTGAGATGCTTTTCATCCCGCACCCGGAGAAATGAAAAGATATCTGCAGAGTTGTTTTCTTTACTGCAGAAGAATTAAAATATTGCCTAGATTTAGAGTTATCAGCCCTTGTTCCTGCATGATGAAACCTAATTGTCATGAGCCCCATGGAGGTGTCATGGAGGCGAGGGGAGGATCCTTAGGAGGAATGAGGGGAGCTCAGGGTGCTGGATAACCATGGGGAGGGCCATAGCATGAAGAGGGAAGTGAAATCAAGAAGTGCTTGTGGTTAGCCAGTTGTCTATACAGGCATTCTCCCACACGGGTGTGTGTGTGTGTGTGAGAGAGAGAGAGAGAGAGAGAGAGAAAGAGAGAGAGAGAGAGAGAGAGAGAGAGAGAGAGAGAAATTGTGTAAAGTGGGGAGCATCCTCTGAAAAGTCTCTAAATGCCTATTTCCCCCTGCTCTCCAGCTCTCTCTTCAATCCAGAACAAAATATCTGGAGTTGAAGCTCTGGGGCCGTCTGGCTGCTGCTGCTGCGCTGCCCCATGTGCCAGCTATTACGTAGGGCGACTGAGCAGCCTAAACAAAGCCCTGCTGCACCTCTGGTCTCTTTGGGGCTTCCCCTGTCCTATATATACAGGGGGATGCCTGTATAAGTAGCTCTCAACTTACACACTTTTATTTGGTGCACGTTCAGCTTTGCATACTTGGCAAAATAAATTAAAAAGGGGGTGAGAGTCTGGGGGGAAATACTTTGGCAATCTTACCTGCCATTGAACACCATGTGTTTTGAACATGCACAATTTTGCCTTTATGCGCTATCCGCAGAACGTAACCCCTGCGTAAGTTGAGTATCATCTGTGCAACTTAGATACCTCCTGCACTGTGCAATCTCTGCTGATCTGATTCACTCATCAAAGACTTTGGCAGAGACAGGAGTTCAGGTTCTTTGTATGGCAGCAAAGGACAGGACACTATGCTGCTTAAGAGTGATGAAAACACACGAGATACCCCTTTAGAGAGGAAACATTAAAGGCATCTCCATAATGCAAATGGAGCCTTTGGTATCAGCTTCTGCCACACGGCATCTCACGCTGCACTAAAGCCTTATACAGACAACTAATATCAAAGAGTTTCCTTAAAGGTGTTTTATCCCCCCCACATTTCAATCAGTTGTTCCCAAACCCTAAGTTTGTTTTTGAAAGATATGCAAACTGGATCTGCCTAGCTTACTTTCTTACACGTTTAATAATTAGAAATATGCTAATGCATTAATTTCAATAAAGCTGGTGTGATCTGTACCTTGGAGTTTTATTGTTTTCGGCAATCGAGAAGCAGAATATGCTGCCGCCAATTATGCAAAGTGCCGATCCGGCCCATCCAATGAACAAAGCCGCTCCTAATTCATACCTGCAGGTAAGCGATACATTCTTGCTTCGTAAATTGTTTAATCAGAAAATAGGTTTCATTCATTTCGTATTTTTGGTGTGACACAGATAAACAAAGCCATGCAACATATTAACATATATTTTCACTGAACAACTTTGTGGGAGCAGTACATAGCATACTGCAGAACAGAACAAAAAGTCACCAGAACTTCTGCTGTTTTGGATATTTGCCTTTTTCATTCGCCATGTGTTATAGTTCTAGACTCCAAACACCCTTGGCAAGCAACCGCCACAGGCACGGAAGCATGTCCATAGATTCAGATGGATTTTACTGCCAGCAAAACAGGTAATCCCTGTTAAGGCTGATAATAGATAAATGAATGTCAAAATTTTGACTAGGTTTCCCCCCCCTCCCCCAACTTCACTTACTTGGAAGTATGACCTATGGAACTCAATAGGACTTATTTCTGAGTAGACATGGTTAGCAAAGCACAGAGCTTTCAAGATAGGCTTACAGAACTCCCCAACAAGCAATTAAAATATATATATATATATATATATATATATATATGCAGGTTTTGGTGTCCTCGGGTGTCTTCCCGTGTAAAAGTTGGGGTGTCTAGGCGACGTTTCGACGAGGTCTCACTCGTCATCTTCAGGCTGGTGCTTTCGGCTTCTTGTTACTGGAACAGAGCGGGATCTCAATGTTTGAGTTCCTATAAATACTGTAGAGGGGGTGTGGTGTCTAGCCTCCAATGTTCTGGGCAGAGAGGAAGTTCCCAGGCTAGTGTGCCTTTTCTTCTTTTGTTCCTTAATTACTTGAGAGATACCTTGAGTGATTTCTTGAGTGATATCCTGAGTACCACTTAGGTGGGTCATTAGGTGTGGATTAGTTGCTAAAGAACGCCAACACCAATCAACCATACCAGACCCAAACCCAGACCCTCTCCACAGATGAATTACTGACACCATCCAGTAGCCAATCCATGGTGGCACCTCCGGATGCTGCACCCCCCTGCAATCCCTACACAGATCTGGCTGACACAAGCCACAAAACAACAGCTCGCCCCTATACACGAAGCCAAGCCAAAGCACAACTAAGTGCAATACAGCCATCTTCTCAGGAAAACTCTTCACAAAGTTCAAGAGGTCAAGACACAAAGACTTTAGCAACTAATCCACACCTAATGACCCACCTAAGTGGTACTCAGGATATCACTCAAGAAATCACTCAAGGTATCTCTCAAGTAATTAAGGAACAAAAGAAGAAAAGGCACACTAGCCTGGGAACTTCCTCTCTGCCCAGAACATTGGAGGCTAGACACCACACCCCCTCTACAGTATTTATAGGAACTCAAACATTGAGATCCCGCTCTGTTCCAGTAACAAGAAGCCGAAAGCACCAGCCTGAAGATGACGAGTGAGACCTCGTCGAAACGTCGCCTAGACACCCCAACTTTTACACGGGAAGACACCCGAGGACACCAAAACCTGCATTCCTGTACCCGTGAAAATCTACGAAAGCATATATATATATATATATATATATATATATATATATATATATATATCCCATCCTTCCTCCCGAATGAGCTCAGGGTAGCAAACAACAAGACTCAAAACAATGGGAGCAAACCCCTCTTTATAACATTTTAAGAAACATTCTGATACGGGTGAAAACTGGGGAAGATCTAAAACAACATATTGAGGGCTACATGTGTTTATATTGCATTTTAATGATGTGAACTGCCCTGCAGGTATAGGGAGGTATACGAATTTAATAAATATTATTAACAATAAATAATCCCCACTGTAGCAAATTAAAATAATCACTGCTCCCTCCTCATCCTGTACTTTAGCCTCTAGTAACCATGTTTTGAGCAAGCTAGTTTTCACTCTCTTGAGCCAGATACAAAAAAAAAATATTTTATGGAAAATGCACCACCTGTATCTGAAGTGTGCATGCACACGAAAGCTCATACCAAGAACTAACTTAGTTGGTCTTTAAGGTGCTACTGGAAAGAATTTTTTTGTTTTTGCTAAATTTATGTGTGTTAAGCTGCCTGTTAAAGGTATAAGGTGCAAGAATAAGGCCAATAAAAGAACATGGTAATCCTAAATATTGACTGTGGGTGTCCTAAAGCAGGTAAGTGAGTTACAGGCTCATGCAGCCTCACTACTTTTACAAGTTTTGATCTACTTATTCAACACAGAAATAAGTATGACCAGCTGAAACATGCAGTCATACCTCGGAAGTCGAACACCTTGCGACTCAAACATTTTGGCTCCCGAATGCTGCAAACCCGGAAGTGAGTGTTCCGGTTTGTGAACATTCTTTGGAACCCAAATGTCCAACGTGGATTCCGTGGCTTCTGATTGGCTGCAGGAGCTTCCTACAGCCAATCAGAAGCTGCACCTTGTTTTCCAAACGTTTTGGAAGTCAAATGGACTTCCGGAACAGATTCCGTTCGACTTCCAAGATACCACTGTACTACATTCAAGAATACAATTTAACTACAACAACAATAATGATGATGATGATGCTTCTCTTTGGTGCTGTTTGTGTACCTCAAACCTTGCATTTTTGTATTTCTAAAAAACCTTCAGTATATTTGGATCAGCAGACTCAGTTCCAGGCCAGGAGATTCGGTTGCAGTGAGGCACTTTGCAACATCCGAAAACTAGGGGGAGAATTTATATAGGTCTTCCCTGACCTGAAAGATCAGACCCTGTTCCATATGCCTGAATCCCCTGAGTTTGTGCTTTTATATGCCTTCATGATGCAGTTTTGCTCAATTTTTGTTTTAATTATATATTGTGTGTGTTTTTATATTATACATCGCTTACAGATTTTAAAAATCTTAACTGGTTTATAAATGCACTTTTGTTCCATTCTATTAAGTATTGTACCATTCCGTATTTTAAATATTTTAATAATAATAATAATTTATTATTTATACCCTGCCCAATTGGCTGGGTTTCCCCAACCTCTCTGGGTGGCTCCCAACAGAATATTAAAAACACGATAAAACAGCAAACATAAAAACTTCCCTAAACAGGACAGCCTTCAGATTTTGTAACCCACCACAAGATCTTCAGTTGACAGGCAGAAAAAGGACCCCGGACAGTTAAGTCCAGTCAAAGGCGACTATGGGGTTGCGGCGCTCATCTCGCTTTCGCTTTGACAGGCAGATTATGGATGTTCCAAGATAAATAAATTATTTGGATTATTAAAGGACTTATTATTACATGAGTCACATGCCTATCATTCTTATAAAAAAAAATAAAAAAAAATCCGCAGTCAATACTGATTTGATGGCGTGGGTGGTGCTGTGGGTTAAACCACTGAGCCTAGGGCTTGCCGATCAGAAGGTCGGTGATTTGAATCCCCGTGACGGGGTGAGCTCCCATTGCTTGGTCCCAGCTCCTGCCAACCTAGCAGTTCAAAAGCACGTCAAAGTGCAAGTAGATATATAGGTACCGCTCTGGTGGGAAGGTAAACGGCATTTCCGTGTGCTGCTCTGGTTCGCCAGAAGCGGCTTAGTCATGCTGGCCACATGACCCGGAAGCTGTACGCCGGCTCCTTCCACCAATAAAGTGAGATGAGCAGAGTCGTCCGTGACTGGACCTAATGGTCAGGGGTCCCTTCACCTTTACCTTTACCTAATCATTTATATCTGGGGCATTTATCCAGCAATCTTTTATGTTGTAGCATGTAAAATGTGCACACACACCTTTAAAACTTCCTTGTGCAGCAGAAGAGACAGCAGCCTTTCTCTCACCTGTTTTTCATTTTCTGGACTTGTCATCCACCATCTTCTGCAGCAAAGAGGTTGCATGGCAGAGAAGCAAATGACAGGCTCAGGAAAGAGGCAAGATGCAAAAAGAAGGGGCTGCCTCTTTTCTCAAATTTGAGAAAACTGGCGAATCTGAAAAGCCACGTGCATATAAATCTATCTGCAATCTATCTGTGCTCCTGAACCCACTTAACTCAGTGGGGCTTACGTCCGATTACACCTGTATTGGACCACCTGTATAGTCATGCTACTTTTGATGGGACATTTCTGCCTGCATTTTGCATATGTAAATTAAAGCATATCGTAGAAATTAAGGAAACAATTGCAACCCACCTACATATCTTCGAAAAGTCCCAATGCACACCCCTCCCTCTGACTTACTTTTGGGAAATATATGTGGGATCAAAGAATTCTGACGTGATTCGATTTGCATACAGGGAGCAACCAGCCATAGCACACAGCCCTAAAAAAAGCAGCAGATGGAGAACCAGATGTTTAGTTAGTACCAGATGTTCAGTAACTGGATGACGATCATGAAATTAAGAAGAGTTTTACATCCACTTGGTGTAAAACACAGAGCGTTTATAATTTCATATTTACCGCACAGTATGAAAATAAAGCCAGCTAAACAGGCAATTTTAGCTTTCGTCTGGTCCGAGCCTCCAATTTTCGTACATTTCATCCCAACCAGTGCAAAGACGGAGCCAAAGAACCCAAGGCAGACAGCGGCAATCATGAGTCCTCGACAGGCTTGGATGTAACCTGAAAAAATACAATGGTAAAAACTGGTATTAGGCAGAAGTTCAACTTCCATAATTCCAGTGCAAATGAAACACTCCTGATCTTCCTAACCCCAGAGGCAGGGGTGTCCCAGGCTGAGACGGTGTGATTTCTGCAGCTGCTGTTGCAAAATAAAGAAGTATGGGACGGAGCAAAGGAGAATTTCTGAAACAACAATGGGATATTAGCTCTGCCCAAGGCATGACAGAGAACAGCAACAACCAGGAAAAGATAAGCCATAACATTTTACAAGGGCAGGAAGAAACACCATGAACAGAATAATTGCCAGAAACAGGAAGAATAAGAATATAGTTTGACTGCCTCACCTGTAGTTATTATAAATCATTTAATTTGTCAGTACGAATGGAAGCTGTTAATACTGCAGCTGTTGTGTAAGGGATTGTTATCTTGACTGGAGTGTAATTGAAACTAAGAATTTGGAACGCAGAAATAAAATCATCAAACCATCAATTCTAGCACACACCTATGGTAAATTATATAATTTGGTATCTTAATGATTGGTATTAGTAATTGTATTATAATTTGGCATTGTTATAATGTGGCTATTATTGGACTGTAATTGAAAACTAATAAAAATTATTATCTTATATGCTCCATCCTTCCTAATCCCTCACATGCAAATTCCTTCCCCTTCCCTTGTCAGCCTTAACCATGGTTTTCTTTTACAGCTGCACTATATTAACTATGGTCAGCACCTTGATAGGGTTGCCATATGTCTTCTTTTTCCAGGACATGTCCTCTTTTTTCAGGATTAAAATTTCTGTCTGGGCAGATTTTTAAAATTTGGCAAAATGCCTGGGGTTTTTTTTGTTTTTTGTTTACAGTAACCCAAGACATTTTTAAAATAAAAACAATTTTAAAAGCCCCACGTGCCGTCCTCCCACCCCTCACTACTAGCAATATATCACAGCTTCTATAGCCCACGTATAGTAGGAGTATTTAAAAGTAGAAATGGGCCAATGTGTCCTCTTTTTTGCTCTTCCAAATATGGCAGCCCTAGAAGCAAACCGCACAGGAGGACTTGGCACAGACAGGGCAGGAGGGAGTAAGCATTTGACCCCTCAACATGTTCCCAGTCTCCTAACTATTGTCAGGAGAGCAGGGACATTGAGTCTGCAACAGATCATTGTCCAGCTTACTACGCAAAATTATAATTCTGCTTGCATTAATTGGGCTCCTTACAATGCACGCTGCTTTGAGATCAATGTGAATAAGTAGTCTGCACATCTTTCTAAAGAAATAATCCATTAGCCATAGACTGGTTGGACACAGAGGAATGGCGGGAGGAACCAGTGTGGAAACCACCGAGGGAAAAAGGCTCAGAGCCCGGGCAGTGGAGGTGGGACAACGAGGAGTGGTCAGAAGAAAAAGAGGAAGAAGACTGGGTAGAGGAGGTGTCGGAAGCTGAAAAGGTAACAGGGCTTAGAGGGCTGGGAGTGTCTGTGCCAAAGAACAGTCAAGAATCAGAGGCAAGAGAGTTGAGTGAGGGAGCCTAAGAGGCAGAGATGAGTCAGGCTGGTGAAAAGTCACAAGTATCTCTGGATAGCTCAGTTGCTTAGAGCAAGGTGCTGATAATGCCAGGGTTGCAGGTACAATCCCTGTATGGGACAGCTGCGTATTCCTGTTGCATTACAGGGGGTTGGCTGGACTAGACAATCCTCAGGGTCCCTTCCAACGCTACAATTCTGTGATTCTATGATTCCCTCCTACTGCAACAAGCTCCCCTCCTGCCTGGTCTCCCAGAACCAGAAGAGGCATGAAAAGGGAGGAGAGGACAGGTTGGCTACACACAGGTACAGTCTCTGATTGCTTGGGGAAAGCCCTGAGGAGGCAGGGACTTCCAGTCCTGGCAACTGATTTTCTCCAGTCTCAAGCAGTATGATTGTCAGGGACTGGGGAGAAAAGGAATGGTGGAGACCACCTCCCCAGCTTGACCCTTCCAGGGAGGAAGAAGAGGAAGACAGTTTAGAATTACAACAGGGGGTTGAGGGAGGTCACACTTCAGAGGCAGCTGATTGACACAGTGCCTTCAGAAAGCATTCCAGACCCCCCTCTCCCAAAGCCGGGCGAGCCTTGAAAGTAGAAGAGCAAAGAGCTCAAAGACAGAGGGCACTTATCAGCACCCGTAGGAGAGACAATGAGATTGACAAATGATTAAGTGGGAGAGGTGGGAGGGTGCAGATTCACTTGGGGAAACGCCATTATCCAAGAGGCTGGGTACTATAGCCTCTCTCTCTAAATATTGAATAAAAAGCAGATAGTAAGAAACATTTCCTTGTCTTTGTACATTCCTGGGCAACTGACCGGACGTTGCTGGCAGCAGCCCGACGATGTGCTGCTGCTCACACCAAGTACCTCACGCCAGAAGTAGTAGGGCTGTGGCAACTACTAGTTTCAACAATTCCCACATTTGTTTAGTAGCATGTTGCATGGCTGGATAAAACTATTTTCTCTCCACTGTTGCCATAAAATTTAAAGCAGCGCAAGAACATAATTTTGCGTAAATACTCTTAAATAGCCAAGAGTCTCTTGAGGCACTTTCTTCCTCTTTTCCTCTGATTGCTAGCTCTGCCTGTCTTCAGCAGACGTCATAATTTCCGACATCCACAGAAATGACGCAGAGAAACCTTGTCATACCAAAGGGATCATCCACTGTTATGGCGTTCAATCAGCCATTTGCCTTGTATTTTTCAACAAGGAACTTTAACCCTGATGGTAGGGAGAATTGGGGTAGAGGGAATTGCTTCTATTGGACAAGGTCCAGGGTAAACTTTTGCTAAATTTATAAGCAACTGTGACATTGCCTATGACAAGGGCTTTCAAAATATGCCTTCTTAGTGCGGAATGGGTGAGTGGTCATAAAGACTTTTGCCATAAGGAAAAGGAAGACTTTCTTAACTGGTCATAAGATAATCTCTGTAGAGGAGAGAAAGATGGTTTGGTTTTGGAGCAGGAAGCACGTGAAACGAGAATGAATTGTGATTTCCTTTAAATGTAGGGATTTTTGGCCAGACACCCAAAAAGTTTGCTAGGGAACCTTTCCCCAAAGTTTCTAGAACAGGAAAAGCTTCACCTGTTTAATATTTGTACCCTGGATTCAGCCAAAGGCACAGGCGCAGGCTCAATTTAACACACAAAAATGTAGAGAGAATTAAAGGAGACGGACCACAGATTCCCAATTATATTACCCTTGTGGAAAATGGACATTTGAGCAAATCCTCCGTCGCGCTTTAAACGTAACGCTATGTGAAATCATTAAGGGTTGCTGACCAACAGCCCAATCCGAGCTTGAAATTGCCTTTAAGCAGACCTCTGACCTTCCATCAACCATAAATACATAGGCATGATTTCAAATTCCAATGCAGGCACGCAGTGCAGCTTGGCAGCCGCATACCCTGCGACAAATCTCACTCTCCCTATTTTTGCTGCCTATATGAAACTGCAAAAAAAGAAAGAAGGGCATTAAACCTGGAGGACCAAGAATTGTTCCTCCTGACCTGGATTCAGATTCAGCTTGGTGAAAACCTCACATGGGTGTGCAGACTTGCTTTAATGTTACTAAAAGTGGGTTTTTATTCATAAGCTCTTCCCTTTGTGCCCTTGCCCAGTTCTCTTCTTCTGTAGCTACTTTGTGGGTTACATTCTTCAGCTACACCTGTAGATTCAAACTAGCCAAGGAAGCCATTATTTCCCGACAGGTCCAATTTATTGGCACCGTTAGTAGCTAATTAACACATTAAGGGTGGTGAAGCATGAAGGTATTTACCCAGAGGTCCTTTCCCGCCTAATTTATGGCTAAATCTCCTAGGCAAAGCAGTAAACATTCACCCCAGCCCAAATAATTAGCGTCTGCTAAAAACAACATGGCTGCCATTTGCTGGTCAAAGGCCAGCACATGTTTTGTTAGGGAGACGGGTAGCAGGGGGTAGAGAAAGCAAATGTGTGATCAGCTCATTGAACCAACACAAATTCACAGAGTGGCAGGATAATAATGAGGGAAATGGTCATCCAGTCCCAACTCCCCAAGGCAGGATCAGGCAAATGCAATTGTTCCTAAAGGGATTAGTTTCCGGGCATGTCAAAAGGAAAGTGGAAAGTAGGAAGCATATAGGAACATCGTGGCAGAGGTACCCTTCAAGGTAGTTTCAATATATTTACAGTAGGTAATTAAATGAGAAAGTGAAAGTGGCTATGCAGAAGATATTAAAACATAAATAAATTTAAGGAACCGCAGAAAGAGAGGGAAGGATGTCAAATTGATTGCAAAACTAACAAAATGTATAAATAAAAACTAACAAAATTATAAATAAAAACTAAAAAAATAAGATTTAGATAAATCACAGAAACTTCCTTAAGATGCCTGCTGAAATAGAAAGGTCTTTGTAAAACATCTGAAGTTCAATTGGGACAGGGGGGCTGTCCCATCCCAGACAGTGTGGTGGAGTCCACAGAGCTGGGCATAGGAGCAATAATAATAATAATAATTTATTATTTGTACCCTGCCCATCTGGCTGGGTTTCCCCAGCCACTCTGGGCGGCTTCCAACAAAGATTAAAAATACATTAAAATGTCACACATTAAAAACTTCCCTGAACAGCGCTGCCTTCAGATGTCTTCTAAATGTCAGAAAGTTGTTTATCTCTTTGACATCTGATGGGAGGGCGTTCCACAGGGTGGGCACCACCACCAAGAAGGCCCTCTGCCTGGTTCCCTGTAGCTTTGCTTGTCGCAGTGAGGGAACTGCCAGAAGGCCCTCAGCACTGGACCTCAGCGTAGAGACGCTCCTTCAGGTATACTGGGCCAAGGCAATGGGGAACTCACTGAAGATCCCAGTGATTAGGCAGGGCTATAAAGGATCAGGAAGGACTCAAGGCATTCTGGACCCAAGCTGTTCAGGGACTGGCAAATTAAGAGATAATTCCCGAACTTAGCCTGGTAACATATCAACAGCTAGTGAGATAATAATAATTTAATACTAATAATTTATTATTTATACCTCGCCTCTCTGGCTGAGTTTCCCCAGCCACTCTGGGCGGCTCCCAACAGAATATTAAAAACACAATAAAACATCAACCATTAAAAACTTCCCTATACAGGGCTGCCTCCAGATGCCTTCCAATAGTCAGATAGTTGTTTATTTCTTTGACATCTGATGGGAGAGTGTTCCACAGGGCGGGTGCCACTACTGAGAAGGCCCTCTGCCTGGTTCTGTGTAACCTCACTTCTCGCAGTGAGGGAACCACCAGAAGACCCTCGGAGCTGGACCTCAGTGTCCAGGCTGAACGATGGGGGGGGGGTGACGCTCCTTTGGGTATACTGAGAGCTTTTAAGCATCTGTGTTATATGCTAGGGGTGGTCTCACCCCACCAAAAGTCTAGCCACTGCAACAGGTTGTACATGACACCAGTCAAGCTTGCAAAAATTTACCATTTGCCTGATAATAAATGTTGGAAATGTAAAGATAACGAAGGTACATTCTTTCACCTTTGGTGGACATGCCCAAGGATTAAGGCTTTCTGGGAGATGATATATAATGAGATGAAAAAGGTATTTAAATATACCTTCTTGAACCAGAGGCCTTTCTCCTGGGCATGGTCGGCCAATTGGTGTTAAAGAAGGATAGAACTTTTTTTATGTACGCCACAACAGCAGCAAGAATACTCATCGCAAAGTATTGGAAGACACAAGATCTACCCACTATGGAAGAGTGGCAGGTGAAAGTGATGGACTATATGGAATTGGCGGGAATGACTGGCAGAATCCGAGACCAGGGAGAAGAGTTGGTGGAAGAAGATTGGAAGAAATTTAAAGACTATCTACAGAAACATTGTAAAATTAATGAGTGTTAAAATGATGTCGGAATGAAAAGAAGCGGTTTTAGCAATAATGTTAAAAAGGAATATGTAAAAATGGATTGATAATAGATGAAAAAATAAGGCTATAATATGTTAAGATAAAGAAATAAGATAAAAACAAAGAGGGAAAGGATTTGCTGAATTAACCATTAGAATTGGAATACAAAAAAGGGAGGTGTGAGGAGGTCAGGAAACAGGTAAATGAAAAGTAAGACATAGAAAGAGGGATTTATTTTTAATTGTCTTCATTTTTTTCTGTATTTTGTATTTTTTGTTTTTTTGTTTTCTTTTTTCTCTCTTTTTATTACTTTTGTAACCTTTTTTTTCTCGAAATCTTAATAAATATCTTTTAAAAAACCCCACAAAAGTCTAGCCACTGCAATGGCTTATGCTTCGTTGCTCAAGAGCCCTGCAGGGATTGGGAAAGTCGTGAGCATCTAAACATTGCTTTCATTGAGGAAGGAAGCATAAGCCACACAGAACATTATCAATTGGTTCTTCGTTGTCATCCGTTTATCTCGGGAGACAATGGAAGACTGTGCCTTCAGAGGTGAAGTCAAACAATTGGAGAGTTAACAATGGGCTCCTAGCATTTGAAGAAAAATGACACAACAGTCACTTCATGTGGGCATGATGCTAAGCCATAGCTTGTCTGCTTCCCAACCTCCCCTAAACCCCCTGGCATGGCTGTGGGCAATTAGACTGGAAGTTTCTGGTTCCTTTTAAAACTAATTGTAGCTTGTTATTTTGTCTGAAGCAGGAACTACAGTAAGCTTTAGCAACGGTTTATTCAAACAAGCCCGGATCATAAACCATGGTTTTTAAGTTCACTTGTTCAAACAAACCACAGTTGGAGCTAACCACAGCTTGTCCCAGTTCAGATATAATGACAAAGCAGAATAAACTGAAAATGGAAGTCACTGCTTCTTGTCACAGCAGTGGGGAGGCTAGATAGAAAGCACACCAGGACTCTTGCACCATCAATACTTGTGTAAAAGAGGGAATTTCAGCAAATGTAGCAGGTGAGAGGAGAGATTACCGGTCCAAGGGAAATTTGTGTAACCCTAAACCATAGTTAAGTGTTACATCAGAACCAACCATTGCACATTACTTAATATTAGGGTTGCCATATTTCAAAAAGTAAAATTCCTGACACCCACAGGAAAGTTGTTGAGCTTTTTTGGGCGATTTTAAGCTTTTGCCCTACACCTGGGTTGACATTTTGTTGATTTGGCAAAATTACCCCCCGATGCCATTTTTACACCCGAAAACCAGGGCATGTCAAGAGTTTGCCAGGCAGGACCTGTCAAGCCGACTTAATATCCTCACTCTGTCACTTTTCCTAACTTTCTGAAGCAATCTTGATTCCAAATGCTGAACACAGAATTGGGAAATAAAGAGGCTATTTCCATGCTTTGCCACCACAAATGCACAAAAAGCGGTGTGCAATAATGGCATCTAAAAAAGAAAGAAAGAACCACAATATAAAATAAGCAGCAAGAAAGAGCCGAAAGCTGGAATATTGTCAGAAAACCACCCACAGTTGTACAAAACAGACCACATACATATTTGCAAAAGGAAAAAAATGCAAATGAAGCTAGGACTAGGAGCCAAGAATCAACTTTGATGAGCCACTTAAAAATTTGTGAAATAGTTGCACTGGTATCTCGGGTTAAGTACTTAATTCGTTCCGGAGGTCCGTACTTAACCTGAAACTGTTCTTAATCTGAAGCACCACTTTGGCTAATAGGGCCTCCTGCTGCCACCGTGCCGTCGGAGCACAATTTCTGTTCTCATCCTGAAGCAAAGTTCTTAACCTGAAGCACTATTTCTGGGTTAACGGAGTCTGTAACCTGAAGCATCTGTAACCTGAAGCGTATGTAACCCAAGGTACCACTGTATTTTTAGAACGCTATTCACTCATTTGCTATTTGAGTACCACATGGTTGCAATTGCTTATCACATGCAGCAGAAAGTCACTCTCTGAAAATAAAGAGTTGCAGAACTTTTAAAAGATGTTTTCTTCCTATGCCCCTAGGTGAAAGGATAAGAAATGGACATATGCTTTCTAGAAAGATGTCTAAAGCAGAACTGAGTTCATGGCTGCCGGCTGCCAACCTTGAGACCTTTTTTGTTTAAGAGCCAAAGGGCAAAAAAGCATTCCTTAACAGCCACCCAAAATAATAGCCAATTCTGAGCTATGACAGCCACCAAAACCAAAATAGCACTCAAACAGGGCAAACAGTTCAAAAGGGCAAACAGATTAGAAAGGGAGCTGCGTAGCTTTTGTTGTCACCTTGCTCTTTCTCTAAAGCGGGTCAACATGGTCTGAGGACCCCAGTATATCCACATTCAATACTGATTTTTAATTGCATATTTGTTGCGATGCCATCAAACACAATATAGAAGAAGGAAAAGAAGTAATAAAAGCACAATTGAAAATCATACAGTTTCTAGCACATCACATCACAATTGCTACAACGGGGGGCGGGGGGGGCGGATTACTAAGTCATCTCCAAAGACCATCAGGAATTTCAAAATGGTCCATAGGAAAAGAAATTTAAGGAACAGCTACTCTGAGGATGATCATTGAGCATCACATTGGATAAAACAACTCTTGTCTTTCCAGTATACAAGCATCAATACTGTTACTGATTTTGAGAAAGGAGACAAAGCCATTGCATATCAACAAAATACTCAGAGGCACGTGTTTTTACAAAACACAGGAGCAAAATGGTGGTTTCATTGCATCAGCCCACAACAGTTAAGGAGAGAAACCTATTTCCTTTTCTTTTTTTTAAAGTGCATTATTCAAACCAACTCGGTAGGTTAAAGACCAATATGGATTCACTACTCTTTTAATTGACAGGGAATTAATGAACACATCTGAGATGGAGGCGGCTGCAAGACTAGCTTCCTCAGCCCCACACATGGTGCCCTTTATGATGTCAGGTGCGAAGAAGGAGGAAATATGGCTGCCAAGGATCAACCAAAGGCCTTGAAGTGATCTTTTTCAAGGTAGGCTTGCTGTCAGTGCCGATCAGCTGATAGGCGGAAACAGGAAGTGCAGTGATCAATGGCACTGTAGTGTCTCTTAGGGAACTTAATAGCACAGTTAATTCCAATGGGCTTCCTGCAACTACCAGATAGCTGACCTCTGTGCTTCACTCTGTCGCAGTTACCATTATGGGTTTTTTTTTATCCTGTTTTTATTGATCAGGACAGCCTGTTGACTTTTCACAGCTGTCGAAAAGATCAGCAAACACATGTATTTTAAACGACACAGCTGACGCATGCATCGCATTCATCAATCTTTGCAATAACAGATGTGACCAATATCTGCACTGCTAAAGACTTTTTATTATTCTGCACCTAGATATCATTCTTGAAAATAAATGGAAATGTACAAGACAATAACACACCGCTGATCAGCATTTACAAGAAGCACGCTGGGATCATCCTGACGTTCCTAATGGGGAACTTTGTAATGCAGTCAATGCCTGCCTAAAACACAAGCTGTTCATTACTGGGAAATGATATATAATGAAATGAAAAGGATGTTTAAAATAACGTTTGTAAAAATAAAAACCATAGAAGCTTTTCTTTTGGGATTTATAGGGACAGAAATACCTAAAATGTATAGAACCTTATTCATGTATGTGACCAGTGTGTTTTTTCTAAAAAAAATGTTTAGGGGTACTCTCATTTTCCTACTCATATTGAAATACTACCCCTCCATGAGGCCAAACTTAGATTCACAAAATGTTTAGGGGTATGCGTATCCCTGCGTCCCCCCAGAAAAAAAGCACTGTGTGCGACTACAGCGGCAAGAATGTTACTTGCCCCAAAATGTAAAGAAGCAGAAGTTCCAGCAAAGGAAGAATGGATACAAAAACTTATGGAATATAAACGTGCGCTACTCTGGTTCACCAGAAGTGGCTTAGTCATGCTGTACGCCAGCTTCCTCAGCCAATAAAGCAAGATGAGCACCGCAACCCCAGAGTCGGCCACGGCTAGACCTAATGGTCAGGGGTCCCTTTACCTTTACCCATGTACTATCTGAAACCCAAGGGGCACACTGGTTGCCAAATGTGAAGTGTATTGGCTTTATTTTCAGCTCTCCTACCCCACTACTGGGGGCAATGAGAGACTTGCCCTGATTCCAAACTCAACTTGGTCCTGTGACATAGCAAACCAGTGGAAGTTACACTGGCAAAAGGGTAAGTCAAACTCTTTTTTATTGTTTTATTTTCTTTGTCAGGTTTGGGCTGGCTCAGCTGGTAGCAGCCCTGTTCCTGGAGTTTGGAATGGAAATAGGCACGTTACACTGGCATAATCTACCCTGGCGCAACTTACACCAGCTTCTTACAGCTTGAATTGTTCTGCACAGGAGCAGAAGTCGGGGGTGGGGGGGAATCGCAACCCTCTCCTCTGCTACACCTGCGCTCACGAACATTTATTACCAAAACTCAAATGATAAACCCCACGTTTCCATGCAAGACTGGAGGGGAAAAACAACAACCTGCACCTGTCAAAATTATTCTTTGCAGAACTCTTCAAAGAAGAGGATCTCTCATTCTCTTCACATCTGATCAGCCTAAACCCTAAGATGAAAGAAACTGAGCTTCTTTCAGGCCCTCCTTCCTCACCCTTAGGGCTCAAGTTTAAGGAAAGCTTCTGTTTCACAGGTATGGCTTCCCTCTGAGTGCATCCATTTACCCGGAGGACAAGGTGAAGACATCAATATTTTGCCTTTCAAGCTGAGAAAAGGAGTTGACGGAAGGGACCTCTGGGTCAATCGGTATAAAAACCTGCAATGTAGCACGACTTCTTAGCCTTAATGCATGTCCCGTGCAATAACAGAAGCTTTAAAACATGCCGACACCCGGAAGATTGAGGTCTTTGTTTGCCTCAGAAGCAATATAACTTTATGTGTTGTGACTAGAACAGCCACTCTATGGAAAAAGAAGGATAACAATGATGCACTAGATGTTTCTGTCTATGAGAGCTATACAAGTGACTCTGGAATAAGATTATTATATGGATGACCACATTGTTTGCAAGCAGCAGGTCCCAGGTTAAATCTCTGACATCTGTAATTTGGAGGGCAGGAGGAGAGAGAGAGTTAAGGGTCAGGGAGGAGGTGATAGAAAATGACATGCCCTAATAACATAATGACAAGCATCTATACGAGATCCAAAATCAGGAGATAGAAGAAACAGGAAGATCCCCAAAAGCACATTGGAGAAGATATTGCTCATCACATTTGCTCATCCATGCAATAAATAACAGGATGTGATAACATATTTATTCCCCTTGGCAGTGGCAAAGATAGCATGATATGGACCCCACCTCTCCTCTAGCACTCTAACCACTAGATTATTTTGGCTCTATTAATGCAGTGGACTTTTTAAAGAAGAAAATCGAGGCCTTAAATCAAAGACCAGTGGATCAAATACACCAGTGGATCAAAAATGGATGAAGCATGGGGAACACTCTTAAAACACAGAGGCCTGCCTTGTGTTTTTACATGAATAGAAAGTGTCCTTTTATTTAAAATGCATCTCTGGGTTATTTGTGGGGCATAGGAATTTGTTCATTCCCCCCCCCCCAAATATAGTCCAGCCCACCACATGGTCTGAGACATGCCCACAGCTGAAAAAGGTTGCTGACCCCTGCTCTAAAGGCTCTGTTTAGGTATCATGGTCAATCGCCATTGATATATCTGCCTTCCCCAAATACTTGTGATAGCTGTTTAAAGTCATCTCATGTAATGATCATCACCATGTCTCACAACAGTGAATTCCATTCCGAAATGGTACTCTGTCAGGAGAACAAGATCACTGAGCAGGCAAATCAGCTCTCTGATTATGAGGGAAAGGACTGCCTTTAATGTTTGCATACAGAAAGTCCCATGTTTACTCTCCAGGTAGGGTTTGGAGAGAACCCTATCAGAAAGGCTAAAGAACTACTTGCCAGTAACCATGGACACTATTGAGTTAGATAGAACAGTGGTCTGACTCAGCAAAATGCAGTTTCCTATGTTATTAATGTTATTTATATGGAAGGACCATAGTTCAGTTGTAGAGCACCAGCTTTGTCTGCTGAAAAATCACAAGTTCAGTCTCCGGCATGTCCAATCAAAGAATCTTAGGTTGCAGGGCTGGAAGATGCTCCCAGCCAGAATGTGCAATACGGGGCTGTCATCCAGTGCTTTATAAGGTAAAGGATAAAGGGACCCCTGACCATTAGGTCCAGTCGTGACCGATTCTGGGGTTGCGGCGCTCATCTCGGTTTATTGGCCGAGGGAGCCGGCGTACAGCTTCCGGGTCATGTGGCCAGCATGACGAAGCCGTTTCTGGTGAACCAGAGCAGCGCACGGAAACGCCGTTTGCCTTCCCACCAGAGTGGTACCTATTTATCTACTTGCACTTTGACGTGCTTTCGAACTGCTAGGTTGGCAGGAGAAGGGACCGAGCGACGGGAGCTCACCCCGTCGTGGGGATTCGAACCGCCACCCTTCTGATCGGCAAGTCCTAGGTTCTGTGGTTTAACCCACAGCGCCACCCGCGTCCCCCAGTGCCTTATAGATCCTCCCTTATTCTTGCATGTTCTTCATATGCAAGGCTAAGTCATCACACTGGTGTACCCTACAGATACTAGCCCTGATTACAGAAACCAGCTAAGAATCCAGGAAGATTTCATGCTTATCTCAGCACAGGAACTGTAGGGAAGAGATGGCTTCAACTCTGGGCCAATTCAATCAGAACTGAGCTTAAAAAGTTTAGTATTTCAACTTTAGGATGGAAGTGTAAGTATGCATGTGCCATGCTTTTATAGGCATTTAAAAAAAAAAAAGAATAAAACATTAGACATCTCAGGAGTCTTTTGCTAAAGGTAAGGTGGGGAAAAAACCAAGGGGGACAATCAGATTGAGGTTGAATCCTGACAAGACAGAAGTACTGTTTTTAGGAGACAGGGGGCAGGTGGGTGTGGAGGAGTCCCTGCACTTGCATGGGGTAACTGTGCCCTTGAAAGACCAGGTGTGCAACCTGGGAGTCATTTTGGTATCACAGCTGTCCATGGAGGCACAGGTCAATTCTGTGTCCAGGGCAGCTGTCTACTAGCTCCATCTGGTATGCAGGCTGAGACCCTACCTGCCCACAGACTGTCTCGCCAGAGTGGTGCATGCTCTAGTTATCTCCAGCTTGGACTATTGCAATGCACATTACGTGGGGCTACCCTTGAAGGTGACCTAGAAACTATAACTAAGCCAGAATGTGACAACTAGACTGGTGACTGGGAGTGGCTGCCGAGACCATATAACACTGGTCCTGAAAGACCTACATTGGCTCCCAGTACGTTTCTGAGCACAATTCAAAGTGTTGGAGCTGACCCTTAAAGCCCTAAATGGCCTCAGCCCAATATACCTGAAGGAGCGCCTCCACCCATCGTTCAGCCTGAGGTCCAGCTCTGAGGGCCTTCTGGTGGTTCCCTCCCTGAGAGAAGTGAGGTTACAAGAAACCAGGCAGAGGGCCTTCTCAGTAGTGGCGCCCGCCCTGTGTAACGCCCTCCCATCAGATGTCAAGGAAATAAACAACCACCTGACTTTTAGAAGACATCTGAAAGCAGCCCTGTTTAGGGAAGTTTTAAATGTTTCATGTTTTATTGTGTTTTTAATGTTCTTTTGGGAACTGCCCAGAGTGGCTGGGGAAACCCATCATCATCATCATCATCTTCATCATCAAAACCAAAATCAAGCACTTTCAAGTCCCATTGATTTCAACTGCAGAGTTGAAGCCCTTGCTTCAATTTCTCTCACGGGTGTCAAATGAGCAACAGAGCTGGCTTTGGGTGGACTGTGCCTTAAAACCAATAGCATCCATTATTTTCCCTTGTCTCTTTCAGCCAACCACTGCCACCCCTGACCCCCCTCAAGATAAACAAAACAGGTACCTGAATATAAAATAATTTTAATATCTAGGGATTTCTAGGAGAGCTTTCTGATTCCAACAACACTTGTGCTTCACTATTTAGGTAACCTTTCACTATTTCCCCGTGAAGCCACTACAAAAGCTTAGCAACCATTCAATATAATAATAGCCATCCTAGCGCTGAGACAATTAACATACCAGCCAGTTTGCTACTCTTGAAGCGTTTATAATGGAAAGAGGAAAAACAACACAACCAAAAAAAACCCCTTACATCAGGACATAGCAGCATGTTTTTCTTTTGGTATTGCAACAAAGTGTTTAAACAGCTAAATATTTTACCTTTCAACTAATACCAGCACTGGGGGTGGGTGAGGGCATTGTTAAGTATTCTATATGATTTATGTTGTATTTGTGATGTTCCATCATGTTATTTTTATCTTTTGTTTGTAAGCCGCTTTGGGATTTATTTTAATAAAAAGTGGCATAGAAATAGAATCAATCAATCAGTCAGTCAGTCAGTCAATCTCTCAGATAGGACACCCTCCATGGACTCCATGGACTCTAGACCCACCCTACCCAGAGTTTTTTTTTGGGGGGGTCCCTCAGACAGGGCATTGGATAGGGCCCTTTTCACTTCTCAGGGGTGGAATTTGACCTGCCTCCCCCTTGCAGTGATGACAACTTCTTAAGCTCCTCCTACTCACAGGCTGAGCTGTCAGGGAAGGACCAACTGATGTCTCCCCTTGGCCAACCTTCTCCATGATGCCACTGCTACCTCTCATCCCTCACCTGTCCAGCAGCTATTTCACCAGCCCACTTGCTGTTCCTCCTGCTCCTTGGTCGGGGCAGGCAGGCAAGCGGTTTGGGTGGCAAGGAGCAGCGGCAAAACCAAGGAGAACTGGCCGGCAGGCCACAGACAAGTATGTGGTGCTATCAGGGATGAGTTAATAGCTACATGGCTTGTCAGATTATACTTCATTCCGTCCACTGCACAAATAGCAAAGCAGCTTAAAAACAGTTTAGAAAGAGGAGCAGGAATATGGAAGTTCTGGGTCGCACGATTCTTTCCCGCTATCAACTCCAGGCACATCTTTAGAGCAGCAGGAGTTTTAGGGTGCAGAGGGTGCCGAGCTGAGCAGGTACAACATTTAGAAGACCCAGAACCAAGGAGATCTATTTGGGGGTGCCAAATTTTGACCTCACGCCTGGGGCCACGTTATGAAAGATTTCTAAAGTCCGTCCCTGACGGAGTGTCCAGATAGGTCTGAGAAATGAGGGGTCAAATCTACCTAGCCCTTGTTCCCGAAGAGTAAGTGCTTGCAGGATACCATTCAAAGCACTTATAGGGGTAAGTGGTGTCCTCCCAAAGTGGTCCAACATAGAGAGCAGATGGGGATGGGAAGATGAGGTGCCCAAATGCATGCTGGGCATATCTTTGGCACCTGGAGGCAGGTGATGAACAGGGAGCTATTACATGCCCTGGTATAAATAAGTCACTCTTCAACAAATTGGGGTGGGTTGTTTTTTTGGGGGGGAGGGGGGAAGTTGCAAAAGAAGAGAAAGGCACCTGCGAAGGAGGTCTGTTTCAGCTGTTGATATCCAACCCCTTGCTGATTCCTCCCAGCCTACCTGCATATTCAGTAAAGAGGAAGAGGTAAGCACAAAGCTCCTTGGCAAGGATCATATCCAGGACTGTCTTAGAGGTACCGGCACATATTAGCTTCTGAGGAACTAGTTTATACGCTTTATTGCATAAGCTGAGAAAGCAATATTTTAAAAAAGCACTACATTCCAGATGTTGCTCGGGAAAGTGGGGATTTCTTTTTGTTCTTCCCCTTCATCAGGGTAGGAACCAGGGGGATCCCTGAAATCTGTTATGGCTGAGTTCCCAAGGTGCCTACCTTCGGAGTCAAGGGAAGACTTAAAGGGAAGAAGCTTGAATATTGTCAAAAGCTCTCCAAGACCAAAAAGCAGTGAAAACATTTGGCAGCCGCAAACAGTTTGGACTCCTATAGAGCAATCAGCAAACCCTTCAGCACTTAAAATAAAACACACAGCAATTATCCTGGGTAGCAAGTAAAGTTCAAAAACAAAGTATTAGCAAAAAAAGAGATGGGGGAAATGGTTCACAACTGTTGAGATGTTTCTATCTGTACTTGGGGGAAATATGTTCACACCTGTACATCAAACCCCCTTTTCTTATTATCATCAGCTGAAATACAAACTTTATATAATTTTAAGATGGAGACAAAAACACACAGAGAAATAAAAATCAGTGGGAGGGAAATGGTATAGTTTCAGAATTCATTTTAAAAAAATTGTGAAAATATTTATATTCCCATTCCCACGGATCTTAGAAAATGGATCAGAAGGCAAGCAGGTCTCCAGCCTCCTCGTACATTTCTTTGCAGCTGGACCTTTCTCGAGGCGTGTTTACTCGGAAGTAAGTCTCGCTGGATCCAACGGGGCTTACTCCCAAGTAAGGGGCGCAGAGAAGGTCCAGGGGCGCGCAAAGAGCCTCCACAGTGGCCATCGGGAAGCGCAAGGAGCTGTCCCTACCAAAAAAAAACCCTCTCCTTCTCCTCCCTCTCGCCCTCCCCACCATCCCGGATCTCCGACGAGACCCATCAGCTTCCAAGGGAGGCGGCGGATAGAGAAGAAGAAGAGGGACTTGCGCACCGTCCAGCGCCAGCATGGAAGGGAAATCCTTGCAGTTGGAGACGCCGGTGGAGTCGGTCACGCACGTCTTCCACAGGTTGGCCCAGAAGGTGGCCGTGGTGATGACAGTGCCGTCGATGGTGGACACTTTCCAGTAGTCCGTGGGCAGCGTGGACGACACCAGCACCCAGCCCGAGATGACCAGCAGGAAAGCCAGGATCTCGGCCGACGAGTTGGCCATGGCGGGGAAGGAGGAGAAGATGGAGCGCTGCGCTCTCGGAGCGGGAGGCGAGAGCGCACGGCCCTTCCTCGCAGCCTCGACGGAGCGCACGGAGCGACTGAGCGCCCCGGCCGAGCTCCCCACCCGGGCGGCAGCATCCTCCCGGCGGCGAGGGAGGAGCCGGCCGCTCCACGCCCCACCCCGGGCGGCGAGCCCTCGCGGCCGGCCTGGCCAGGGCGACGGGGCCCCGGGAGGAAGGGTGAGGCGGGAGGGGGGCGACGCCTCGCCTCAGCGCCGCCTTCCGAGGACCCTCCTCCTTCTGCCCTCGCTGGAGAGAGGTCTGTAGTCTGTAATTCCAGGTAAGGTTGGCCGTCTGTCTATTAGGATGATGGTTATTACATACCCTCCAACTTTTCTCTGATGAAAATAGGGACGTCTTGTTCCATAATAATAATTTTACTCTTTATACCTCGCCCATCTGACTGGGTTGCTCCAGCCCCATCTAGAATCGGATAACTCCAGACCCTCCAGCCTTTCTCTGATGAAAATAGGGCGTCTTATTCCATCATAATAATTTTGCTATTTATACCTCACTGTATGGAAGTGAGAGCTGGACCATAAAGAAGGCTGATCGCTGAAGAATTGACGTTTTTGAATTATGGTGCTGGAGGAGACTCTTGAGAGTCCCATGGACTGCAAGAACATCAAACCGATCCATTCTGAAGGAAATCAGCCCTGAGTACTCACTGGAAGGACAGATCTTGAAGCCGAGGCTCCAATACTTTGGCCACCTCATAAGAAGAGAAGACTCCCTGGAAAAGACCCTGCTGTTGGGAAAGATGGAGGGCACAAGGAGAAGGGGACGACAGAGGACGAGATGGTTGGACAGTGTTCTTGGAGCTACCAGCATGAGTTTGACCAAACTGTGGGAGGCAATGGAAGACAGGAGTGCCTGGCATGCTCTGGTCCATGGGGGTCACAAAGAGTCGGACACGACTAAATGACTAAACAACAACAACATCTGACTG
The DNA here is from genome assembly GCF_964106915.1 of Podarcis gaigeae. Taxonomy (NCBI): domain Eukaryota; kingdom Metazoa; phylum Chordata; class Lepidosauria; order Squamata; family Lacertidae; genus Podarcis; species Podarcis gaigeae. The sequence continues at coordinate 14,603,417 of NC_139677.1, forward strand.
GGTTGCTCCAGCCCCATAAAGCATAATAAACCATTAAACATTAAAAAAAAAAAACACCTTCCCTATACAGGGGTGCCTTCAGTTGTCTTCTAAAGGTTGTGTAGTTACTTAGCTCTTTGGCTTGGGGGGTCGGATAACTCCATACCCTCCAACATTTCTCCAATGAAAATAGGGACGTCCTAAAGAAAAGCGGAACATTCTGGGATCAAATTAGAAACCGGGATGGATTCTGTAAATCCAGGACTGATCCCTGACACCAGGATCTATTATTATTATAATCATCATTAATAATAATAATAATTCAAATTATAGGCCACCCTTTATCCAAAGATCCTAGGGCGTTGTAAAACATTAGGAACGTAATTATGCAGCATAATAATAGAAACATGATACACACACATTTAAGAGGCCATAGATTATTTAATGACCAAAGGCCTGGGTAAAAAGGAGTATTTTCACCTGGTGCCTAAAGATATGTAATGATGGCACCAGGTGAGCCCCTAAAAGGAAGCAAACAATATTACCCTCCATCTAAAAACCCCCACCACCAGCCTGCCTGAAAGCATTCTGAGCTGGCCTAAGACCAGCAGAGGGAAAGCAAACCTTTGAAATAGGCTTTGAAGAACACCGCCCATTTTTGCTGACTTGAATTACACCAGGCTGTCAGGTCATGTGACAAAGCTGAATGGGTTTAGAATCCAGGATGTATTTAAGCTTAAGATCTACAGGGTTGGCATCTGGGAAGATGCATCAGTAGATCTCTGGATGAGCCAAGGATGAGGGAGCTGAGCCAGGATCCATCCCAGAGGATCCTGCTCTGTAGGATTGCTCCTTTAGTGACAAAGCATCAAAAACGAAACTCCAAACCGTCTCCAGATGCTTCCACTTCTTGGTCACAGATCTGGAAATTGGGCCCTAAACGTCCCAGAGAACATGTGACACTAAATTCATCTAAAAAGAGTAACTTGTTCCACCGTGAAACTACTTGAACGGTGTTCTCAACCATACTGAGTTGTGCATTGGGCTGTGGAACCAAGGGTTCTGCAGAAAATGTTTTGTTTGTGAAGGCTGTCGGACAATTTGATCACTGCAGCCCTTTTTTTTCCTTCCCAAAATAAAACCACAAGCACCCATTTCTAGTTTCATAAATTAAATACGGATGACAGCCTTATTTGTTCCTCTGCCAGTATAAACAGATTAGGGTCGTCATGCCTGTTGTTCCAGATTGGTTTTTCTTTTTCATTTACACCCGCTTTCTGTTGGGCCACTTCAAACCCTTCCCTGCCCCTTGAATGACATGGTTTCAGTGGGTGCGTGGGTGCAGCCGGCCAAGGAAAAGACAGCTTGTGAATCTGGGCTCTGTATAACCTCTATGCATATGGCTGAGTTTGTCCGCAGGCCTGAGAACCTTTCCTGAATTCTTGCCAAGATATTAAAGACAGGTGAAGCTTTGTCCCTGGGCACGGTGGAGGGGACATAGGGAAGCGCATGGGTGATGAATTTGGACCGTGGGATAGATTGGCATCCTCTCAAACTACCCTCCTCTCTCAAACCTCCCTCCCCTGCTAGTGAATATGGATACAGTGGTACCTCGGGTTAAGAACTTAATTCGTTCTGGAGGTCTGTTCTTAACCTGAAGCAGCACTTTAGCTAATGGGGCCTCCTGCTGCCACTGCGCCGCCGCTGCACGATTTCTGTTCTCATCCTGAAGCAAAGTTCTTAACCCGAGGTACTATTTCTGGGTTAGTGGACTCTGTAACCTGAAGCGTATGTAACCTGAAGCGTATGTAACCCGAGGTACCACTGTACTACATTAAGTACTTGGGTTCAAGCTAGCTGTTGGTGCTTTAAGCAAATCTTTCCTACCATTAAAGTGGTACCTCGGTTTTCGAACGTAATCCATGCCAGACGTCTGTTCGAGTTCCAAAACGTTCGAAAACTGAGGCGCAAACGGCCGTCGGCAAATAGAGAAAACTGAGAAAAATACAGCAGAGGCCGTTTGACTTGTGAAGCGTGTTCGAAAATGGAAGCATTGACTTCTGGGCTTACGGTGTTCGAAAACCGAAACGTTCGTCAGTGGAGACGTTCGAAAACCGAGGTACCACTGTACCTTAAAAATGTGTCTGAGAAGAAGCAGTAACACAGAGGGTAGGGTTGTGAGGACCATGAATGGGGGAAAACTTTTGCAAAGGGTTTTTGCCCAATTTTGCCTCCTTCCCCTCTGCCCCCCCAAGTTCTCCATGACACCCCATTCTAGTGGGTTTTGGGAGAACACAGGGAGTGGGAAAGAGGAGGCCTTCAACAGACTTCCTTCCATTTGAGGTTCTCAGGAGCCAAATCATGCATTTTGGAAAGCATTTAAATACACTGAGAACTTGTGATACTCACGCACACACATATGGGCATAACAAACAATATATACAAACTTCACGTGTCTATTGTTGCTAATTTGGCTATTCCTATACAACTTGCATTTTAAGATGCAATAGGTCAAAACAATTAGCTGAAGAAATGGACTGGACCAGGACCAAAAACATTTTCTACAGTAACTTACATTTTTCCCCTCCATCTAAATACAATGTTATGCATACAGTAATACCATGAAGCACAGAACAGATGGCTTGACTGTGAATATATTAAAATACGTTTTCAAGCTGCTTAAGTATATTTAAGGATTTAACAGGCAATTTAAACAGGCAGCAAATGTTTTCAGAGCGCCATCCTTGCTTTGCTTTGCTTACAGATATTCCTTGCAGTCTATCAATTACCTTACCGTGAAACTGTTAGTATGCTTTGTATACGGAAGAAACGGAAAGAGACAAGGAGAGAACGTTATACTCTTTAATCCTGCAAATTATAGGGTTAGGGAGAAATGGAGTATACAAAATGGCCTGGACTGGCCAAACCTGGCATAAATTTAGTTTTCACAGAAGGAGAGATGTGATGGAGAGCGAGTTACTTGTCTTTTCAACATGAATTCATCGTGCACCCCAGCTCAACAAACTGGACCACACAAGCTCCCTTCTCTGAACAAAGCTGTTTTGTGATTTTGTTTCAGTCTAGCAAAATTAATCGAAAACATGGAATTCTTCCAAGAGTTTTGTGTTGTTTAACTGGATGGTGTGTGCAAAATACAGGAATGTGCCAAGATAGGACCCTCCAAAGCCTTTCTTTGACTTTTGAGCTCAATTTCCATTTCCCAATCAGTCCCAAGCCCCAGTGCCAATGCAAGGATTACATAGACTGCAGTCCTAAACACACCTAGAGTGGATTAAGGGCCCATCCACACTCCTGCTGGTCCCATGCCCAGAAACCATGGGGCCGAGTGGTTTTCTGTTTGCTCCTGTAGCTTACCCTGGGGAAACCATTCAGAGGTAAAGATCAGGTTTCCCCAGGCGAAAGCAGCAGGACAAGCGGATATCTGAATGAGACCTAAGCTTTGTTGGGCACAATTGTTTGTTTTTTTTAAAAAAAATCACCAATAAATATGTATAGGACCAAACTGTGAGTCAGATTTGACAGCTCCCTCTCCATAGACATGCTGGTTAGAGTGCCTCCCTTTTATATAACCCATTTTGTATCGTACAGAGGTCCCCAAGCTTTTCCTCCAGTGGACCGCTTGAAAATAGCTGGGAGTCTTGGCAGACCACTTAGTAATTTTTCTGCCCATGGCAGCAATTTCAATGATATTTGCTAGATGCTGCATGATTTTTAATTGCCATTTTACAGACATGCCATAGACCACCTGAATGAAGTTCACAGGCCATTGGTGGTCCTCAAGCCACAGTCTGGGAACTCCTGATCTAGTGGACAACTATAGTTCCATATATCTACCAGACAGGAACTGGTCAACTTCTATGTAGCAGGTAGGGCATGGGAAGCAAACATGACTGGACACTCTAGGACACTCAAGCCTTTTTTGCCACAAAGGATTCCTGGAGGATTATGGTCCAGTAGGAGACAGGGGGAAGGTCAACCCAACCAAAGAGCAGGAGGTACATCTAAGAAAGTGCAGGAAAAAATTGTATATTTACTCATAAAAATAGTCCAATATACCCAGTATTATTTCACTTTATAAAACCATCTCCCATACTTCTCTTCTTCCTTCTGAGAGAGCAACTTAGCCCCAGACACCAACCAGAAAAGAAGCAGCTGCCAGAACATTACTTCTTCCTTCCAGAAAGAAATTTGCTCCAACTGCCTGTGGCAGGTTTTTGCTACCTTGTGACTTCCAGATGTTTTGGACTCAAACCCCAATTATCCTTGACCATTGGCCATGCTGGCTGGGGATGATGGGAGTTGGGTGTACAAAATTACCTATAAGGCGTCAACTTGAGGAAGGCTGGCCTGGGGGCTATAGAAGGGAGCAGGAAGGTTGTTCTGTCCATTGTCACCAGCCAAGTGATTAAGAGGTTTGGTATTTTTCCCCCCTTCCTGTATTATAAGCTGTTTTGTAGATCACTTGATGGAAAGGCAGATTGTAAATATTTAAAGTCTCTAGACTTTCAGGTTAAATATGACAGTGGCAACAATGATAGATTTCAGTTTTTAATAATCCCCCAAATAAACACCAAAGGAAAATACAGTGTTATCGCTGAGCTAGAAATCTTGTAATTTCTGTGGGAATAATTTCACCAAATCCCTATCCATTAAATCCAGTTCTTTAAAACACAGGGGTATAAATAATAATAAAATTGTTGTTGTTGTTGTTGTTAATATACCCTGCCTTTCCCCTTCAAGGCGGCTTACATAAAAATGTCACAGAGCCAGTCAGTCAGTATATCACACAGTTCAAAACTGAAGATAACTCTTTATTAGCGAAACACAATCTTCACAGACTGGACAGAATTTCAGGCCTAATGAGCACAGCAGCTCATTCCCTTTAGATCTTACTCCATGAAATCAGTTGCCGAGACTAAGAGTCCCCTCCTCCCCACAGCCATCTATGTCTCTTCCTCTCTCGGGACGCGGGTGGTGTTGTGGTCTAAACCACTGGGCCCCTTGGGCTTGCCGATCGGAAGGTCACTATTTCGTATCCCCGTGACGGAGTGAGCTCCCCTTGCTCTGTCCCAGCTCCTGCCAACCTAGCAGTTTGAAAGCACGCCAGTGCAAATAGATAAATAGGTACTGCTGCGGTGGGAAGGTAAATGGCATTTCCGTGCACTCTGGTTTCCGTCAAGGTGTCCCATTGCACCAGAAGCAGTTTAGTCATGCTGGCCACATGACCTAGACAAACACCGGCTCCCTCGGCCTGAAAGCGAGATGAGCACCACAACCCCATAGTCACCTTTGACTGGATTTAACCGTCCCGGGGTCCTTTACCTTTAACTTACCTCCTCTCTAGGTCTTCTTGCATGCAATCAGTTACTACACCTGTGTGCAGCCTATCTTTGCTCCTCCTGTTTCATGCCTCTCATGGTTCTGGGAGTCGAGGGGGAGCTCACTGCAGCAGTGGGGTGGGGGTGGGGAGACACCTGTGACTCTTCACTAGCCTGACTCATCTCTGCCTCTTGACTTCTCACCTCTCACTTGCCTGCTTCAGCCTCTGCTTCCTGACTTCTCTCTTTCACAGACTCTCCCAGCTCACTAAGACACCTCCTCTTCCAAGTCTTCTCCCTTTCTGACCACTCATCATTGTCCCACCAGCACTCCCCAGGCTCTGAGCCGTCTTCCCTTGGGGGTTCCCCAGCTGGTTACTCCTTTGTACCCAACCAGTCTATGACAAAAAATAAGAACAGCTAAAGATACTGAAGAATTGTTAAAAGCAAACAAGGCTGCCCCCCCCAATACACACACACCACGGGTTTACTTGCATTCTCCAACCAAAGTTAATGAGCATTTTCAGTAAAGAACTAGTGGGACAGAGAAGAGTTAAGAAAACTCATATACAGTGTTATTTTCCTAGAAAAAAATGGTGCCAGAACTCACTTTCAACACCTTCCTCATTTTCTTAGCAATGGCAAGATGGCGGCCACTTGAGAGGTGCTGGAACTGAGTTTCCACAAGTTGTGGCTGAAAAAAATCCCTGCTCAAATGTATGTCTACTCAGAAGTAAGTTCCATTGAGTTCAACGGGGTGTGCTTTCAGATAAGCACATTAGTCAGGGAGTAAGTCCCAAAAGATCCAGGGAGACTTGCTTCTGCAGAAACTTGCGCAAGATCGCACTGCTTAGATTTTACCTTAAAATAGGTTTTCATGTATCAGATTACCAAACTCATAATACTAAGAACATTAGCAATTTAAGTACAGTTTGCCCATCGGCTTTGGTTTCAAGTCATTGTGCTATTCAGCGCAAAATATATTAATCATGTGTTACTAAAATCAGCAAATTATCTGGTTCATTGTTTGTTTTCAATGGGCCATTGATGAGGAACTATTTCCTCCTGTCTGACTGAATGAAGCCATTTCTCTCTCTTTCTCTCTCTCTTTCTCTCTCTTGACTGCACTCCCCTGACTCTTTTGTGAAACACACTGTATAGAATGAAAATAGAGTTTCTACAATCCTAAACATTGCAAGAGAAATCAGAACATGAAACACTATCCTTAATCATAATCAATAACAGGGTAGATATGGATGAGTTCTAAAGTCAAGTGTACGTCACTTCCCAAACCAATGGCGGGAGCACATGGGATACAGGAGAGCAAACAGGAGTGTTTACCCAGCCTTTATCAACATGCTGTTTGTGCTGTTAATCAACACGCATCATTGCTGCCACCAGCACATCTGCATATATGAATCCGTGGACTTGGGCTCTCCAATTAATTTTCTAAGCACTCAGGAGGCAGCATGAATCACAGAATTGTAGCGTTGGAAGAGACCACTAAGATCAACTAGTCTAACCCCCTGCAATGCAGGAATCTTCATGAGAAAAGACTAAAGTTGATTGTTAGGGTTTCGTGTGTGCCGTGTTTTAACTGCAAGGATCAGATGCAAAAAGGTGAGGCGTTGGCCAAACGGAAAACAACCAGGAACGCAGTAATTGAGATGGAGCATGGTGAATTAATTGGCGTGTCTGGTGAGGAACTGACAGACTCCATTGACAAGGGAGTGGCTGGAATGAGGAAAAAACCATCTGGGTGCTTTCAGGCAGCCCAACGGTAATTCACTTTAAAGAACCGGACCTGGGTCATTCATAATGAAAACCTGGACTTCAGAAATAACAGAATTGCAGCAGTAAGGGTGATTAGGAAGCACAATCACTGCGTTTACATCCGCGTGGTGTCCAGCCTTCTCCAGCAGGGCCTACTCATCCATGAAGCCAGGTGAGATGGTCATTTCAGGTGGCAGATCCAGCTTCTGAACACCACGTCACTCACTACCACACGGCCCCCTTCACCCTGCTATTATGCCCCTGCGGCCTTCAGCATGTGGGGAGGCTGTGGAAGAGGAGGTGGCAGTAGCAGCGTTATCTGTTTGCCCTCAGGCGGCAAAACGTCCTGGGCGGGCCCTGCTCTCTAGGGTCCCGTTCTCAAAAAAAGCATTCTGCAACTTTGCAGCAAAAATTGTGCCAAGCACTGATTGCCTTGTGCCTGTGATGTCACCGCTATGCCTGCCTTTACTTCTCTAAAACAGTTTTAGCCTGGATAAGAGGAGACCGAGAGGAGAAATGACAGCTGTCTCCCAATATCCAAAGGGCCGCCACATAGAAGATGGAGTGAGCATGTTTTCTCAAGGGTAGAACTCGAACCAATGGATTCAAGTTACAGGAAAGGAGATTTCTACTATACACCAGGAAGAACTTTCTGAGGGTAAGAGCTCCTGGACAGGGGAATGGATTCCCTCAGGAGGTTGTGGACTCTCCTTCCTTGGAGGTTTTTAAGCAGAGGTTGGATGGCCATCTGTAATGTATGACCTAGTTGAGATTCCTTCATTGCGGGGGCGGGCGTTGTTGGACTAGAGGACTCTCAGGATCCAGCAACCATTCTGTGATTCTGTGTTCTGCTGGAGGAACATTCAGAGTACAAACTGAAATTATGTACCGCTTCTAAGAACCTGTGGTGGCTAGCAATAGAGGCAGGAAATGGAGTTGTGACCAATGAGGGGCTTTCCTCCTTTCCCTTTCTCCTGCTTCTACCTATGATTTATCCCTTGACTGTAGAAACAATTATGACGCTTAAGAATATTAAGAGATTGTTACTTCCAAGTAACAGATTGCATAAGCCCAGGGCTGGCACCAGAGAGAAGATTGGGGTCCCCTTTTGTGTGCCTTCTTCCATTCTTGCTTTACTTAGGCTCAGTTCTCTTGACCCCGTTAAGAAAGGAGCATGATAGATCATTTGTGTTGTGTATTTCTTGGCTTCTGCCCTACCTGCCACTGATCATGTGAAACCAAGCATATTAAAGGAAAAGACGGACCAGATCCATTTCTTTAGGCTAATTTAACTCAAGTGAAAGCAGGATGGCCAAGATCAAAAAAAGGTCAGAGTGACAAAGGAAAGATTATTCTGGACTGGGAACAGTGTGAATAAGCAGCCAGGAAGTAAAAGGGAATGAGGACAAGGAGAAAAATGATTTCAACTATGAAATGATTTCAACTTCAGCATGTGCCTTCCAAAAACAGCAAATTAACTGGCACTCCAATCCTAATTGCAAAATGCAGCTTGTGCCATCATAAACCAGAATGGCATTGCATGCAAGATAACCAGAAAAGGTTATTCTACCATCAAATCACAACAGTTTTCTATAATCAGAGCATAGCTGTCAACTTTCCCCTTTTCTTGCGAGGAATTCTATTTGGAATAAGGGAATTTCCCTTAAAAATGGGAAACGTAGGCAGCTATGAAACAGAGTTGGGTATACACAACGTCCTCTAAAAAAAAGGGGGGAACCTGTGTACGCTGTAGTTATATTCCCATAGTTGTGCCTGTTTCTGCTAGGGAATGACAAACTATCCACTGAACTTGCACACCCAGCTACTTTGAAAAAAAATATCATTCACAGTGCTCTTTCTAGCTTCTGAAATTTTACCACGTGTTGCCAATGTACTTTCAATTGCACAAAGGACTAAAAACTTACTCATCTTTTTAAAAAGACAGAAAGCTAAGATACTCAGGATGCCAAATTCTCTGCCAAACTGAAATTTTTGCACCAGCTACAGAATACACAAAGCCCTGGCTACACCTGTACCAGTCCATCTACAGTGGTGCCTCGCAAGACGAAATTAATCCGTTCCGCGAGTCTCTTCGTCTTGCGGTTTTTTCGTCTTGCGAAGCATGGCTATTAGCAGCTTAGCGGCTATTAGTGGCTTAGCGGCTATTAACGGCTTAGCGGCTATTAACGGCTTAGCGGCTTTAAGAAAAAGGAAACAAACTCGCAAGAACTCGCAAGACGTTTCGTCTTGCGAAGCAAGCCCATAGGGAAATTCGTCTTGTGGAACGACCCAAAAAACAGAAAACTCTTTCGTCTTGCGCGTTTTTCGTCTTGCGAGGCATTCGTCTTGCGAGGTACCACTGCACTGTTAATTAATACCTAACACAGATGCCTGCCTTGCATTTTGTTCATAGTCTCATTGAAAGTAACAGAAAGTCAGCTCTGAATATCTTGAGTGCCACTGCTTTCAATAAGATACCAAGAATTAGGTGCCACTAATTTCCCAGGGACTAGGCATTCCTAATTCCCAGTAGACCTGTAAGCAGTTTTTGCAGTGCCCTTTGCAGTGTATCACAGGAGTGTGCCGGTCAACAGTTGCACAGTTCAAAGTTGGAGTTAACTATGAGCAAAAACACAATCTCCACAGATTTGGCTGAGTGTCAGGCCTAAGGTGCAGAGCAGGTCCATGAAAATCCAGTCGCCAAGGCTAGAAGTCCCCTCCTCTCCCTCCAGGCTTTTCCCAAGCAACCAGAGACTGTGCCTGTTTGCGGCCAATATCTTCTCTGCCCTTTTCATGCCTCTTTTGATTCTGGGATACAAGGGCAGAGGGGAGCTGGTCGCAGCAAGAGGGGGAGACACCTGTGACTCCTCACCAGTCTTGCCCGAGCCACAGATTCATTCATTGGAGTCTGTGCCCCATGATGCCCTTACAAATGTACAGCCACTTTCTTGCAAGCAGAATTGGTGGCTGTTACAGGTGCGAAAGGCTGGGCTGGATGAATCCCTAGCCGGAATTAAGATTGCCAGAAGAAATATCGACAACCTCAGATATGCAGATGACACAACCTTGATGGCAGAAAGTGAGGAGGAATTAAAGAACCTTTTAATGAGGGTGAAAGAGGAGAGCGCAAAATATGGTCTGAAGCTCAACATCAAAAAAACGAAGATCATGGCCACTGGTCCCATCACCTCTTGGCAAATAGAAGGGGAAGAAATGGAGGCAGTGAAAGATTTTACTTTCTTGGGCTCCATGATCACTGCAGATGGTGACAGCAGCTATGAAATTAAAAGACACCTGCTTCTTGGGAGAAAAGCAATGACAAACCTGGACAGCATCTTAAAAAGTAGAGACATCACCTTGCCAACTAAGGTCCGTATAGTTAAAGCTATGGTTTTCCCAGTAGTGATGTACGGAAGTGATGTACGGTTCTTTAATTCCTCCTCACTTTCTGCCATCAAGGTTGTGTCATCTGCATATCTGAGGTTGTTGATATTTCTTCTGGCAATCTTAATTCCGGCTAGGGACCATAAAGAAGGCTGATCACCGAAGAATGGATGCTTTTGAATTATGGTGCTGGAGGAGACTCTTGAGAGTCCCATGGACTGCAAGAAGATCAAACCTCTCCATTCTTAAGGAAATCAGCCCTGAGTGCTCACTGGAAGGACAGATCCTGAAGCTAAGACTCCAATACTTTGGCCACCTCATGAGAAGAGAAGACTCCCTGGAAAAGACCCTGATGTTGGGAAAGATGGAGGGCACAAGGAGAAGGGGACGACAGAGGACGAGATGGTTGGATAGTGTTCTCGAAGCTACCAGCATGAGTTTGACCAAACTGCGGGAGGCTGTGGAAGACAGGAGTGCCTGGAACGCTCTGGTCCATGGGGTCACGAAGAGTCGGACATGACTAAACGACTAAACAACAGCAACAACACAGGTGCAGCAGCTGTAAGGGTGACGTTGATTAGCTCAGATTACTAGTGCTATGCCAGAAAGTGACACTTCTTGCAAATCGGTCTGTACACCTGATTGCCTAGGGACTCATTCACCACCACCGAGGCAGCAAGACTATATAAATAAATGTGATTCTTTAATAACGATTCCTTCTTAGTGCTTGCACTAACTGCCTAACTTGCAACAGGAGTGAAATTTACAATAGATACTCACGGCGATAAAATCTTTGGGGTTGTAATCCGAGAATGAAAAATAAAGGGCCGATAAGATCAGGCAAGCTTGCTTTCAAAAGAAAAAAGGACTTGGGGACCTGTCGTTTGATTACAAACAGAAGCAGGAAGTCATGTTTCAGCAGTGCTGTCTGATAGCTGTATGAGAAAAGGCCCAAAACATAGACGTTATTTAGAAAGTTGCTCATGTTGAGGGATAAAGGTACCTTGCAACCTTCCTTGTTCTCGTGCGGTTTTAAACAGTTTTCTTAGGTGTTCGAAACTAGGTGAATATACCGTATTTTTCGCTCTATAAGACGCGCCAGACCATAAGATGCACCTAGTTTTTGGAGGAGGAAAACAAGAAAAAAATATTTTGAATTTCTGAAGCCAGAACAACAACAGGGATCGCTGCACAGCGAAAGCAGCGATTCCTCTTGCTGTTCTGGCTTCTGGGATAGCTGCACAGCCTGCATTCGCTTCATAAGACGCACACACATTTCCCCTTACTTTTTAGGAGGGGAAAAGTGAGTCTTATAGAGCAAAAAATACGGTAATTCCTTTAAGAGCACACTGCCATTATTTTCTTCTGTGCCAATTAAAAAAGGAACATGCTGTGATTCTGGGCAGAGTAAAACTGAGAGCTGGTATAACGTAGTGGCTTTAAAATGTGTCAACCAGAAGCCTCTTGTTCAAATCTTACCACAAGTTTGAGCACATTAGACATGGTGGCAATTGTTCTATTCATTTAGACATAGAAATGACAAGTCACGTAGAAAGAGGGAACTCCTGACCTTAACAGCAAATGACTCGGGTGTTGTGCAGAATTTCTATCCTGCCTGAGACACACCTCCCCACAGTCTTTTTCTCCTAGCTAAGGTAACTTCTGCTGTCAGAGTTTCTGGGCACTTCCAGACTGTCACTGTTTGCAAGTGGGATCTGATCACATGCCGGCAAATTCAGGTTGTGCAATTTTAGATGATCGGGAGGCCTTGTACAACAATCGCTCTTCCCTGGAAAGGCTGGACTTTCTGCAGTGACTGGAAAAGTACAGGATAACACTTGCTTTGATCCAATGTCACCAACCTCTCCCCTAACAATTAAAGAGTGAATGCCCATTAAATAGCCAACACTATTTCATCTTCATGCAAATAAATTTGGGATGAATGCTGAAATAAACAGGTTGTCTGGACACACCCTGGGTTGAAGAGATAACCTTTTAAGACATAAGTTGCAGGTGGGGAAAGGTACTGCACTCCTCTGTGGGGCTATTTTGGTCTTAAACATCAGTCCCCTCCCCTTCTTTCTATATGATTGGGGCAGGTATTAAACAAGACTTCCATACAGTGGTACCTCAGGTTAAGAACTTAATTCGTTCTGGAGGTCTGTTCTTAACCTGAAGCACCACTTTAGCTCATGGGGCTTCCTGCTGCCACTGCACCGCCGCCACATGATTTCTGTTCTCATCCTGAGATAAAGTTCTTAACCCAAGGTACTACTTCTGGGTTAGCGGAGTCTGTAACCCAAAGTGTTTGTAAGCTGAAGCGTCTGTAACCCGAGGTACCACTGTATAGTTGCAGAGAAGGGAAATACAGAGCCCTGCCTTTCCCCACCCCTGTGCAGCTAACAGAAGATTCAGAGGACATTTAGAATGATACAGCACAGGTTGAAGCGTTAATTGATTGTGATTTGAACTACCGCAATGCGCTCTACGTGGGGCTACCTTTGAATGTAACCCGGAAACTACAACTAGTCCAGAGTGCGGCACCTAGACTGGTGACTGGGAGCAGGCGCCGAGACCATACAACACTGGTCCTGAAAGACCTACATTGGCTCCCAGTACTTTTATGAGAAGAATTCAAAGTGTTGGTGCCGACCTTTGAAGCCTCGGCCCAGTATATCTGAAGGAGCGTCTCCACCCCCATCGTTCAGCCTGGACACTGACGTCCAGCTTTGAGGGCCTTCTGGTGGTTCCCTCACTGTGAGAAGCGAAGCTACAGGGAACCAGGCAGAAGGCCTTCTCGATAGTGACGCCTGCCATGTGGAACACACTCCCATCAGATGTCAAGGAAATAAAAAAAAATCTGACTTTTAGAGGACATCTGAAGTTTTAGAGGACATCTGAAGCCCTGTTGGAAGTTTTTAATGTTTGATGTTTTATTGTGTTTTTAATATTTAAGAAACCCAGCCAAATGGACAGGGTAATAATAATAATAATAATAATAATAATAATAATAATAATAAATTCAATTTTCATCCATTTTCACTGCATAACATCAGAGACAACAGCTGCCAACCTAAACTGCATGGAACTGCTGGCAATTGCCTTGGGGGCAGGAGTTGGAGTGTGCTAAGCTCAACCAAGGCTCCTATATTCAATCGGCAAATGTGCCAATGACCAGGTATCTGCTATGGGGATGAGGAATGTGTATTCATTTTCTTCAAGAGCACAAGAGGTGAATTTGTGAGGGTCGGCAAATGCTCTTGGAATCCCATAACAAGGGGGGGAAACCTGCCCATATTAGGTGGGTTGAGATGCAGAAGAAAAATGGCAGGCAGAGAGGGGAAGGTTAGGCATCCCCATAGCCTGATGTTGCTTCTTGAAAAAAGAAAGAAAGAGACCCCCAAAGAGGTCTTATTTCCAGCCAACATGACAGCTTCTGAGTTGCGCATGAACTTGTGAACCGTATGCTCTCTCAGATGAGCAAACTGGGTGGAGTTCTCCTCTAAGTAGTTAGAAAAACCTTTATTACTGTGTTTATTGGGATGGTGATTCATACCAAATTCCAGGAGTTCATCCCTTTACCCTTTCATGTGGCATTTGTATAATTGAAAATATTGAACGATGCTTTGTTGTATTGTTGTAAGCCAATTCCATTCATCATTGCGGCAAAGATTAGATAGGTGAACTATCAAACCTATCAAGGGGTGTGAAAAAAACAAAGCACCACTCCTTTCCCTTTGAAATAGAATAGACAATTTTTCACTGGCCTGTCTCCTGAGTATCCATGTGTATGAAATATGGTGGGGTGACCCCCATTTTGTAAGGGTCACCCCCCCATATTGTATACCTTGGGCCCAAAAATTGTTTTCTGGCCATGATATAAATGTGAAAGCAACAACAGCAACCATGCAAAGGCTGCAATCCTGTCCCCACTTCTCTGAGGAGTCTGCATGAAACTCAGTGGGACTTACTCCTGAGTAGACATGCATAGGATTGCATTGTAAAACACCAGTTTCAGTTTCTCAGATTTAAAATGGTTCAAATGCCCTGCTCCTAGTCCATATTTGCAAAGCTAAGCAGGGTCTGGTGTGGTTTCAAATTGGACAGGAGACCGCTTCTGAGATTCCTGTCAGGGAAAACCCAGATGTATGGCAACCAGTGCTTTTTTCCTGGGGATATGCAGGGGTACGCATACCCCTAAATATTTTGTGAATCTAACGGGGGAAGAAACTAAACATTTTTTTTTAAAAAAAATTATTCTCTAGCATGGTGAATCGTCAGCTCCGCTGCTACCTCCAATGGCGGCTTCATTTCCTGTCATGGTGTTTCCTGAGTCTCAGGTGGAAGTGAGCGTTTAATGTGTGAAACAGTGTGGAATGTGGATGTGTGGTGGTTTACTGTCTGGCCTCATTTCAATATTAGTAGAAAAATTACTATTTTTCATCAGAGGAATCAGGAAGATGTTAGTGCACACAACCTCGTGCCAGTGTGGAAGTCACTGTGAGCTGTCAGACAACTGTGTAATATGAGTTAATGCATGGGTTGGCAAACTAAGGCCTGGGGGCCGGATCCAGCCCAATCACCTTCTAATTCCGGCCCGTGGATGGTCCGGGAATCAGTGTGTTTTAAATGAGTAGAATGTGTCCTTTTATTTAAAATGCATCTCTGGGTTATTTGTGGGGCATAGGAATTCATTCATCCCCCCCAAACACAGTGCAGCCCCCCACAAGGTCTGAGGGACAGTGGACTGGCCCCCTGCTGGAAAAGTTTGCTGACCCTTCCCTTGAGTTAATGCATGCTGTTTGTACTTTTGTCCATTTACTGTATTTATTTTCCCCAAATTGAATGATGAAATGGTGATCTTCCTGAGTCAAAATGAGAGTACACCTAAACATTTTTTAAGAAAAAAAAAAGCACTGATAGCCAAAAATCTCAACTTTGCAATATGGTAACCCTAACTGCAGGGGGTTGGACCAGACGACCGTCAGGGTCCCTTCCCTATTATTCTATGATTGCAGTCTTCAGCCCATTTTATAATAACTGACTTTGGGGAGAAATGGCCTGTTCTGCTCCTCTGCCTGTCATAGCAGCCTTGATCTGCAGGAATCGGCAGCTGAAACTTTTACATCACGGAGACCCGCATTTTCACCATCTAATATCTGAAGATGAAGGTGCTCTGCAAGGCAAAGTAGCAAGAAGAAGAAAAAGACTTTGGCATCCCTGTATTACTACACAGGGAATGTAGAATTGGTTTGAAGGTTTATGGCGGAAATGACTGGCAGAATCCGTGACCAGGGAGAAGAGTCGGTGGAGGAAGATTGGAAGAAATTTAAAGACTACTTACAGAAACATTGTAAAATTAATGAATGTTAGAATGATGTTGGAATGAATTTATGTGATTTTAGCAGAAATGTTACAAAGGTTTAGGAAAAAACAGACTGTTAATTGGTGAAAGGAGGGAAAGTAAAGCTACATTAATATTAAGATAAATTACAGGATAAAAATTGGAAAAGATGGGAAGGATTTGCTGAAATAGCTAACTGAACTAGAATACAAAAAAGGGAGGTGTGAGGAGGTCAAGGAAACAAGCAAATGAAAGATAAGTTATGGGAAGGTTTGAGTTGTTTTTTTTTAATTGTTTCTATTTTTCGGTTTTTTTATTGTGATGTGTTGCCTTGTTTTTGTTTAATTTGGTGTTTTTTCTTTTTTGTTTTTGTAACCTTAAAACTTCAATAAATATTACTTTTTTAAAAAATGAAGGTTTAGCCCCAAGTCTTAGTAATTAAGGCTTCAAAGTCCACGCTCTGAGATGGAAGCATCTGCCATGCATGGTTTTCCCCATCATCATCAGATGTTGGCAGAATGAGGCCATAAGCAACATTCCTAATGGGCAATTCTAGCTAGGGCTGCTGGGGACGCAGCTATTTCCCCCTTTATGCTCCTCTCACAGGTACTGTATAGCTGTGTCCCTAGAAACCCTAGCAAGAATTACTACACAGGAAAGCTGTTTATGGCCCACATTCTGCCAGATTTGTGTGCGTACCTATTTCTGGCTTCACTTATACAAATTAATGGCTTGTTTAGCCATAGGTCAATTGCAATGATACATCATAAAAGACGATGAGACATAATACAATGGAGTGACTGACTGCAAAAAGATAAAGTGGAAAGGAAGGAGGGTAGTGAGGAGCTATGCGTCATTATATGCTGTACTATAGGTATAATATTGCATCCATATAATATGAATATATTTCCCAGGTTTCCTAACACAATGAGCACACAAGCTGCATATAACTATCATGAAAATTATAAATAAATTATAAATAAAATTATGCTGCAGCATATGGATTAGCTTTTTTACACATATAATGTTTGGTTTTTTTAAAAAAATCCATTTAATGAGTTGGGATTTTTAAACCACAAGCAGCTTGGATATGAGTGGGCACCTAATATGAGAGAATGTGATCAAAGCTTGATTGGGTCACAACCACCAAATCCCACGTATAAATCCCTCTAAAATGAATTTCTCCTCCCTCCCTAGACCAGACCTGAGCAGAGGGAAGAAGCAGAGTTTTACATTAATGAAAGGACAAGAAAAAGGGACATGAAGATTGAATATGAGTTCCAAAGGAGGGGAAGGAATCGAGAACAAACCCCAGGGCTGGTGTCCGGTTGACTGAGGGGGGCGTGTGCTCTCAGTGGATCCAGAAATCCAGTTTGAGAATATGGGGCTGGATGGATGAGGATGAAGAGATTCACATAACGAGGTACAGTGGTACCTCGGGTTAAGAACTCAATTCGTTCTGGAGTTCCGTTCTTAACCTGAAACTGTTCTTAACCTGAGGTACCACTTTAGCTAATGGGGCCTCCCGCTGCCGCTGCACCACCACCAAACGATTTCTGTTCTCATCCTGAGGTAAAGTTCTTAACCCGAGGTACTATTTCTGGGTTAGCGGAGTCTGTAACCTGAAGCGTCTGTAACCCGAGGTACCACTGTAATGAAATGATTCCCGGTCCAATCATGAGCTCACCGTATAGACCTTTAATGTAGCAGCTTCTACACCCCAAAATATATGTGTGTAGAGCAGAGATTGGAATCTTTTATTGGCTATTGCCGAAAGCGACCTTGGAAAATTGTATTAGGTAGCAGTTGCGGTTAGCATTTTGATTTTTTTACGGTTTAATGGCTTGAGTGTTTTATTGTGTTTTTCTGAAGAGCAGCCCCCCACCCCACCCCCCTCATGCATTTGGAGAGTCAGGTGTAGAAGTTAAATAAATCAAACAGAAGCTGAACGTAATCCTGAATTGTCATGAGATTGCCTGGGTGGGGTGGGCATTGCATAGAAGGGTACCGAGACTAGAACTTGAGAACTCGGGCAAAAGCAAAGGAGCTTCTCCCATGGCAATCACAGGAGGAGTGATTTAGCACATTCGGTAGAGCATGAGACTCTCAATCTCAGGGTTCGAGACCCTTGTTGGGGCAAAAGATTGCTGCATTGCAGGGGTTGAATTAAACGACGCTCATGGTCTCTTCCAAGTCAATAATTCTATGATTCAATGATTTGGCAGGTAGGGAGAGGGAAACTAGCTAAAGACAGAGTCTCTCTAGTCTAATAGCCTTGTCGTTTATATGCCCAACCATTGCATCTGCTCTACGAGATAGGGCACCTGGTGTTAGGCACTCAGATATATAAGCTAGGAGCCAAATGGCTCCTTAAGGCAGGGTTGTGGTCACCAAAACCGAATGTCTAGTTGCCATTTGGGGCCCAAATGGCTCAAAAGTTGTATTTTTCAACATGGCGTTTTGGTTCCTGAAATTCCTTCTGTTTGTGCAGATAGACTATCACACAGAGAATTCTATAGGATGTGTTGTTAGTGTGTGAAAACAGGCAAGATCTAAGGATCCCCCAGAACAATTTATTTGATATTAATTGTTATTACAGGTGTGTCATCATTAACAAGGGGAACTCCATAATAATAATAATAATATCTAATTATTCCAGATATTAAAATGGATGTTGCTACTTTACTTTCCCTTATTTTCTTATTTTGTATTTTTTTTAAACTACCCCTTTTGTGTTTTTATTTCAAATTAATTTTAACTTACTTGCAACATTTGCAATGAAAATATTTGAGAAGGAAAGTGTATGTGCACTTGTTTGTGTATATTTTTGTGCTGTGCGTCAGAAAGGAGAGAAAGAAAAGTTCCTATACATCCGCTAGAGGGCAGCGAATCCAAAGAATTCGGTGTTCAGAAGATTAAAAGACTGAATTCCTGGCCATTTGTTCCTTTCAGAGGGGATATTTCTCATTGTTGTAGAATGAGAAAACTTTGCAAATTAAGCATTGCCATTGTCATTAGTCTTCTTACTGCTCATGTGGAGTGAAAGCATGTTATTTCATCGCTTGCCATTATTTCCTTTACCAGAGTTTCCACCTTTGTTCCAGCAAAATACAGGACAGGGCAAGTTAGTTGGGGGGCTTCAACCTGTTAAGTTGTGGGTGAACATATCAGACGACACAGTGATTCTTCAAACAATTCTTGTTTATTCACAGGCCAGAACAGAACTGAACTGAAGGGTTCAGCCAGCCTGCTTATATAGAGCTCCACTAGAACGCAACAGTAACCACTTTCTATAATTATCCAATCACTGAACGTCACTTTCAATCCCTTATTTGCATATGTGGACCTGAGTGAAAACTATCTACAGTATCCCCCTGCTGGCCTAGAGTGAGAACTTCGGTACATAACACCCCTCCTCACCGATATAAGGTGCAAGTTGCAATCATAATGGTTTCCTTATATACAACACTACACGTAATGGTTCAATTAGGCACAAAAGCATATCGGTTACATTTCACATACTTCCATTAGACTGACAGTGTTACATGAGAACTTCAGTATATAACACAACCAACCAAGTGATTTCAACCAAAACATTGCAAGATATTGCAGCCTAACAGGATGGTCCGTCTGAAGCACACACACACACACATGAATTTGCAGATCTGTCTGTTCTTGGCTACCCTGAGCTTAAAGACATGACCTTTCAAACACCTTTTCAGTCACATGCATTTGAAAAAGGTCCCTAACTTGGCAAAGAGAGAGAGAGAGAGAGTCAGAAGACCTGAAATACAGGACAAAACCATATCAGTACAGGACGTAGCATTTTACATTGAAATATGGAACAGTCTTGTATTATACGGGACGGGTGGCAACCTTTTACCGTTGTAAATATTGTAAACGTTGGTTGCATTCGTTCAAAACCAAACCAAGTAAAAATTCACATTTTAGCAGGAATAGATAATGTTTATTGAATATTTTAAGAGCCAGTATGAACAAAAACATAGCCTAGCTGGTCTCGAGTAAATCCAGCAGAGCTGAAATAGATAAAGGAGTTTTTAATAGATAACAAATTGGAAGATTGAAAAGATGTGGATTACATGGAGTAGTAGAAAAGCAAAGGAACCAGGGAAGTCCTATGGCATATGCAGTGCTTTTATTGCTAAAAAAATGTTTAGGGGTATTCTCATTTTGATTCAAGAAAATCACCATTTTATGGTTCAAATTGGGGAAAATAAATACAGTAAATGGACAAAAGTACAAAGATTCACAAAATGTTTAGGAGTATGTGTAGCCTTGTGTCCCCCCCCCCCCACCAGACAAAAATCACTGGGTGCAGTATATGTAGACATGCTGTATTTGGTATGATGTTGTAAGTTGTAAGTTGAATACTCTCCCCAGGGAAGTTCATCTGTTGCCTTCATTATACACCTTTAGGTGCCAAGCAAAAGCAAAAACATTTGTTTTTAACCAGACCTTTGGTTGATCTTATTGACATCCAATACACTTTTAAAATGTGGCTCTTTTTGGGGGGGGGGGGCTGTTATTGGGTTTTGTCTTTATTTTGATTATATATATTGTGATTTTTATGTTGATCTTTTCTGTGAACTGCCCTGAGACCTAATAATAAGAATAAATAATAAACCAATCAATTTGTTGAGGCAGTAATCAGTGGTGAAATTTCAGCCATTCAGGCACTTAGCCAGATGCTCACTACGACCTCAAGCTGAACTGATCTGAGGACTTTTGAGTTATATCAAAGTAGAGTTTGTTAAGAGGTGGTGTATAAATTCTAATAATAATAATAATAATAATAATAATAATAATAATAATGGGAGGGGGGAGGAAGGAAGGGGGGTTAAGTATGCTCTCTGTTCCTGTTTTTGGAAATGCAAAAAATAAAAAATAAACATTTTGACAAATAATTAAGATGATCATGATGATGATGATGATAAATAAATAAATAATAAAAAGCAGCAATTTCTGCAGCTTGTAAGCCACTTATATAATGAATGATGTGGCAAGATACTTTGGGATGAGCTGCTTAAGATGCACTGGATCTCCTGCTCGGCTGGGCTCAGTTGGCATTAAGTCCCCAGGGCTCATCCCAATTCAGCCAGCAGACCTAAAGCTGGCTGGGCCAAACCAGTGTCAGTCCTCCCAAAGAGGCATTCCATGGGTGTGGCAGGGGCGTGGCCACAGGTAGGGGTCCCTGCCTGCACCCTGAGCCCACTCAGTTCAGTCCGATGACCTGGAAACCCAGCGCAATACTTCCACCTCTCACCAAATAATTTTTAATTCTAGCATGCATTTTAATTGAAGTTTCATTTAATAGTTTGGACTATTTTTTTAGTTACTTTTTTGCATTGTTTCCTTGTAAACTGCTTAGAGATGATTGTAGTTAAGTGGTATATAAACAACCCTGCTTCCACAGCTGCCCTCAGTTTACCCCAGTGTAGGGAGAGAGGAGGGAAGCATCCATGACTACTATTACTACTATTACTACTACTAATTTATTATTTGTACCTCGCCTATCTGGCTGGGTTTTCCCAGCCACTCAGGGAGTCTCCCAGCAAAATATTAAAAACACGATAAAACATCAAACTTTAAAAACTTCCCTATATAGGGCTGCCTTCAGATGCCTTCAAAAAGTCAGATAGATGTGCCACTACCGAGAAGGCCCTGTGCCTGGTTCCCTGTAACTTCACCTTTCACAGTGAGGGAACCACCAGAAGGCCCTTGGAGCTGGACCTCAGTGTCTGGGCTGAACGATGGGGATGGTCCTTCAGGTATCCTGGACCGAGATGGTCCTTCAGGTATCCTGGACCGAGGCCGTTTAGGGCTTTAAGGGTCAGCACTAACACTTTGAATTGTGCTCGGAAATGTACTGGGAGCCAATGTAGGTCTTTCACTTCACATGCAATGCAGTTCTTTCCATTTTCTGTGAAATCCTAACATGTCAAGAGGTTTTGAGATATGCTGTGTTGCTCATTGAACAAGATCATTGAGGATTTTGACAAAGAAAGGGCTTTATCTCTTTTGTCCTCCCTCCACAGCCATCTGTCATGGATGCTGTTATGAACTGAGTTGAATAGGATCCAAAGTGCAACAGTCTGATTGGTCCTAGAACAATAGGATCCAAAGTGCAGCAGTCTAATTGGTCCTAGAACAATAGGATTCAGAATGCAGCAGTCTGATTGGTCCTAGAACAATGCAGCAGTATGATTGGTCAGCAGGAACCACCCAATCATGCTGCAGATAGAAGTGAATCCACAACCTGATTGGCCTACAGGAGAATTCCGGAATTAGCCAATCATGTGCAGCCCATTGTGTAAATAATGTATATAAGCAGATACTTTGAGGGGAGTTTCATTCTTCCTCCTCACCACTATGAGCTGAATAAAGAGCATGAAATCACTTTGCGACTCTGAGTATATTTCAGATGCTTTAGCTGAGTTTCCTGCTATATGACCCGTGGGGTCCCTTCCAACTCTACAATTCCATGAATCTACGATTCCAGTCTACTTTCTCCAGCATTTGTGACAGCTTTATAGTACCACCTGCAGGCCAGTGCTCAGCCTGGACGAATGCCCTTTCTGCTAGAAGACTAGGCCGGCCTTAGATGTCCATTTCACCAATATCCAAGAGTACATGCACCCCCAAAATCAACCCTCCTTCAATCCTTCCGCTTTGCTTTGCATTGCCTTTGCATTTGTCTTAATTTTACAGCTCCTAAATGGCATCATTTTGAAACCCCAGAGCTTTTCCCACAACAACTGATGTTCTAGTTGCTTTGAATATTAGATAACAAGGCACCAAGAACTGTAGTTAGTTAATTACTTGAAAAACACAAAAGCAGCAGAGAGCTGCAGCCAACATACAGTGACTTCCTTTTGGTAAACGTCTCTGTGTGTTTCCTTTTAAGTGGCAAGAAGCTACATTTGTCAGGAAGTGACTCAGCAGTTGAAATTAGTGCTCCATAGCTAGCCCCCAGCATCAGACACAATGCCTGAAAAATGATATAAAATAATATTTATTTAATGCTAGTAATGGTAGCCAGTAAAGGATCAGTAATAGCAGGATGTGATCATGCCCAGATTAAGGCAAGTGATAGCCCCACTCTATTCAGACCACACCTGGAATACAGTGTCCTGTTCTGGACACCACAATTTATAAAGGATATTGACAAGCTGGGACGTGCGCAAAGGAGGATGACCAAGATGATAAAGGATCTGGAAACCAAGCCTTATGAAGAATGGTTGCAGGAGTTGGGTACGTTTAGCCTGGATAAGAGGAGACTGAGAGCAGACACCACAATTTATAAAGGATATTGACAAGCTGGGACGTGCGCAAAGGAGGATGACCAAGATGATAAAGGATCTGGAAACCAAGCCTTATGAAGAATGGTTGCAGGAGTTGGGTATGTTTAGCCTGGATAAGAGGAGACTGAGAGCAGATACGATACCAATCTTCAAATATCTAAAGGGCTGCCACATGGAAGATGCAGCAAGCTGGTTTTCTCCTGCTCTGGAGGGTAGGATTCAAGTTACAAGAAAGGAGATTTTCATTAAACATCAGGAAGAAGATTCTGATGGTGAGAGCTGTTTGAATGGATTTCTTTGGGAGGTTGTGGACTCTCTTTCCTTGGAGATTTTTAAGCAGAGGTTGGATGGCCATCTGTCATGGATGACCTAGTTGAGATTCTTCTATTGCAGGGGGTTGGACTTGATGACCCTGGAGGTCCCTTCCAGCTCCCCAGTTCTATGATTCTACACAGGCTGAACACCAGCCATGTAGGATATCAAACTCCTGTCGAGACACAGTATGTGGGTTGTGGGTTTTGTTCCTCCTGGTAGGCCACAAGTCGTGTGGGTCTGATAAGCAGGCCTATGTCTTTGTTTCAGTTTAAACATGGTTATTTTTCTAAACGGTAACCAAGAAGAAATAAGAGACTCTTGGCACACAAAAGTGTATGAAGAACATTTGCTAGGATTGTTTATATCAGCTTCTTCCTGTAGAATATGCTGGAGCCCAGATTCTAGCTTGGGAAGGAGAGGAGGATAGCAAAGACGAAAGCACCCAATGTAGATTTCGAGGCAGAAATAACATCGGGGGAAAGCAAGCCCTTTTAAATATCCTTAAAAGGAATGAGGTGTGTGTGTGTGTGTGTGTGAGAGAGAGAGAGAGAGAGAGAGAGAGAAAGAAAGAAAGAAAGAAAGAAAGAAAGAAAGAAAGAAAGAAAGAAAGAAAAAGAATTATTAACCAAAAAGAAATTGCAAGGATGTAGTCCACAGGGATATTTAATATATCCTCCCAAGTCACCCAGCCAGTATACTTAAGTCACACAACTCCCTTAGCCTAAAGTTCAAAAGGTAGGGAGTATAAGAATCCTGGGAATTATAGGTTATGCCTCACAGAGCTACAGTTCCAAGCATCCTCGGCAACTTACAGTTCCCAGGATTCTTGGGGTGGGGATACTTAAAGATAAAAGCACAATAAGGAAGGAGAGGGGGCGTCTTGCCACTGCCCACCAACCATTAGCACCAGAGAGTAGACTGAGTGGGTGCACAGGTCTCCCCCACAGGGGTGCCAACTTGAATAAAATATTCAGTTACAAGACACGGCACATGCACACCATTTGAATGGCAACGCCCATCAACTTTGGGGGTCCCCGGCCCAGCGGTGTAGCTAGCCACTCGGGTGCCTGGTGCGGGGTGAGCGACCCATGGGGGCGGGATGGTTTGCCTGTGGGGGCGTGGTGAGCCTCTCTGATGCTTGGAGCCTCTCCGCTGCCTCCCCCCTCAGCTGTAGGACGGCTGAGGTTGAGACAGTAGGCAGACACAAGTCCCATGCTGCCGTTTCAGGCAGCGTGGTACCTGCAGGCGCCTACGCCACCACATCACTCCTAAAAAGTTTCATGAACCCAATTTTATTTTATTTTATTTTATTTTGTCACCCACCCCCTCAGTGATGCCACTTGGGGCGGACCCCACACCCCACACACCTTTTCCTCTTCCACTGCCCCGTGTGATGGCCTGGGGCTCGGACTCGGAACCAGAGGAGCCTCAGTCTGCACCGGATCCTTTGCCTCAGGTGGCATCTGAACCAAGTTTGCAGCCTGATTCTGAAGAGCCCCAGTCTGCACAGGTTCCCCTGCAACAAACACCAGCTGGGCCGAGTCAGGGGCCTGAGCCTGCCCTGGCTCCCTGTTAGAGACTTCAGAATCTAGACCAGAATGGAAAAATCCAGGCAGCAATATTTTTTAAAACACAAGTTTTATTGACTTTGGTTTAATTTGTCAGACAAATAAAGCAAAGGGGTGCATTCAGGAAAAATGAGAGAATGCCCCCGAACACCAGGGGCAGACAGTTTTTATCCCCTTAGGCAAAGCAAAGTTCAGCCCTTGACCCACCCCTTACATATTCCTCTTTATACATATTCATTAAAAGCTCTACCAATTAAAGAATTGATGGTGGCCCTTCGGTTCCAGGCTGCATTATTCACTAGGTGGCACTGATGGCTTATAATCCTCTTGACCTATTGGCAATTCCCGTAAATGCTCCTTGACCCCCGCCTCTTTCTGTGGTTTTTAACAAGTTCAGGCCTCAGTCTTCTTTTAGAACTTTGTGGTGGGCTAGACATCCTGCTTCTTGCTCTCTCTTCGGTGTTTACCAGAATTTTGGTCAGCAGCTAGCTACAGGTGTGAAATGTTCTGACCACACATGCTGCATTTGCAAAGAATGCTTTTGCAAACAGAAGAGAGATAGCTTTTAGCCTTTTTAGCTTGCTCCTTTTAAAATGGCGTTTTTGGATTATAAAATGGCTCCAGCCTGGCTCTCCAAAGTGGACCTCTGGTCTCCACTCCTTCATCCCGATGCGGGGATAACCTCGTTGCCTTCAGCTGGGCCTTCACTTACAGCTGCTCTACTACTGGTTGGGTCACAGGAAGCTGAGGCGGCCCCTGGGTTTAGTAACCCACCAATGTCTCCCAAGCTGCAGAGACTAAGGTCTGAGAGAAGGAGAAACCTGAGTACTCGCAGGAGGAGTGCTCGCCTTCAGGCGAAATAGGGAGGTGAGTCGCAGGGGGATCAGGACTGGCCGCTACCCTGACAAAGATAAAAGGCTGTCGGACCCTGCCCCAGGTTGCAGGAGCAACATTGCTGTATGCTAGATCCTGCCTGAGATCTTGTACCTGTCTTTGCCTGGTTTCCTGCCTTGTGTCCTGTCTTGGCCCTGTTGGACTGACTCCTAGCGGAACCTTCGGATACTGGTCTGGTCCTGGACCGTGTTCCATGGGTTACCCCCGGGCCCAGCACACCCTGGCTCTCTCAAATATTTTATTTGGTCCCCCAAAAAGGACCTCAGCCTTCCCCGCTATGGTCAGGTCAAGTATATTGCATTTCTATTTAAATGAACGCAATTAGTTCTAAATTTGCATCTGCACATGTACATCAGCGTGTGCACATTTTAGGCTAATATGTGCCGTATTTTGCCATTTTGGGGGTGTGTGTGTGTTGCAATTCTTCTTTTTCCGGTGATGTGGCTGGGGAAGCCCAGCCAGATGGGCGGGGTATAAATAATAAATTATTATTATAATAAATTATTATTATTATTATGTGTCAGCATAGAGAGCTTCTGTCCCAGCCTGACTATATTAATTACATTTATTTCAGGGCATTTCTTGCTGGCTAGGGCTGATGGGATTTGTAGTCCAAAACATCAGGAGGGTACCAGGTTGGGGAAGAATGATCTAGAGTACCACATCAGCTAGGTCTGACTCATTACCAAATGTATTCTTATCATTATCATTATTATTAGGGAGTACCCTTAGTTGAAGACTTGATGATACACCAGTCATCACAATTAATATCAAATAAATTGCTCGGGTCAGTAGCAGTAGGTCACACTGTGTTAGATAACTTAAGCAGCTCCAGGTATTTAAACTATCCGAGTTTCTTTAACATATGCCTAATTAAATTTCTAATCATACTTTAAATGCTTAATTCCAACGCAGGTAATGAGGTAAGGAAGCATTTTGAAAGGAAAATAAAGATCAGTGTGATTAAATATAATTCTCCATGTTGCTAGTTCCAAGTTCCCCATGGCAAGAAGCTGATGAACTCTGATTTATGTGGGTTTTTGTGCCAACGTACCAATGCGGATTCCATTGGAGTTAAATTAGCTTACAGGAGACCACACAATGCATTTATTATCTCCTTTGAAACAATTTCGCCAACAGTTTTTGAAAAGCAGGTTTGGAATGTGTTTTTGCAAGCATTAATTATTTTAATGAGTGATCTAAGCGTACTGTTTAGCTTGGGTCAGGCTATGTACGACAACAAGTCCCAGCTCGATTACTCGAGGAGCTGGAAGGTTGTGCAGCACGGAGGTTAGAGGGGAATAGTTTGGGATTAAAAGATATGACGTGGGTCACCCAACGTCCTAAGGATGCAATACTCCACCCACACCAAGAATTCTGTCCTTTCGCTGGCTTTGGAACAGAGCAGCTTTCAGAAATATCACAACACAGAAGCTGCAGCTGCAGAGGTTCTCCTGTGCAACTTGGAATTGGCATCTGGACCTTACTGAATAGCTGAAAAGCCTCAGGCACAAACAGGTTCTCTTCGGTAACTCAGAGACCACCACCAAATTTGGCTGGACTCTACACCTTGCCTTTAAATCACTGTTATACTACTTTAACAGCCGTGGTTCACCCCCCCAAGAAACTGTAATTTTTCAAAGGTGCTGGAAAATATAGGTCTGTGGCAGGTCTCCTAACAGCTTTCTGCGCCTTTAAACTACCATTCCCATAATTGTACAGTTTGCCTGATGGGCTGAGGTCCAGCTCCGAGGACCTTCTGGCGATTCCCTCACTGTAGGAAGTGAAGTTACAGGGAACCAAGCAGCGGGCCTTCTTGGTAGTGGCACCTGCCCTGTGGAACACCCTTCCATCAGATGGCAAGGAGATAAAGAAATACACAACATTTTGAAGACATCTGAAGGCAGCCCTGTTTAGGGAATTCTTCAATGTTTGATGTTTTATTATGTTTTTATATGCATTGGAAGATGCCCAGAGTACCTGGGGCAACTCAGCCAGATGGATGGGGTATAGCAACAACAACAACAACAACAACAACAGCAGCAACAACAACCAAACTATACATTAAATGTATAGTTGCTCCATCATGTGCTATTCTTTCAGCATGTGTCTGTAAGGAGGTTTAAAGACTCTCTCAAGGCAAATCTAAAAAAATGTAGTATAAGCACTGACGACTGGGAAACACTGGCCTATGAGCACTCCAGTTGGAGAACAGCCTTTACCAAAGGTGTCATGGGCTTTGAAGAGGCTCAAACTCAGGATGAAAGGGAGAAATGTGTTAAGAGGAAGGCATGCTTGGCAAACCCCACTGTGGAAGGACGTGTGGATCCAGAATTGGCCTCCACAGTCACTTATGGACACAATGTTAAGACTGTGCTCATGGAAGACAATCTTACTTGGCTACGAGTGATCGCCAAAGAAGAAGAAGAAGTACAGTGGTACCTCGGGTTACAGACGCTTCAGGTTACAGACGCTTCAGGTTACAGACTCTGCTAACCGAGTTAAGAACTTTATCTCAGGATGAGAACAGAAATTGTGCGGTGGCAGCGGGAGGCCCCATTAGCTAAAGTAGTACCTCAGGTTAAGAACATTCTCAGGTTAAGAACGGACCTCCGGAATGAATTAAGTTCTTAACCAGAGGTACCACTGTATTGTTCACGTTCAGTTTGCAGCCAAAACGATCAAGGGGATGAAACAACTCTCCTACGATGAAACATTGCAGACTTACGGGTTCAGGGAAAGGCCCAGTAAGAGGTGACATGGTGCAGGTTTACAAAAATATTTGTGGCATGGAGAAAGTGTATATGGGAAAGTTTTTCAGCCTCTCCCGTGACACCAGAACTCATGGCCATGTAATGAAGTTGCATGTTGGAGTATTTGGGACAGACAAAGGCAAGGACCACTTTATGCAGCGCCTAGTTAAACTACAGATTCCTCTCCCATTGGAGGCAGTGATGACCACCAAGGGCAACTAGCCATACTCTGTCTCCAATGCTAGAAAAATGCAACCTGTGCTGCTGATAAAAGTACAGTGGTACCTCTGGATACGAATGGGATCCATTCCGGAGCCCCATTGGCATCCAGAGCAGAACGCAATTTGTGTCTGCGCGTGCGCGGGTTGCAATTTGCTGCTTCTGCGCATGCACATGATGTCATTTTGACCATCTGCGCATGTGCGAGCGGCGAAACCCAGAAGTAATATGTTCCGTTACTGCAGGGTCACTGCAGAGCACAAACCAAAAACACCCAACCTGAAGCAACTTCAACCCGAGGGTATTGACTGTAGTGCGACTCATGCAACACGTTGGCAATTAATATACAGAGAACAATAATTATACAGTGCTACCTCAAGTTAAGTACTTAATTCGTTCCGGAGGTCCTATCTTAACCTGAAACTGTTCTTAACCTGAAGCACCACTTTAGCAAATGGGGCCTCCTGCTGCCACCGCGACGCCGGAGCACGATTTCTGTTCTCATCCTGAAGCAAAGTTCTTAACCTGAGGTAATATTTCTGGGTTAGCGGAGTCTGTAACCTGAAGCGTATGTAACCTGAAGCATATGTAACCTGATGTACCACTGTACATACTTTGTCAACCTTCTGAGAAAAATACAAAACATTAAGCAAAGCCACAAAGACTTGCGAACTACCCAGCCTAAAATGAACTTATAGTGCCTGGTTTCAATAGAATTTTCAAATGCTTATCTCAGTCTTTTGGATAAGTTCATGAAGATACCAACAAAAGGTAAGTTCGGTGATATTCACAATACTGGGAGGTGCTAGAATTGTAGATGGATGTTAATAAAGTTGTAGACAGTGAAGTTGTAGACTACAGGGTGCCGGCGTTTTGTACCTGTTTCGCCCTGGCAGTCCAAGTAATCAAAAGGCTGCTGTTTGCCCCCAATGGAGCCCTTTAACTGGGGCTTGCAGGCAGCACCCTCCCAGGATAGTTTTTTGGGCTTCTTCAGTGGTCTAATCTCAAAGTCTTGATACGTATATTGATATTCAATCTTATAGAGAATACCCTTTCTTGGCTTAAGCTTAAGAGACTGATTTGCTTAGCCGGAATACTCTGTCTCCAAAGCCAGAGGCAGTATGACTCTGAATCCCGGCTGCTGGCATCTGCAGGAGCGAGAGTGCTCTTATGCCAAGATCCCGCTTGCAGATTTGCCATCTGGTTGGCCACTGTGAAAACAGGATACTGAACACGATGGCCCATTGGCCTGCTCTACTAGGCTGTTCCTGTCAAAAAACATTTGCTTCAAAATGTGCATTTGGTATTGGTACCTGTTACACGGAGCTCCCGTGTAAAACTCTTTGTAGCAGATAGCCATATAGGCAAGATTTCTGGTCTGTATGGATTTGTAGGTGAATAGAATTTAGTGTTGCCTTTTAAAAAATGGTTGGCGCAAATTGCTGTCTTCCTCCAGGTTTCAGCTCCCTCCTCCATTGTTTAAGTTTTAACCACTTTTCTTGGGTAGAATGAACTGCAGCTACTGCAGGCAACACAAACCGAGGCTTCCATTGCAGTTAGAAGGATCAGAATGTTAAAACAGCTTGGCCTTTTGCAAATGTAAAGAAACACAATTTTTTAAAAAAATATGTCGTGACAATTTAGATAACTATTTTTATGCATTTAAGATTTGTTAACTATTTTGCCTTTCTTCTGAAGATGGGAGCAGCTTTTGAAGTTCAAATAGATCGTTTTGCTGCGTGCAACATGTGAAGAGCTTTGCTGTGTCATTCTAATTGTTTATATATGCCTATCTGAGCTCTGGAAGACAACATTCAAGGAGCTGTGACTTTCTGGAATTTTTCCATCCAGGAAAGGAAATATAAAACTCCCGAGTCCTCATTTCCTTTGGAAATCTGAATCGGCTTGTTCGTAATTTTGAACGAATGGGTGGTTTCAAAATGATATATAGTGTGCATCTCGTTGCCTTCTGAGAAATAATAGACAAAGTCCACCTACCTACCCAGTTTAGTCTATAAAGATAAACTATTAGTTAATAAGATTTAACATCTCAAGATTAAGGGGTGTACAAAATAAATGCCCATTGTGTGCTCATGTCCAAAAAACACTTGGTTGAAAGACTTTGGTGCAGGGTGACTTTGATTTAAATCAAAATCGATTTAAATCACAATTTAAAATTATTATTTTTTTAAATCATTTATTTTTTATTGACCCTGAAGCAAATTAATACTTTTTTAAGAGTGTGGAAGGTTGTATGTAAGAAGCATCATGGCCTGTGATATTGATATGCAAAACTATCCCACTTTGCATTTGGAAAAGGCATTTGGGGCTGTTTTGTGGTGTGCCCACAACTAGCAAAAGCTGCTCAGGTGTGTTCATTGTTGATAACAATGCTCCTATCATACCACTTTAAACTCTCTTTAAAACTGTATCCCTGACATTGATAGCTCTATAGCCTGTAATGGTGCCATTTTTGCACTTTTCTTCTTCTTCTTTGCTTTTTAATGAGAAATTTCTACAAAAATTGTTTATCTCCATGGTTATCAATAAATACGCTGAAAAACGAAGTCTTAGGAGAAACCTAGATCTGCACCATGTATTTCTCAATAATCATTGCTTTTTTAGTGGCACGAAAACAGGAAAAAGAGTTAATGGATTAACAATAGATAAAGAGGGGGGGAAATGGTGCAAACGCATTTGATATTGTGCGCCCTCATTTGAAATAGGCTGCTGGATGGATGGTCCTGAGGAATTCAATCGCTAACTTTAATGAGAATATTAAGTAACAGCACTATGCAAGATGGGTGAACTGAGGTAAAATTAAATTTGACATCACCAATGGACGTAGTTCAGAGCTGTGCATGTCTGGACAGATAGCCTGGTACAGTCAAGGTTGGATTACTGCAATGCGTTTATATGTGGGGCTGCCTTTGAAGATGGTTCAGAAACTGGTGCAGAAGACAGTGGCCAGATTGTAGACTGGGGCAGGAACATATTGAACTTATCTGAACATATTGCCCCAATTCTGGCACAACTCAATGCAAAGTGATGATTTTGAGTTATCAAGGCTTATGCAGCTCAGGACCCCAGTAGCTTAAGGGCCATCTCTCCTAATATAACCAACCCAGAACCTGCAGTCATCACCTGAGGCCTTTCTCCATGCGTGTCTTTCACAGCAGGTCCAGTGGGTGGGAACACAAGAATGAGTCTTTTCAATGGCAGCTCCCTGCTTGTGGAATGTTTCTCGCGTGGAAGTTTGCCTGGTGCTCTTTTTATTTATTTTCTAAGAAGTGGGCAAAAAATATTCCCTTTTTACCTACGTTTCTGGCCTTTAATTTCGAATGGTTTTAAGTCCCCATAGCCTCTTTTGGTGGGACAGGATCTGTAAGACCCGTCTTGACATTTTTATAGATGTGTTTTTGAAGTTTTTTTATTAGTTTTGAGGTTGCACTTGGTTTTAGTATTTTGTTAGAAAAGCAACTAATAACAATGAAGTTTCAACATGGCAGATTGGATTTAAAGTGCTTCCAAACTGTTGGCTCCTAACACTACTCAGCCATAGATCTTCTCTTGTAAGCTACCTTTAGAACTGCAATTACATTTCTAGACTTTGGGGTGGGTTATAACACTTTTTGTGAGTATACATCCTTTTTCGTGAGTATACACCCTAGGCCGATATTTATTGATATTATCAGCCTTTTTTGCCTAAAATTATTATTGCGCCTTGCCTGGAGTACTATTGGTCAAGAGATGAGATGGGGAGAGGGTGCAGGATATGTTCAGGCAATGGAGGAAGAGAGCCAGGTGCAGGGAGAAGCCCTTTCGGTGCTTCTTTCAGCCCTTTCAACCGCTCTCCAGACATCAGAATTTAGGAGACTGCAGAAATTAATGGTGACACTGCTGGTTGTTAATCCTTTGTGTTAAATTACAATTTATTTACCGTACTTTGTGCAAAGGAACTCAATGGGAACCAGGGAAAATTTAACCTCATCCTGTCTTCATCGGACTGCCACATTCTGTTAGAACGTTACAAAATGGAATGGGCAATATGTTCCCTCCTAGATTTTCCATCCATCCATCTATCCACCTAACCTGTAACCCATCCATTTATTCACCAAGCATCACAACATCTCAACTGTTTCCAAACGAACGTTTCCAAGGCAGCATACAGTAAAGATGTCAGAAAACAGAATCCTAGTAGAGATAGATATCAATTGCACACATGGCAATATAAAAACAAGTAGTAAAAAGACCTAATTACACAAATTTGGTTTATAGCATTATAAAACAGCTAAGGGCATGTACACACTGTGGGATAATGTACATTCGAAACTGGATGCAGGCACCTTTTTGGGGTGGGGTACACAGGAGTCATCCTCATGCCCTCCCTGTCCCACACTGTTTGTCCATATAAAATGCATTTTGCTGGAAGGGTTGCAATCCATTTTGTGCCGAGATTCCTGCCATTCTCCAGAGGAGGAAGAGACTGTTATGTACTGAAGTTCTCACCCTGGGCCAGCAGGGGGATACTGTAGATAGTTTTCACTCAGGTCCGCATATGCAAATAAGGAATTGAAAGTGACATTCAGTGATTGGATAGTTACAGAAAGTTGTTACTGTTGCTTTGTAGTTGAGCTCTATATAAGCAGGTTGGCTGAACCCTTCAGTTCAGTTCAGTTCTGGCCTGTGAATAAACAAGAGCTGTCTGAAGAATCCCTGTGTCGTCTGATAGGTTCACCCACAACTTAACAGAGACTGTCCTAGGCACTGTGTCTTCCAAAGCCAGCTTGGGGTGTTCTTAGGTCTGCAACTGCTGTTCCTGAGCTTTTTCCTCTTGTGTTTTGGAGCTTATCTGAATATTGTTGGGCCAGGTTACAAAGGCAAGAACTTTATGGTTTGAGTACTTCCTAACTCCTTTCTCTCAGCTTGTCTTCTCCAGACTGCAACCCCTTTTCTCCAATGTCGTCTCCATGGAAGGTAGCCACCGGGTTATCAGCATACCAATCCACAACCAGTAGCCTTGGATCTGAAGGGGTTAGGTCAAGAATGGAAAAAGCCTTCTCCAAGTCCATCTCCTCCTGTCTCTTACTCCTCTGGGGTGTGTGTGTGGTAGGAATCATTCTGTGTGCTGTGCCTTTCACGGCCACCTTGGTGTCTTCTGAGGTCAGAATTATGCATGCGATATGAGAAGCAGTACAGTAACTTAGCAACCTCTGTATACTGACATGCACCCCCTGTTTAGCAGGATAATAATGCACTGGTTTCCAGCCCTTCTTTTGAAAGAGAATTTGCTGTGGCACTCCATTGCAGACGTGCTAAAGAAAAGGGATTCAAATCCCCATGTCTGCAACGATTTTGTATTATGAGATTATCCTAACCGATAGTTTAAAATGCTTGATTTCTGATCAGTGCCTTATTTCACTTAGTGTAATACTATACATTGGAAGTGCTTGCACAGTGTGTTTAAAATTAGCATCGCTGCTGCTGCCAACTCATTTGAGCAAGCGCTGTTATCAGCTTCTTTCTCTGAATATAAGCTACAAGCTCCTAGTAGAAAGAAGTGGTTCAAGGGCTGCGAAGCTTTTTGTCCCGGGGATTCGTAAATGCTTGGAGCACCGTGATTATTATCATTACTTGGCGTGTTAAAACTAAACTAATCTTAAAAGGCTCACAGTAACAAACAGCAATATAGGCTTGCTATGGCCATCTGTGTTATCCTTACTTACTGAAGGATTCGAAAGGGAATTATCAAGATCCCAGCCTCTCCATTCCCACTTGTTTATTGGCTGTGCCATTTTGGCTACAAAAGCAATAGCATTCTTTCCCTGAAGACTGGAAAGAGCGTTTACAAGCCTGAAGGGAGCACTGGTCGGAAGCCATAAATTCTGCATTCCAGGTGATAAGCGAGAAGTCTGTGGGACGGGAGGAGAGTGGAGCCTACCAGTTACCGAAAAAAGAAATGCAAAAAAAAGAGAGAGAGAGAGAGCTGCATTTCGACTTCAACAGCCTAGCCTAATTTCTCCTTAGCTTAGAAGCGGGTGACTGCAGTTCATGGTTAAAAAGAGATGTTATGTACTGAGTTGAATAGGATCCAAAAGGCAGCAGTCTGATTGGTCCTAGAACAGTAGGGTTCAGAATGCAGCAGTCTGATTGGTCCTAGAACAATAGGGTCCAGAATGCAGCAGTCTAATTGGTCCATAGGAGTCACCCAATCCAGCTCCAGGTGGAAGTGAATCCGCAACCTGATTGGCCTACAGGTGAATCCCGGAATTAGCCAATCACGTGGGGCCCATTCTGTAAATAATGTATATAAAGCAGACATTCTGGGGGAACTTCCACTCCTCCTCACGACTATGAGCTGAATAAAGAGCATGAAATCCACTCTCGACTCCGAGTATATTTCAAAAGACTTGAACCACAATCCTAGGTTCAGACAACATGGTAAGCCAAACCTCACTTAGTTGCCACACTAACCTAAAAAGCCAGGGAGGGAGCAAAACAGCTGTGATTTCTTCTTCAGAAGGTAGCACGTGTATGCTAAGACCCGGTTTTGTTTTGTGTGGATGTGGGCAATGACAGCTATTAACCAAGTTGCCCTAGTACACGTGCGACTACTTGGTAAACTGGGAAAATCCATTCCTGACAGAGATTTTTTCCTTTAAAAATGTTTAGGGATACTCTCATTTTGACTCAAGAAAACCACCATTTTATAGTTCAAATTGGGGGAAATAAATACAACAAATGGACAAAAGTACAAAGATTCACAAAATGTTTAGGGGTATGCGTACCTCTGCATTCCCCTAGAAAAAATGCACTGCATATAATGAAGAGAATTTTAACACTCTCTTGCTGTCAGACATATGGCTAAAACTCTCCTTATCCTTTACCCCTCATGTGTGCTAAAGCTCCTCAAAATTAGCATGCTGCTGCTGTCAGAGATAAAGAACTACCTTTTCCCTAGAATGTGGGAGGCCTGCAGTATTACTTGTCTCAAATTTTCCAGGTACAAGAAGACTATTAATCTCAAGGAAGCCGCCACTGTAACAATCCCTTGTTTTGACAAATGAAGAACAACTGTGGTTCTCCTTAGTTTGGGTAGAATAGATCAGAAAGGTCAAAAATAAGTAAGGATGGATTAATAGGCACAACGAAGGATAATGATTTTTCTTGGCCTCTATTCCGTACTGTACAAGAACTGAACTATTCAGGTTGAGCTCTTTAACCCCAAGGTAGCTTTTGCCAACACTGATGCATTAACTCTCCAAGTAGTAAGGCAGAGCGTTTGTTCACATCCAGTAAATTTATAGATTCATGATCTAGATCCGTTACCTGGATTAGCCGTATCGCCCTATCATGGACATAAAGTTCGTCCTCAGTGTGGAAGCATCTAATTGTAGAGATCCTGGATCCATAATTGTTATTTCAAAGGGTTGCAAGCAAGTAGATTTATAACATTTTAATTTATTTCAAAAGTATTGCAAGTTGCCTGTTACTGCTACCATTTTGTATTTGATGTTAACAGGTATTACTGACCATGTACATATAAACATGGTTGATGTATACCAGGGCTGGCCACCTCCCAAGAGACTGTGATCTACTCACAGAATTAAAAACCCCTTTTAGGGGTTCAGGTTTAGGAAGGAGGAAAGCCAGATTCTGTTTTACCAATGATAAAGAAAAGGACCCAGAGATCGACCACGATCTACCAAAACCTCCTGGGGATCTACCAGTACATCGCGATCAACCTGTTGGACATCCCTGATGTATGCTAAGAAGCCTGGCAATGTCCTTGTTTATGTTTATTTTAATATTATTTTTTATTAGTTTTCCAGATTATTACAGATCAGACCAAATTACTTTAATACAATTTCTTAGAAAAAAACAGGTTCCCTGCTCCTGTTGCAAACGTATGTCCATCACTTCCTCCTGAACTGAACTGGACAAGGGAAAATAGCAATTAACTCTCCCAACACACCAGGTCTGAGAACAACGTTTATGAAGGATTTGAAATGGATTTTGTATTTATGATAAATAACACAGGTGCTGTATGTAAGGAAAGAATAAAGGTCAGCTGTGACTATGGACTACAGTCAAACCTTGGTTGTCAAACGTAATCCGTTCCAGAAGACCGTTTGACTTCTGAAACGTTCGGCAATCAAGGCAT
The DNA here is from genome assembly GCF_964106915.1 of Podarcis gaigeae. Taxonomy (NCBI): domain Eukaryota; kingdom Metazoa; phylum Chordata; class Lepidosauria; order Squamata; family Lacertidae; genus Podarcis; species Podarcis gaigeae. The sequence goes on from NC_139677.1 coordinate 14,640,471, forward strand.
GGCTTCTGATTGGCTGCAAGTACTTCTTAAACTCAAGCGGAAGCTGCGTCGGACGTTTGGGTCCCGAAAAACGTTTGAAAACCCGAGCATTTACTTCTGTGTTTTCGGCATTTGGGAGCCAAAATGTTTGAAAATGGAGCCGTTCGAGAACCAAGGCTTGACTGTAACATCAAGAGAAGGATTAAGTGGATATTAGCGAAGAGATGGTTACAGGAGGAACTCACGTTTGATTTCGTGAGTATTGAAGACCATAAGGAGCAGAAATGGCAGCGGCGGCAGCAACGAAGGGAGAAAAGAGCGGTGGCCAAGAAAACAGGGCTTATGTTAGCCTCCCAGCGGTCCCCCATTCCAAATCTCAAATGTCAATGTGCACCAAGCAATGTGCACCAATGTGCACCAAGCATCAAACAAGCATCCTAATCTAAGCATGTACCCCCCTCTACAAGTATCACGAAAGCCATATTCGTTCCCCATCTAACAAGATCCACACATACATATAGATACCCACCCTCTAGTTCCCTTTCACTTACTCTCTATTTTGAAGATGGTCAGGTGAGGTCTGCAGTGAAAAGCACCCAGGGCATTTCCTGCACAATTCATCCAGAGACCCTGGAAGACCCACGTCGCTGTGATCACAGACGAAGCCCTGCTGGTCACTTTCCATTCGTTTGAGACCGTGGCTGCAATAATCGCTCCTATTCCACAAAAACAAAGGGCGAATGCTATAATCTGTACTCCGGACATGTTCCCAGGGTGAAATCTCCAGCAGTTTATTCTGCCACAACGGGAAGAGGAGCACACTTTTCGCTGTCTAGTACAACATTAGCAAATTACACAAGGGAACAAGTGTCAATGCAGATGCAAGTTTTGTTTTTTTTCATGTCTGGCTAGCATCTGAAATCATGAGCCTCAAGCTTTTGCGTGAAGAAAGGGTGCACCGTATATTTAGCAACGGCAACAGATAGCAGTATTGACGTTATTAATTTGCAATTCCAGGAAGGCTAGTTTTTGAAAAAAAATATATATATATTTCTCTTCTGGCATTCTGTCATATAAGTTAATGCTTAATTTTTAGTTAAGCTCAAACGCAAAACAGCTCATTGCTAAAAAAAAGAAAGAAAAAAGTGCAGAGTCCAAGTTGCACAGTAGCACTTGACAATTATTTTAGCAAAAGGTCGTGAAAGAAACTCAGGCGTGCTTCAAGACTGGCTCCCTTCACCAGAGTCGTCGCCCCTCCCCCGTCTTTAAAGGAATTGCATAATTAAAATGAGTCCTGTCTTTAGCATATACACATCACAATATCTGAAGGTGCTCACATTGCCTATTGATTTGTTTTACAGATGTATTGTGGCATCATCCAGATGTGAGTTATGCCAGGAACTTGTGAAATGACCAGGGCAAAGTGGTCGTTCTCTGCCGGCTTTCCATCTGTAAAATATGAGTATTATGGACCTACCTGACAGACTGCTAGAATTATAAAGCTGAATTATAAAGCTTTCTCCCCCTTAATCTCAGTGTTAATGGAGATCTGCCCTGTGAGGTAAGCAAATCTTCTTGTGTTTTTGTCAATGTCAACATCCATTTCCCCTTGTGCTTCACCATTAGCTCCAGTGATGAATTCTGCCTAGGTACTGTAGCCCTATACTAGACTTCAATTCTCTGCTACTATAAAGAATGTCTGGGCACATACATACCCTGAGGAATATGTATCACTTTTCTTTTGTATTAAGTTCTTTAAAATGGCACAGCACTTGATATAGTTCTTCCTTTCTCAGACATCTGCAAAACGTATTCTAATATACGGTATATATTGGGCAGTTCATTTTTGAGCCTAGTATGCAATGAGGTCTTTCAAAATCATCCTCAAAGACTTGGAAATCTGGGGAGATCTCCTTTGACTATTACGCCAGGAAGTGTCTCCTACTAAATCCTTCCTCATTTTCTCCAGTCTCCGAAAGACGAGTATTTCTATTTTCAGTTTCCTCTATCCAGAGTGAGGGCTTTGTGTTGCCAGGATTGGTGTTATGTGCTCCGACCGCCTTGTCCCTGCGAGGAACCTGGCTGGCTGAATTGTGCACAAGCTGCACTTTCGGAACTATCTTCAAAGGTAGCCTCATGCAAAACATATTGCAGTAATCTAATTTACAGGCTACCAGAGCATAGGCAGCAGAAGTTAGGCTGTCCCTTGTCCAGATAGGGGCGCAGCTGGGCCACCAGCCAAAGCTGATGAAAGACATTCCATGCCACTGAGGCCACCTGGACCTCAAGCGACAGTGATGGACCCAAGCTGCATACCTGCTCCTTCAGAGAGAGTGTAACCCCACCAAGAGCAGGCAACCTCCTATCCATCTGGTCCAGGAAACCACTAATGGTGCCTTATCTGAATTGAACACTCTATTGGCTCTCATCCGGTCCACTACCATCCTTCCAGCACATCCATTGCCACACATGCAAAGGAGAAGTAGAGCTGGGTGTTACTAGCATATTGCTGACAACATCCTCAGTGTTTTCTTGTAGATGTTATGTGGTCTAAACCACCAAGCATCTTGGGTTTGTTGATCAGAAGGTTGGTGGTTCAAATCCCCAAGACGGAGTGAGCTCCCATTGCTCTGTTCTAGTTCCTGCCAACCTAGTAGTTCAAAAGCACGCCAGTGCAAGTAGATAAATAGGTACCACTGCTATGGGAAGGTAAACGGCGTTTCCGTGTGTTCTGGTTTCCGTCATGGTGTTCCATTGTACCAGAAGCTGGCCACATGACCCGAAAAGCTGTCTGTGGACAAACGCCGGCTCCCTCGGCTTGAAAGCGAGATGAGCGCCACAACCCCATAGTTGCCTTTGACTGGACTTAACTGTCCAGGGGTCCTTTGCCTTTTCTTAATATCACATGGACCCTGTAGAACCCAACATTGAAGACTCCATTTTAGAAAGATGCTCTTATGTACATTTTCAAAATTCTAATTCATTCATTCAGCCTTCATTGGCATAATAAAATTCTAATTCACAGTGAGTATAATTTTTCAGAGTTATGAAAGTTTTGTTTGAAATGTCACGATCAATATATGTATGTCCTGAACTGCTTAGTATAAATGAAGAGAACATAAAAAAACCCTTTTAAATTGTGGTTACAACAGTGAGCCCTCTTGTTAAGAAAAGCCCTGTGGGACATCATGGGATGTCACTTAGAAAACAGATGCAGACAATTTAGCAGCAGTACACAAAGTTCTGTTCTCTAGATGCTTCATTTCCAGTAACATGGTGAAATTTCCCATGCCTACTGTATCTTCTAACTTTTGGACCATTTCAGTAATTTTAGATTGCATTGGGAGTAAAGCTGTAGATCAATCGACCATTACTTTGTACTGCAACTGTTTAAATTGACTTCCATGGTGGCAATAAAGTACACTTTTCCTTAGCACCTGTCATCATCATCATCATCATCATCATCATGGTCAACATAATATTTCATTGTTAGGTCACCTAAATATGCTAGACTTTGTACAGCAGTACTTTTAAGGCAACCCAAGGGCGTGTCTGGCTGGCTGAAACCCTGAAAATTATATCCACACAAAGCTTGAGGGCAAAGCTTGAGAAAGTTAAGAAGATAGATCCTGATTGACTTGTCTGAATTCTCGACTAAATTGAGGTAGGCCAGATCTAGAAAGGCAATGCTTATATTCTTAAATTCCTCTCATTTCCTGCCGTTTAAACTATGTGTCATGCTAACATTTCCCCTGGAATTATGGAAGTTTTTGTTGTCACTGCTTAAAAAAACCCCAGACACAGAGACTGCAGTATTAACCAAAATACTAGTGAAGAGAAGGGCTTCCTAATCATTTTTCTTCCTGGTTTTTTTTCCCACTCAAGAAGGCGAAAGGTACAAGTACATGTCTCTTTTCCCCCCTCGGGGTGGTGCACTGGTTGGCAGGGGGAGATGTGATTTGCACCAAAAGAGGCAGAACAGCTGCATGAAGCCATTTCCACTGCTGTACACAAGCTGGGGTGGGGGCAGGCTGCACGCGAATCTGGGACCTGTGAGTTTAGTCCTCACTGATCGCAACCCTTAAAAGTCTTGAAGTGGGAGGAGGAGGAAGTTAATTAATAATTTTGAGTAATTTATTTCAAGTTAAAAGCTAATGTGTTAATCTATTTGAACCTTCCTTTTGTAATCATGCAGCACGGTAATGCGTGAATAACAACTTTATCCTGGTAGAGAAATGGTCCTTTGGATTGTCAGGAGGCTGGCGGGTCACATAGCTTTTGGTAATGATCTCTCTCGTATTACTGCCCAACCCTGTTAGTTTGCATAAGTTCCATAGAAGAAGCAGTAAGATGGACACGTGACCTGGACTTGGGCAGGCCAAGTGAAACACAGCAAGAAATGAAACATATTATTCTTATTATTCATAATAAGAAAAGAGTATTGGGAAACAATTCATAATGAATTGAAAAAAATGTTTAAAAGTACTTTTCCAAAACAACACCACCACCACAGAGTCCTTTTTGTTGGGGATAATTCAGACGGAAATTCCCAGGTGTCAAAAAAGGTTTTTTATGTATGCCACTACTGCGGCCCGTGTTTTGTTAGCCCCAAAATGGAAAACGAGCAAGGTCCCAACCAAAGAAGAATTTGGCAGCTCAAGCTGACAGAATATGCACAGCTTGTAGACTTAACATACATAATAAGGGAACAAGAAGAACATATGTTTAAAGAAGATTGGAAAATGTGTATTGAATATATGGGTGGAAATTCTGTACATTTGAAAACGTGGGCAGCAGTAAGATAAATTCAACAGTGTAAGCTTTGATGGCTGTAATAACGGAATACTGAATGGTTTAGTTTATGTAAAATATGCAGGGATTTAGGTTATGCAAAATGAACCATGGAAAGAGAAGAAGGGAAGTCATTGATACTTTGTGTTGTTGTTGTTATTTAGTCGTTTAGTCATGTCTGACTCTTCATGACCCTGTGGACCAGAGCACGCCAGGCACTCCTGTCTTCTACTGCCTCCCGTTTAAATGAATATTCTAAAATGTAAAACAAAATTTAATAAACATTATGGAGGGGGAGTGGGCATTCACCAGCTTTGGAATCAAACCTGAACCAAGCTGGGGTCTGACTCTCTGGCTACTGCTCATTTCTAGCTCAGCTTTCATACACTCTGCTTTTGTCTTCTAACTACCAGCCGGGTGCGGGAAGAGGCCCAGCCCTTTGCCCTCTGGCACACTGCAACTTCCTATGTATCATAAGACACAGCTGGGAGAGCCAGTGTGGCGTAATGGTTAGAGTTTTGGACTAGGACCTGGGAGAACAGGGTTCGAATCCCCACCCAGCCATGAAACAACCTAGGTGATCTTGGGCCAGTCGCCATCTCTTAGCCTAATCTACCTCACAGGGTTGTTGTAAGGATGAAATGAGGAGGAGGAAAACCACATACACCACCTTGAGATCTTTGGAAGATAAAGGCGGTGTTATAAATGAAATAGCTAAATTAAATAAAGAAGGTACATCGGTGGCACTTAGGTAGGGACGCAGGTGGCGCTGTGGGTTAAACCACAGAGCCTAGAGCTTGCCGATCAGAAGGTCGGCTGTTCGAATCCCTGCGACGGGGTGAGCTCCTGTTGCTCGGTCCTTGCTCCTGCCAACCTAGCAGTTCAAAAGCAAGTCAAAGTGCAAGTAGATAAATAGGTACCGCTCCGGCAGGAAGGTAAACAGCGTTTCTGTGCGCTGCTCTGGTTCACCAGAAGCAGCTTAGTCATGCTGGCCACATGACCCGGAAGCTGTACGCCGGCTCCCTCGGCCAATAAAGCGAGATGAGCGCCGCAACCCCAGAGTCGGTCACGACTGGACCTGATGGTCAGGGGTCCCTTTACCTTTAAGGCCACAAAGACACTTACCTGACCTTTTCAGGAATGAAACAGATTTTAATCATTGCTGGATCCAGGATCCCAGGATTTAGAAGGGACTCAGGCATTGTACACACTAACCCCCTCCCCGCAACTCACAACTATATTGTCTTTATGCTTATGTCCAATCTGCTCCGATCTCATCACCATAGGACCCAACTCCTAGAGGTTGAGGTCCCTTTGGCTCACCCCCTTAAATATTTGAGAGGGCTGCTTCCTCAAAGTTGATGGGCATTGTCATTCAAATGGTGTGCAACTGCCACGTCGTGTGATCTATTATCTGGGATGGGGCTTACTTGCCCCCCTTCCCAATATTTTTTTTTCAGATTGGCATCCCTGAAGCAGTTGTGGAAAAGGCCTTGGTCCAGTTTTACAGCATCTGTTTCACATGCAGGTCTCAGGTTTGGGCTGGGAATGTCTATATGAAATTCTTTTTTTTTTACAATAATATTTATTATTTTCCATACATAAACATAACAAAAGAAAGAGCCAACAATAATAAAGAAAAAAGGATGAAACGGAAAAAGAATAAAGAAAAGAGAACATATAACATAAAATACATCAAATCACCACATAAACAAAAACTTAATTAATTAATCAAAATCCATCTTCATAAACATATTACTCGACTTCCTCAAATCTCTTCCGAGTTTCTTAGTAATTATATATAGCAGTTTCCAATATCATTATTTCATAAAACCGTATCACAGTCATAGTCCTATTTCCTAACTTTTCTTATCATACATTTTCTTATTTATTTATTTAATCCCATTTTAATCCTAGGCCTAATTGATTCTTTCAAGTGATTACTGGAAGAAATTTAAAGACTATTTGAATAAATATTGTAATATTGAATAGTCTTTAAATTTATTCCAGTCTTCTTGGTATTCCTCTTCTTTCTGGTTGCAGATTCTCCTGGTGAGATCAGCCAGCTCCATAAACTCCATCATCTTCATCTTGGGGAATGTCTATATGAAATTCTGGAGATCTGCTGTCAATGCAACTAAATGCTCTGCTAGTTGGACTAGCGATTTGTTCCACTATAAGTAAGAGTCCTATGTGCCAAAACCTTATGAGGCTTCAGAGTTGAATTAGTTTTCTAGTCTGTGCCAGGCAGATTTTGGTTCCTTCCCCCATTGTTTTAATGCTTCAATGGTTCTTTATCTTTTAAGTTACAAAAGGGAACTCCTTTGTCAAAACTTCTTTCTCTCCCTAGGTCAGCAGGGAGCCACTGTCACTTGGCCCGTTTTACAGATTAAACATTCCTGCATTGGTAACGATGGAAGCATCTGCAAATCTTTGGATCCAATTTTCCAACCGCTCCAAATGTCACAGCGCATTCTTCCTCGCGCACTGAGAACCATCTCCCCATTTTCTTCATGCGCCAGTTGAATTGGAGCTTTCACATCCTCTGGGAACGAGAAATGTTGTTTTGGACTTCAGAAGGCCCTCTTGTCTTTTATGCTGCAGTCTAGAAAAGCTGATAGAAATTCACTTTCTTTCATAGCATGCCAAAGTACTCCATCTACCTTAGTGGAAGGCAAAAGCGTGAGCAAAAATGGTAATGTAGCAGTTGAAGAAATATTGCAGTTCTATCTATTCCTGTGTTCGTGAAACACAGAGGTGGCCTTTGTGGCACCCTATCTAGATCAGTGTCTCCCAAACTTGGGTCTCCAGCTGTTTTTGGACTACAACTCCCATCATCCGTAGCAAGCAGGATCAGTGGTCAGGGAACTGTAGTCCAAAACTGTAGTCCAAAAACAGCTGGATACCTGTTTGGGAAACACTGTTCTAGATGCTGTTTAATTCTCAGCTTCCATCATCCCTATTAGCCATGCTGGCCGGGCTAATAGGATCTAGATAATACCATGTTGGCTTTCCCTGATCTAACAATTATACTGCCTGCCTTTCTTTAAATATCTGGTAGTTAGGGGCAGCTACCCTGGAATTACATGACAGCAAGAAAGCAATTTAGTTTATATTCACCCCTGTTAAAAATCATACTAGAGACTCAGCTACATTAGTTTAAAAAAACCCCCAGTATATTGAATGTGTTATAAGCATGCAACACCAGGAGGCGCTGTAGAGCAGAAAACTTTTCTATGAGGTTTTACATAGTTTTGTTTTTCCCTTTTTTTGTTATAGCGATGTAATTTCCGACTTATTTATAGTGGTTTTTCCCCTGTGTGTAGATCCACCCCAGGACTGCCTCTGAATTAGAGTTGTGTTGGCCTAGCCAGACCACCCCTTGGTCCATGAGAAGGTTGAGCAATTCTCCTTTCAAAAAAATCTGATGTTTTAACCTAATGCTCCTAGTGAGGAAGTCTGGTGATACATTTGGACATTTCTGTGGTGCAATTGCATTCTCCCCACGAGGATGAGCTGTAGCACAGACTTTGAGCAGAGCAGTGAAGAACAGAGACAGAGCCTTGTAAGCACTGACTCTAGCATGCCTGTCAGGGAACTGCCATCGGCTCAGAGGCGAGGAATAGAAGGGCAGTAGTGTTACAGGGAACCTCTGAAAATCTTGCGAAGCAGTTCCTCTTCTGGGGGGGAGGAAAGCCCCACCACTAGTGGGGAAGAGGTGCAAGGACCAGAAGATGCTGGTGGGAGCCTTAACACTGCTCCTGGGCAAGCCGGACAGGAGGGAAACACGCCTTTGCCATTGCCGATCCTGCACAGTAGCCTAAGGTGCAAAGAGGAAAGGAGAAGGTTGGGGGTAACGAAACTCTTATGTTGGGGAGGTCCAAAAAAAGACCACTCCCGGATTCTGCTAGCGATTGAGCCAGACATGAGCTTTGGAGCTCTTCACTGTAAATAGTTTGCACCAAAATAAAACCTGTAAAACACAGGTTTGGAGTCCTGCCTGGTTACTCTCGAGCAACCGCAACAGCCATCTGACAATGCCAAATAATTTTGCCTTTTTTCAAGTTTTGTGTGTTTGAGAGAGAGAGAGAGCAAGTATTAGAACGATTCCTGGATTAGCCAACCTGTAACATATCCTTTCATAGTTGACATCTTTCATTTTAATACTCAAAATAATTAAGAGGTGGCATACGAGAAGATTTAGAGGGCTCTACGAGAGTAAGATCAACAATCTCAAAGAGGTGATTTTAAAAAGATGGCTGAAGTGTAGGCACATTGTGAAGGTATTGTTTTCTGCAGAATAATAATCTCAATGATTCTATGCCAACTTAATTGCTTTCCTTTGGGTTTTCCTTCCTGGTATAATCATACTTGAACTGTTATGAAACCATCCACTGCACATCAAAAAGATGTGTGCTTCTAGGGATTAATATTGGTTACCTTTGGTTCTGCTCAGATCAACCTTTCAGTTTGGATTCCTCAGAACTGTGGCAGGCCACACAGTAACAGGGGGTTACACAATTTGATAACTTCATGTAAACCATTTACCTGAATGATACAGGGGGCACTTCCAAGCTGTTGCTATTTTCGGCTGAGATTCAATGGCATCCTGCCAAATTCAGGCTGTGAAATCATAGTAGATTGGGAGGTCTTGCACAGCAAACCTGCTTCCTCAAAAGAGCAGACTCAAGAAGCAATGGAGTCCATCTCTGGAGGTGAAGTCAAACAGCTGTGTTAGCAGTGACCTCGCTTGGGCGCAAGCCTGGGTATTGTGTATGGAGGTCCTGGGCTGCCCAGATGAGAAGACCCCCTTTTGGCCTCATTGATGTGGTCCAAAGGAAAGCAGAGCAACATGTTTGGCACCATTGCGGCTGGAGTTGCTAGTAGATCTACAAGAAGCCACCCAACTGTCTTAAGGGCTCCTCTCTGGATTAGTGTAGGGTTTACTCTTTAGCCATTTCTTCTCCCAAATATGCACCATGAGGCAGCAGAGGTTCAGGGTCAGAGTTATATGGAACAACTGATTGGTTCAAAATTGGGAAAGGAGTACAACAAGGCTGCATATTGTCTCCCTGCTTATTTAACTCATATGCAGAATTCATCATGCGAAAGGTTGGACTGGGTGAATCCCAAGCCAGAATTAAGATTGCAGGAAGAAATATCAACAACCTCAAATATGCAGATGACACAACTTTGATGGTAGAAAGTGAGGAGGAATTAAAGAACCTTTTATTGAGGGTGAAAGAGGAGAGCGCAAAATATGGGCTGAAGATCAACATCAAAAAAATGAAGATCATGGCCACTGGTCCCATTACCTCCTGGCAAATAGAAGGGGAAGAAATGGAGGCAGTGAGAGATTTTACTTTCTTGGGCTCCATGATCACTGCAGATGGTGACAGCAGCCACGAAATTAAAAGACACCTGCTTCTTGGGAGAAAAGCAATGACAAACCTAGACAGCATCTTAAAAAGCATTGACATCACCTTGCCGACAAAGGTCTGTATAGTTAAAGCTATGATTTTCCCAGTAGCGATGTATGGAAGTGAGAGCTGGATGCTTTTGAATTATGGTGCTGGAGGAGACTCTTGAGAGTCCCATGGACTGCAAGAAGATCAAACCTATCCATTCTGAAGGAAATCAGCCCTGAGTGCTCACTGGAAGGACAGATCCTGAAACTGCGGCTCCAATATTGTGGCTACTTCAGGAGAAGAGAAAACTCCCTGGAAAAGACCCTGATGTTGGGAAAGATGGAGGGTACAAGGAGAAGGGGACGACAGAGGATGAGATGGTTGGACAGTGTTCTCAAAGCTACCAGCATGAGTTTGACCAAACTGCAGGAGGCAGTGGAAGACAGGAGTGCCTGGCATGCTCTGGTCCAGGGGGTCACGAAGAGTCGGACACGACTAAACAACTAAACAACAAGAAGAAGATGGGCTACCTTCCCAGGTTGATGAACCTTCACTTCCCTCTACGGCACGTGCAGAAGCTGCCTTCTTGGCCGTTAGACCCACTCTAGGTCTCGCCTGCTCAGTCTTCCAGAGCCTGTCTTTGCATGCAGGGGAAGTCCCTAACTCACCGAGGTTTGAGACCCATCAGCTACCCACACCTGGTTTAGCCGGCCAGTCGAAGCTGTTTCCCAGGGTGCAGCCGGCGTCACATGCTGACAGCTTCCAGGAGCCACAGGTGAGATCTGAGTGCAGGGTGGGGACCAAAGGTGGACAAACTACCCCAGAAGATGCTACTCTTCCCCTAACATCCCATACACTGTAGGACCCATGATGTCTGTAGTCTGCAACAGGTCGCCCCCCCCCCCCCCCCGCAATTAAAGCCATGGGAATGTTCATGACACAATCCCCTTCACTGCAAAAAGCAAAGATTTCCATTCCAATTACAGCAGCTGAAAAGTCGGCACTTTATATCCTAGCAACAAACCGGCAGCCCCAATGGAACTGGAAGCCTCCATAATGTTCTCCAATCTGCTTCTGTTAAGCCTTTAATTGAAGAAGAAGAAGAATCTTTATTTGCATCAGCCACTAGGCATAGCAATAAAATAAATAAAATGTACTGAAGATAGCAGTAAAAACTAAACTACATTTTGGGGGTTTACATCAATAATCAAATAATAGATCTTATTCTAATTACCCCCGCTAAAACCATTCCAGGTTTTGCTGTCACCGGATCATCTTGATTTGCTAAAAGAAAGGACACAGTAGCAGTGGTTGAGCAACCCGGCATGGACAGTAATAGAGAGGTCATAGGTCATAACCTCACTCCTCAAATCTTTATAAAGAGTGCAAGCTAGAAACACATGAGCCACTGACTCAATACTGCCATCTTCACATGGACATACGGTAACTGTTTTTCCAGTGGATTTTTTTTGAAATCAACCCTCAAGTCCAGCTGAAGGCAGCATATTCAATCTTGCGAAAGTGAAAGCGCGTCTGTATTTTGGATTATTCTGCTGCTCGATATCATATAGGCCTTGTCTAAGTACAGTGGTAAAAGGTAAAGGTAAAGGGACCCCTGACCATTAGGTCCAGTCGCGGATGACTCTGGGGTTGCGGCGCTCATCTCGCTTTATTGGCCGAGGGAGCCGGCGTACAGCTTCCGGGTCAAGTGGCCAGCATGATTAAGCCGCTTCTGGCGAACCAGAGCAGCGCACGGAAACGCAGTTTACCTTCTCACTGGAGCGGTACCTATTTATCTACTTGCACTTTGACATGCTTTCGAACTGCTAGGTTGGCAGGAGCAGGGACCGAGCAATGGGAGCTCACCCTGTCGCAGGGATTCGAACCGCCGACCTTCTGATCAGCAAGTCCTAGGCTCTGTGGTTTAACCCACAGCGCCACCCACGTCCCTATAAGTACAGTGGTACCTCCGGTTAAGTATTTAATTCATTCCGGAGGTCCGTTCTTAACCTGAAACTGTTCTTAACCTGAAGCACCACTTTAGCTAATGGGGCTTCCCGCTGCTGCCGTGTCGCCGGAACACAATTTCTGTTCTCATCCTGAAGCAAAGTTCTTAACCCGAGGTAATATTTCTGGGTTAGCAGAGTCTGTAACCTGAAGCGGTTGTAACCTGAAGCGTATGTAACCCAAGGTACCACTGTAAATTATTTGCTTTACTGAAGCCCAGTGTTAGTAAATGTTGTAGGGATAAATCAGAAAAGTAAAGCTTTTGGTTGACAATTTTAGTCCAAGCACTCTCATGACAGTCTTGCGATACTAAGAGTAGTAGGCCAGTGGGGTTTAAATTTAGGCGAAGCCAGTAATTAAATGTCCTATGCCAAATCTGTAATTCGACAGAGGGGAGGTTAGCCTCTAAGCGCAATGAAGCCTTTAATTGGCTGTGACCAGCTGTCAGCACTTCTCTTATCATCGCTAAATCTGAGCATGGGAGAGAGATTTCCCCACGCAATTCGGACACAAAAACGGTCACGCTTGCAGGCACAAGGTGAGAAATGCAGGCAAAAATGTAATCTCTCTAAGGCATGAGGGTAGCAGAGTCAAAAGTTCACTTCTGATATTGTTTGGCACACAGTAGGAGAGCATACAGCTTGGGACTCACCAAACTGAACCGAAGCCACCAGCCATCATCTGTGTTGACCCGCCATGTCACAGGCAGGTAGCACATGGGCATAGCCAGGATTTATGGCGCGGTGGGGCGACAGGACAGACACCTGTCCTGTTCCAGAACTGAGCTACCTGCCATGCAATAGGTCAGTTTGCAGAAGCCACGCCTATCACTGAGTTGGGTTGCCAGTTGCACCGCTAGAATGCACCACAAAATCATCCAAGTGACCTCAGCGAGCATTTCAATTTCAGATATTCTCATTATTTCTACTTTTAGTTAAGTATTTTTATTTACTTGATTTGGGGGGACACAGCTGCCCCCCCCCCCCGCCCTGCCTACACCCATAAGGCTGCATAAATGGAAAATCTATCATATTTGGTTGGTTGGCTGTGTTTGATTTGACTGGTCACATCTGTAGTAAAAACTGCATTCACTCACAAGCAGACAGCCCATTACACAGACGTCTTCTTTTCACAACTGACAGCAATCTGAAATTGCTAAGTGTTTACTATCAATGTTGCTGAGCCATGGTGATGGCCGAGTTTGCATCTTTCGCTCCGTTCAGCCTTGCTCTGCCAAGAGTATTCAGACAAAAAGCTATTAAGGACACCGCCTGCATGTTTTGGGTGCGCCTTCCAACAAAGACTGGCCCTTCCTATAAGGAAATATTAAACCCTTAGGATTAACAACAGCCACAAAAGAAGCCTCTCCAAATACTTAAAAGGCTGGATTCCAGAGCCCAGTGTTATGCACAATAGAAACTCTGCCAACAGCAAAGGGTATATTGGAGTTTTATAAAAAAAACTGTAAGAAACTTTACATCCCAAGGGAACAATTCTATGCACAAGAAGCTGGCATAGAGGAAGCCACTGTAAGTTACGCCAGTGTAAAGTACACCATGTGCTGCTCTGCCTGGCAAGAGGGAAAACAAAATAGTGTTTTAAGCCGGGTTGCCAGGTCACATGACCAATCTGAGCAGGCTTAGGGAACATGCAGAAATGGCGAAACTTACCTGGAGAATATACCGTATTTTTCGCCCTATAGGACGCACTATTCCCCCTCCAAAAATGCAGGGTAAATGTGTGTGCATCCTATCAGGCAAATGCAGGCTTTCGCTGAAGCCTGGAGAGCGAGAGGGGTTGGTGCGCACCGACCCCTCTCACTCTCCAGGCTTTGGGAAGCTCTCCGCAAGCCTTGGGAGCCCGGCGCGAAGTTGTGCAGCTCTCCCACAGCTTGCGGATAGCAGCCTGCATCCCGAAGCCTGGGGCGCACTGCACAGCGCACCCCAGGCTTCGTGCAGATATCGGGCAGCCCCACAAGCTCGGGGGACAGCGGGGAGGCAGAGCGCCCCCATCCCGTTGTTCCCCAACCTGGTTTGGAGGCTGGCGCTGGGGAGAAGCGCGCTTCTCGCCAGCGCCAGCCCCACAAGCTCGGGGGACAGCGGGGAGGCAGAGCACCGCCATCCCGCTGTTCCCCGACCTGGTTTAGATTCCCCGACCTGGTTTTTTTCCTTTATTTCCCCCCCAAAAAAAACTAGGTGCGTCCTATGGGCCGGTGCGTCCTATGGGGCGAAAAATACGGTACTCTTTTTTTAGGGCACGGATGGCAAGATAGGCTTGGTGTCTTACAGAATTTTCGGCTGTCAGGGCGGCTTTGTAAGCATTTTGCAGGGTTTTCTTTGCCTCAAAGCAGATGTAATCAAACCAGGGTTTATTTGATGTTATTGGTTTAGTTGGTTCTTTTCTCTGTGGTATTAAAAAGATAGGGTTTTAATTGTTGGAGCAGGCTCTCATACTTGGAAACTGGGTCCTCAGGCCTAGGATTATTCCCAAAGCCAGTTAAAATTGTATGGAGCTTTTCAGAGGTTAGAATCTTCTTCAGTTCTTCAGTGCAGTGGTCCATTTGACTTGACAACCAGGTTGCTCTAATGCGGTGATCTCTGCAGGGTATACTGTTCTCAGGAAGGGTGACTCATTTAACGGACACCTGGAGGTGCAAAGGGAAGTGGTCCCCCTCAATGAATGGGAGCACTTTTAAATTCACTATTTTTGTTAGCAATTCGCTGTCCGCCAACATATAATCAATTGTGCTGGATCTTACCCCAGACATGAATGTATATTCCCCGGGGATGTCGCCCCTGGTGCAACCATTTAGGATGTGAAGACTTAGCTGCCTAGAAAATTTGAGGAGGCAGGCTCCAGCAAAATTTGAATGCTGATCCTTCGACTGCCTTGGTAGTTGTAAAGCCTCCGGACCAAAGTCGTCAGGGTACCCTATTTCTTTCCCTGTATTTGGTTTCTAAACTGGGGTCATCAGGACCTAACCTTGCGTTTAGGTCGCCCACCAGCAGGACCTTTGCTCCTGGATAGCCTGTTAGCAGTAACCTGACATAAGAGTCCAGTCTATTTTATAAAAGAATGGGAATGGTTTATTGACTATTTACAGATAAACTGCAAACAGATAAAAACATTAGCAGGATTATTGTAATAACCGGCAGTTTCATAAGCGTATTTATTTAAAGTAGATAATTAAATGAATTTGGATATGCAGAAGATATTAAAAAATAAATTTAAGGAATCACAGAAAGAGGGGGAAGGAAGTCAAACTTTGAAATCTAAGATTGTAAAACTAATGAAATGTATAAACTTGAAAAGTATAAATAAAAAGTTTAAAAAAAAACAAAATCTGAGCAGGCTTAGGATCCAGCCTAAGTCCCCCCCCCCCCCGATCCTCAGGGGGCTAAGCAAGTTACGCTGGCATGTCTTTGGCTGAGCCAGGGTTGGGGACTTAATGACGACTGAGCCTAAGGTCTCAATCTCTGAGGATCTTGCCATCGGACTGCCCTCTAAGTGGCAAATGATTGTCAGAGGTTGTGTGTGTTTTGTGTTCATAGCCTTCACATTGGCTGCCTTGGGGAGGGGGGTTACAGGTTATTGTGCCCCTGTAACGCCCTTGTGAGTGGACTATGATTGCATCTCCTGTTTCCTTTACAGATGATGGCAAGCAATAGACGGCATTCCGGAGGAATAAGGAAAATAGACAGTGGATTCTTAGCAACTGCTGGGTGTCTCCCATGGCTGTTCTTTATTGCGGCCAGCAATTTCCAGTTTTTCTTCTGCCTGAGGTAACTAGGATGAACTATGTGGTCTTCAGTTTGCAGGGGGACAGCTTTGTCCTGCTACATTTAGCAAAAACAAAAACAGTCTGACCCAAATGCTGTTTGTATCCGCAGGGGCTTTCAATTAATGCAGACGTTGTGTACTGTGCAAGTTGCACAAAGAGCTTTCTGCAAGGATACCAGTGATACAAGACCAACTATAATTCATGGTAGGTCTGTTTCGATTTCGGGCACCGGGTGGTGCTGTTGTGTTATTACCTTATAAGCAGCACTACAGCGACACCTACTGATGGAGAACATGCATTACAAAGCAGCTGCCACGTACCGATCAGAAGCAACTCACACCCAATACAGAAAGGATTTGTTTGAAAAAAGGATGTACTCTTGCTCAGTCACATTTGAGTTGCTTCAAGCATTACTGAACTTTACTGAACAAAACTGTGCAATCTTCTACAGTGGTACCTCAGGTTACAGATGCTTCCGGTTACGCGATTTCGGGTTGCGCACCACGGCGAACCCAGAAATACCAGAATGGGTTACTTCTGGGTTTCGGCACTCGCATGTGCACAGAAGCGCTAAATTTGCGCATGCGCAGAAGCGCCGAATTGCAACCCACATGTGCGCAGATGTGGCGCTGTGGGTTGCGAATGGTGCGGGTTGCGAACGTGCCTCCTGCATGAATCACGTTCGCAACCCGAAGTTCCACTGTATTTGCTTTGAAACTCCCTGTCCCTTTCTATTCTAGTCCTCATTCCCTATATAAAAGCATTCTGGTCCAAAAGAAACAAATACACATTTTTTCACTATATTGGGTGATTGTAAATTCATAAATTGGGTGTATCATTACCTCCAAGTAACACTTTAGGCCATGGTACTTGCCAGATATTGTAAGGATCCGTGTTAAGTGCTCAGACGATTGCTGAAACATGCAGATTCCTATGAAAAACACTGGCTGCAAAGTCGAGATGTGCAATTGTGTATGTGTTGGAAAGGAGCCAAAATCACGAGTGTCAGGGAACTGACATTGGAGCCGAGTGGAGAGGTAAGGCTCCCTAATGATGCCGGAGAGGGAACCAGCAAGGAGAGAGAGAGAGCTTCCGCTGGGGAAGGAAACCAAGGTGACACCAGGAAGAAAGGAGAGGCTGAGAGTACTTCGGAGGGGAGGCTCCGAGACTCTTCCATTGAGATCAGTGAGGAGAGCGCAGGACCACCCCTTGGCACACCCACTCTGTGCAGAAGGCTTCCGCGCAGAGAAGCGAGGCGCAGATTTTCTGTTAAGGAATTCTTATGTTGGAAAAAGTTTAGGAAACGCCCACTGACGGATGCTGCCAGTGACTGAGACAGTCGCGCTGTTAGGGCTGTCAAACAGGAGAAAGGTCCAGCTATACAACCAGCTCGGAGCAGTTTGGAATTTACGCACAAGCAACCCCAATTCCCATTACAACGGGGTTTCTTTGACCTTTCTTTATAATCCCCAGGTGTTGATGGTTGCAGCGGCACTAAGGTGATGCTAGGAAGCAGTGCAGTTACCTCTCCACCGGCAGAAAAAGGTGCTACTGATGAGAGAGGTATAAGGAGGATGGGATTGGGTTGGGACATCAGAGCCTTTAGATCTACAGGTTGGTCAAAAGTCTCAGCTGTACCAACCCTTGAGCAGCCTCAGCAAAAATGAGCTTCTATACTGCTCCCTGCTAATGTGTTTGTTAGCTGATACAGGTGTCTGGGGCAGGAATAATAATAATAACAACAACAACAACAACAACAACAACAACAACAATAATAATAATAATAATAATAATTTCTATAACGTCCTTCATCCAAAGATCACAGGGCTGTTTACAATATAATACAAGGAATGGTTACCTTACATCCTACAAAGGTAATGGGTGCTTCTTGATGCTCACGATTAAACGGTTCATTATTGGGCAGAATATGCACTCATTTTCAAATTATTTACTAATTTAAATAGCAATTAATCCCGAAGTAGGTTTACAAAGCCAACGGCACAACATTGAAATAAAAACATTCCCAATTCAAATTATTGGGAGAAATAACAGGGGTGTGATAGCTGTCTGAGGCCCTTTTCTGCTCCGAGATCAGTACGGCTGCTCTCAGGTTATTTTAGGATCCGTTTGATAAAAACGATTCTGCCATGAGTTGTGTTGCCATATTTTGCAGAGCAGAAAAGAGGAGACAAGGGCCGACGTCTGCTTTTAACTGTGGATGGCTATGACGACTCTCATTTTACAGACCCATGCAAACGAGGACGTGTCCTGAAAAAAGAGTTTCCAATCTACTTCTACCACACAGATAAATTTTATCAGGGAGATGCTAGCTCCTGTTTATTTTCTCTCGTCCGTGTATCACTCTTGGCAATGATGCTCTTTTTGGCATTGAAAAGTCACTCAGCTGCCCTTCCTACATGCTTTGCTCTTGTCTGATTTTGCTCGACCATCTTATGATTCTGCCGACTCATGTGGCTTTTTTTTTTAAAAAAAATTGTTTGTTTGCGCCACCCATGTCCCTATGCTTACACACACACACACACACACACACACACACACACACTCATGCCCTCTAAAAGTCAAAGAAAACTCTCCAATAGTTTCTCGATAGCAGCCGTTCCATCAGGCTTTACACACACACACACACACACACACACACACACAAAAAAAAAAACAGTGATCAGGCTTTCTTAACATACCTCACTGCGTTTTCAACACTGCTTGAAGTCTGGACGTGCACATTGTTTGCACACTGCCTAATTTTTGTCACAGTGGCTGGATGGAACTGCCGATTTCCCCCTAAAACAGCCTTGAGTTCCCAGATGGAATCTACACACACACACATATATATATATATATATAAAACCGCTCTGAAAATGCTTTTTAAAAAAGCGGTTTTTAAAAATACATTGAATTTTCCATGAGGCTCACCATTGCCATCTAGTGTCACATTGCATATTGCACTTAAAACACACTTAAACTGTTTTCATCCAGCCCTACGAACACTGGCTAAGGGCAGTGGCGTAGCGTGGGGGGTGCAGGGGGGGCCGTCCGCATCGGGCGCAACATCTGGGGGTTAGGGTTAGGGGGCGCAAATCCACGGGTTAGGGGGCACAAATTACTTGCCTTGCCCCGGGTGCTGACAACCCATGTTACGCCACTGGCTAAGGGGGCTTAATATTGCAAGCCGGTTGTTTAGATATTGCAAACGGGACCTCGCTAATTGCTGTTGCATCCAGGTAACTGAGCAGGACTCCCCAATTGCTTGCACAAAGTTTGCAAGGAGCTTACTTAGGTGATGCTAGCTACTTCGCCAGCAATTCTTTTCTTTTCTTGATGAGTTGCTTCAAGCATTGCCAAACACTTCCAAGCGCATTTCTCCATTCCAAGTCCCAAATCGTACCGAGTCCCGATTTTGTGAGTGTGTAAAAGCAGCTTCATTGAACCAGAGCGCCAAATCATCCTGGGCTGTTTTTTCTGCACCAGAAAGCCCGACTTTGCAACAATCCCTGGCCTGGGGACCATCGCAGCCCAGTTTGATCCATGCTTTCTCGGGAGCAAGCTGCCCTCTACCACTGTGAATCACGATGTAAACCCAGAGGATATATAGATCTATATTGATTAAGGTCAATAACTGGTTGAGAAGGTAGGAAGAAAACAGAGCACATAAAACACGATAGAACACATTAGAAGGGGCAAGAGGAATATAAAATGGAAGAATGGTATAGGATATAGCTATTAATAATAAATTAATGTGCCATTAAGGAAAGACGGGGAATATGCATGAGAAATGATTTTGAGGAGATATGGAAGGCGTTTGTAGAAGTTGTACTGTTAAAACGGAAAGGGGTCAAACCATCGTAAGAGGTTAAATAGTTACAATGGAATAGTCTCAGGGGTGGGGTGCACATTTTTATTATTACTTATTATTACTTTGTCAAAATAAAATAATAATAAAAAGAAAACAAATACAAAAAGTAATACATTAAGTATACTATTAAAGGTAGAATTAACAATAATGTGAAACGTGAAAAATATAAAATAATTACTTTAAAATGGTAAAAACAACGTAAGGTGTTAATAATTTTAAAACTAAGGAAGGATCCTGTGATCCTTCTGTGCTGCCGCACAGAAACCCAGAGATTTACACCCCCCCCCCATTTCTTCCCAACCTTATACTGCATATAACACAACAAATGTAACTGAAGAATCAGAAGAGATCATGCATGTGCTTTTGAAAATGAGGGGAAATTATTATTTTTTTAAAGAAGAAAAGGAGTGTGTGGCAGCCCCCACTATTTAAAAAGCCCCCACCCCTATTATATCATTAGACCCAGATCTTAACCTATGAAACTAGAAAAGAGCAAAAAATATCAATGTTTGGTCCAGATCCTGGGTACTGCACCCTCACTAAAGGAGGCTGTATGGAGGATTCACTAAATGACGTGTGTACCTGAGCTTAAGGCCTCAAATTCTCTTTATCTTATATGCTGCTTTATTACAAAAATGACGACTAGACTACTGATCCTAAACTGAATACAGTAGTTGCCCAACCCCCCCTTCCAGAACCCACTGCTCTCGACTGACTCGCATTCAAACTCCCTTTCAAATCCTCATCCAATCATCACCCACCACCAGACTTCCACAATCTCTCTTTCCCCCTCCCTCCCTCCTTGACATTCCTTTAATAATTCTGATACAGGTACAGTGGTACCTCGGGTTAGGAACTTAATTTGTTCCGGAGGTCTGTTCTGAACCTGAAACTGTTCTTAACCTGAAGCACCACTTTAGCTAATGGGGCCTCCTGCTGCCACTGCGCCGCTGGAGCACGATTTCTGTTCTCATCCTGAAGCAAAGTTCTTAGCCCGAGGTACTATTTCTGGGTTAGTGGAGTCTGTAACCTGAAGTGTATGTAACCTGAAGCATCTGTAACCTGAGGTACCACTGTACATTCAATATTTTATACATGCTCCTCCCTGTAACCATACTGTTAGAAGCATTTGAGCTTCCCATTCCCGGTTCCTAGGAAATGGAGGTGAGCAAACTGCAGGTTCTCCATCTCTGTTCCAAAAACCAGTTCTCTTCCCCCAAAATGATCCTGAGAATTGTAGTTTGTTAGGGGTTCTGGTGACTGTTGGTCTGTGAGAGGGAAGCCACAATAGTAATAGTAATTTATTATTTGTACCCCGCCCATCCGGCTGGGTTTCCATCTGGCACAAATCATTTTTGGGGAAGTGATGTGCTTTAAAGGTGCATTGGATGCTCTTTAAAACATAGCATCATAAAATAGAATCCAGTAGTGATGTATGGAAGTGAGAGCTGGACCATAAAGAAGGCAGATCGCCGAAGAATTGATGCTTTTGAATTATGGTGCTGGAGGAGACTCTTGCGAGTCCCATGGACTGCAAGAAGATCAAACCTATCCATTCTTAAGGAAATCAGCCCTGAGTGCTCACTGGAAGGACAGATCGTGAAGCTGAGGCTCCAATACTTTGGCCACCTCATGAGAAGAGAAGACTCCCTGGAAAAGACCCTGATGTTGGGAAAGATGGAGGGCACAAGGAGAAGGGGACGACAGAGGACGAGATGGTTGGATAGCGTCTTCGAAGCTACAAACATGAGTCTGACCAAACTGCGGGAGGCAGTGGAAGACAGAAGTGCCTGGCGTGCTCTGGTCCATGGGGTCATGAAGAGTCGGACACGACTAAACGACTAAACAACAACAATCATAGAATTGTAGAGTTGGGACCCCAAGGGTCATCTAGTCCAACCCCCTGCAATACAGGAATCTCAACAAGATGATCCATGGCCGATGGCCATCCAAGCGCTGCTGAAAAACCTCCAAGGATGGAGAGTCATTACTTTAGGCCTAAAGGGACTCTGGAGCAGGAGAAAACAAGCTTGCTCCATTCTCCATGTGACAGCCCTTTAGAATTTACTTATTTAAAGGGCTGCATGGTGTGGATTTCATATCAGTGTTACGAGAGTGTAAGCATCACATTTCTCTCTCCCCTTTCTCCACACTATGCAGAATTGCAGTGGTAACCAGAAGGCTGGAGTTTGGAGCCCAGCCAGGGCTGGCTGTGGGCAGGATCCTTGCATTGCCGGGGGTTGGACTAGATGACCCTTACGATCCCTTCCAATTCTGCCATGCTACGATTATATCAAGCAGCTAAAGGAACGAAAAGATGCTTCTGAAACATTTGGGAATCACAGGAATCACTCTCCCCAGCAGTGACTTCCATCAGCAAGAGCTTGCATCTTCCTTAGGAGAGAGGCAGACCAGAACAAGGGGTGAAAGGCTCAGAGTTCAAGTAGGCGTAAGTGTCAATTGAGTACACTATACTATTGGAATGCTTACTTCCCATGTCCCCCATCCTCATGCGCCAGACTGGTACTAATATGGCTGGGAGCCAGGCGCCTGCTGATTGCTCCATTTTCTTTGCAGGGAGGGAGCTTTTCCCCAACATACCATATTTTTCACTCTATAGGACACACTTTTCCCCCCTCCAAAAATTAAGAGGAAATGTGTGTGCGTCCTATAGAGTGAATGCAGGCTGCGCGGCTAAGCCCAAAGCCAGAACAGGGAGACAGAGCGCTGCGCAAAGCCTCTGCAGGGCAGCAGGTCAAAAGGAACCTGAAGCCTTCGGAGCCCAGAGGGAACTCCTGCCGCGCTCCAGAGGCTTCGGGTTTCCTTCACTGAAGCCTGGAGAGCGAGAGGGGTCAGTGCGCACCGATCCCTCTCGCTCTCCAGGCTTCCAAGGTAGCCGCCTGAAGCCTCCAGAGCACAGGCCCTTGTGGTCTCTTCCAACTCTATGATTCTATGATTCCCGCTGCGCTCCAGAGGCTTTGGGTGAATGCACCTTGAACGCACCTTGTTTTAGAGGGGGAGAACAAGATTTTTTTTTCCCCTGTTCCCCTCCTATGGTCCGGTGTGTCCTATAGAGCGAAAGATACGGTAAACTTGTTTATCCGGCCCTCAGCGACCCCCATCACCCGCTGCCCACTCTTACCGGCGCTGCGCGGCTTCCCCCTTCCAGGTCAGAGGAGCACTGGAAATAGCTTGTGTGCATGCCTTATTTGTGCATGCGCAAACGTTATTTCCAGTGCACATCTGGGTTGGAGGAGGCCCGTGCACATGCGCACAAGCTATTTCCGGTGCTCCTCCGACCTGGAAGTGAGCCGGAAATAGTGTGTGCGCACGCGTATGGGCACGCGCTTCCCCATCCTCCGCGCGATTGGCGCGGGAGACACCGGCCTGAGGCGCGGTAAGTTTGCTGACTCCTGATATACAGTCACACCTCGAGTTGTGTTTGCTTCACGTTGTGTTTTTTCAGGTTACAAACGCGGCAAACCTGGAAGTGTTTACTTACGGGTTCGCCACTTCGCACATGCGCAGGAGCACTCTATCGAGTCACGTGCAGGCGCAGAAGCGCCTTATGGACTTTTCGGGCTCTACTTATGGACTTTTCGGGGTGCGAGCGGCACCCTGGAACAGATATAGTCCGTAAGTAGAGGTACTACTGTACTTTGTTCTGGCCAAATGCCTGGAGAGACATGACGACCCTCAGGTACTGGGGCAGAGGAAACGAAGGGGTCCTTGTGAAATATGTTGGGGGAGTCTGTGGCTTCCAGCAAGTGCTTTTGAGCATTGCCATCACGGCTAGTTGCCTTTGATAGGCCTTTCCTCCATGCAATTGTCTAGCCCTCTTTGAAAGCCATCCCATCCAAGATGCTCTTGTGGTGTATCTGATTCTCCTGTGCTTCTTTGCTCCTGCAAAGAGATGACTATGGTGAGATCCTTTGGTTAACATCTATCTGGGCTGGAAACTATTAGAGAATCAGAGGACTGGTGAGCTTCCCTTGAAGCACAACTGATCAAAGGCAGGCAGATCTGTTAGCATCTTGATAAAGATGCTCAAACGACAAAGGGTGCTATCATACCCCGCAAGCGTCCCAGAAAAAGCTCCCCAGCCGATGGAGAAGACAGCAGTTAAGTGGTCAGTGGGGTATTGTCTATAGTTGAGTTTTTACCTCTATCTTGAATATATATTAAATCTATTATTTGATTATTGATGTAAACCCCCAAAGGTATTGTCTGCAGTTGAGTTTTTACCTCTATCTTCTGTACATTTCATTTCATTGCTACGGCTAGTGGCTGGTGCAAAGGAAGACTCTTCGGATTCTGATCCCAGGGGCGGGATCCCCTGCGAGCGATGAGCGGACTGGAAAGGAGACCGATTAGATCTTGGAGCGCGCGGGCGCGCGCCTGCCTGCCTGTCTCCTCCCTTCCCCAGCTGCAGCTGCGCGGCTGCAGCTCCCTCTAGGGCCCTCCGGGCGGCTTGCAGGTCGAGGGTGTCGGGTTTCCCGGAAGCGGCGGCGGCTGTCCTGCCCTGCCCCGCCGGGGGAGGCTCTTTCCCGGCAAAGCCGCGGCTGCCGGGCCACTGGGTTGCCGGGTCCCGGCCGATCGGCGTCGCCTGCGGCTGCTGCGGCGCCCTGCGCTCCTTCCCCGGCGCGCGATGGAGGCGCTGCCTTCCCGGGACGAGAAGCGCAACCCTTTGCGCGGTGCCAACTTCTGCTCGCGGCTTTTCTTCTGGTAGGTCGGCGGGGGGATCCCTTTCGTGTTGTGTTTTCTTATTTTTTTACCCCCTTTTCCCTTCTCATTCCAGCAAATTAATTGGTGGTGGGGTTGTTTTGGGTTTTTTTGCATCCTCCCCCGCTTCAGTTGCGGAAGATGAGACCCAACGCCAATGGTACCCATGGACACGTGCAGAGTGCCGAAATGAAAACCCATGCGTTGTTAAGATGCGGGGTGTTTAGAGCGCCATTCTGCGTGCATGCCGCCCTGGGATCTTCGGGCGGAGGGCGGGATATAAGTTAGATAAATAGACAAATGAATCTGCCATCGGGCCGCAAATCTTGGGAAAGATTTTTCTTTTTCTTGCTTCCCCTTCTCATTCCAGCAAATGATCGAGTTGCTCCTCTGCCTTAATTAATTGTTGATTTATTTTTATTTTTGCATCCTCCCCCCCTCCGCTTCAGTTGCGGAAGATGAGAACCAGCGCCAATGGTACCCCTGGGCATGTGCAGAGTGCCGTAATAAAAACCCACGCGCTGTTAAGATGTGGGGTGTTCAGACCGCCATTCCGCCTGTATACCGTCCCGGGATCCTCTGGCGGGATAGGAATTAGATAAATAGACAAATGGATCTGCCATGAGGCCGCAAATCTTGGGAAGTATTTGCTTTCTAGTGTGTCTCTTCATCGACGTGAAGCAGTGCTTGGAGACACGAGGTGACCAGGGGATTGTGTTCTCCCCATTGACTTAATCTCCCCTCCCTCCCCTCCCAGTCTGTGTTTATTCTAGAGTAGCTTGCATTTCAGTATCATAATTCT
Source organism: Podarcis gaigeae (assembly GCF_964106915.1). Lineage (NCBI taxonomy): Eukaryota > Metazoa > Chordata > Lepidosauria > Squamata > Lacertidae > Podarcis > Podarcis gaigeae. Next base: position 14,665,832 of record NC_139677.1, read on the forward strand.
GGAGCAAAAGGTATTGTGTGTTCAGTAGTAGTATTTGTTTTTCTACAGTTTTTGAAAACCAGTAAGTAGATTGTAGGATTTGTCAAGCTTCTTGTACACTGAAAAATGATGTGGGCGTTAGAATTGTTATCTAAATTAAGGCTGAATTCTTAACACCACCTAACTGGAAGTAAACCCCACTGGTTTAAATTGGACTTAACTTCTGAGTAGACGTGGTTAGGATTGTGCAGTCATTTATTTGTCCCAAGTGAACCAGGGTTTGGAACTGGGAAATCGTGCTTAAATGGAAGAGCTATCTCTCTGTGTGTAGACGTTTGTGATATTACACAATTCTGCCGAAGTGAAAGAAAATATAAAAGATACGAATATGAAATACATCAAATCTAACTGAAAATAATATCTCACAATCATGGCATGTGTGGATCCCATTCATTCCCATCTTACCCTGTAACAAGAAATTTCCTAATCATACAGCTCATTCTTATACATGCCTACTCAGAAAGCAAGTTCCACTTATCTAGGAGCAAACCTTATTGGACTCAACAGGGCTTAGTTCTGGGTAGACCTGATTAGGATTGGGCTATAAGTTTAACTTTCTGTCTAAAAGAAAAGGGCTAGGTTTATATTGTTGTACCGCAGCACCAGAGTGGATTTATTTAGAATAAGGATGATTTAGGCAAGGATATCACTTTACATGAAGAAAAAGGGCCACAATCCTGCTTGAAGTTAGGTGTGCTGGAATGTGGGCTAAGTGCCCAGAAATTTCCATAAACAGAGCTGGTAATTACTGGGCAACAGCAGATCTTTTGTGAGATGGAAAGTAAACCTTTCTGATGTTTGGTTGCTGGAGTCACAAATATCCATCACTTGCATTAATTTCTGTAACGTGACATGCCATGTTAAATTTATCGTCCTTGTTAAATTTTATCATCCTTGACTTTAGGTCACATATTTTTTTCCTCGCTGTTCCTTACCCTTTTATAATATAAAATGAATTCATGCATCTCTTTTAAGCACCTGGGTTAAAGTAAAAGCAGGCTTTAATCAGAGTGCTTAAAAGAGGTGAGAAGTATTGATTTTAAACATCTCAGGTAACCTTTCATCCCTTATCCTAGAATAAAAAGGTAAAGGGACCCCTGACCATTAGGTCCAGTCACGGATGACTCTGGGGTTGTGGCGCTCATCTCGCTCTATAGGCCGAGGGAGCCGGCGTTCGTTAGCAGACAGCTTCCGGGTCATGTGGCCAGCATGACTAAGCTGCTTCTGGCGAACCAGAGCAGCACACGGAAACGCTGTTTACCTTCCCACTGGAGTGGTACCTATTTATCTACTTGCACTTTGATGTGCTTTCGAACTGCTAGGTTGGCAGGAGCTGGGACCGAACAATGGGAGCTCACCCCGTCGCGGGGATTCGAACCTGCAACCTTCCGATCGGCAAGTCCTAGGCTCTGTGGTTCAACCCTCTTCTCACTTTAACAAAAGTTCCAGCTGCTGTTCGCTCAATTTCTGCCAGGATTAGCTGACTTTTGAGACACACACACAGTGGAGGAACAAAAACTTATATTTTCCCGTAACTATGCAGTGCTCTCTTCTTCTAGATCCTGTTTTCGTTGCTAGGCTCCACTCCATCCTTGTAGAGGCAAAGAGAATTGGGGTCCTTGGTTCAAATGTTGCCCCTGCCAACAACTCAATAGGTGACTTTAGACAGGCTGCCTTGTCTTTCTCAGCTTCAGTCCACACCCCACCCCACCCCACTCCTCTGCAGTATCCTGGGGACAATAACCCTGACCTACCTTAAGGAGCAAGATTTCAGCCAGGCCAGACTGAATGTGATTAGGATCCCCCACAGCTAATTTTGTACTTATAGTTTCATCTGGCCAGCCACAGTGAGAAGAAGGTTGCAGGGCTATATGGGCCTATGGAAGATTTGGGAAGTGGTGCTTTGGGTGAGGGTGTTCAACTGAGGCAATTCATTTCCACCCCCCCCCCCCAAAAACCCACACTATATTCTGCAGGGTGGAAAGGCAGGTACAGTCATGCCTCAGGTTACAGATGCTTCAGATGCGTTTTTGGGTTACAGATGAGCCGAAACCCGGAAGTACCGGAACAGGTTACTTCTGGGTTTCTGCACATGCACAGAAACACTAAATCACGCTTTGTGCATGTGCAGAAGGGCTGAATCGCAACCCGTGTGTGCGCAGACACGGCGCTGTTGGTTGTGGACACTGTGGGTTGCGAACATGCCTCCTGCACGGATCACGTTCGCAACCCGAGCGACCACTGTACATTTATTGTTTCTGTCTTCCTCTCTGCCCAGCAGATAGTAATTAGTTGTGTGCGTGTGTGCATGTGTGTGTGTGTGTGAGAGAGAGAGATACGGTGTTAGAAACTTGGAGAAGCTAGGTGCCAAATGACTCCTTAAACCAGGGTTATAGTCACCGAAACAGAATGCCTAGTTGCCATTTTGGGGCCTGACGGCTCAAAAGTCATATTTTTCAAGACGACTTTTGGGTTCCTGAGATCCGTTCTGATCGTGCAGATAAAATATCACAGGCAGAATTCTATAGGATGTGTTGTTGGTGCGTGAAAACGGTCAAGATCCAAGGCTCCCCACTCATGCACCTCCAGGTGGTGGAGATGTCAGCACCAACCATCCTGGCACCGAGGCATCATCAGTTGGTCGCAAGTGGCCGATAGCCGGTTGCAAAATGAGCCTGGTGCCTGGCAAATTTTGAATGCTGGGGCGGGGGGGGGGGGGCGCTGTTAGAGAAAGCAGCCTTCTGGGGCTGCTAATAACCATTGCAGATCTCCCACCTTGGCACTCAAACCCATACAAGATGGGTATTTCTGTACAGTGGTACCTCGGGTTACATACACTTCAGGTTACATACGCTTCAGGTTACAGACTCCGCTAACCCAGAAATAGTGCTTCAGGTTAAGAACTTTGCTTCAGGATGAGTCAGAAAGTGTGCTCCGGTGGCGGAGCAGCAGCAGGAAGCCCCATTAGCTAATGCGATGCTTCAGGTTAAGAACAGTTTCAGGTTAAGAACGGACCTCCAGAACGAATTAAGTACGTAACCTGAGGTACCACTATACTGCCGTATGAGAGTCACCCAGTCGCTTGCCAGAGATGTTTTGTGGTCTTTAGGTTCAGAATATGAAGACTTCAATCGTTTTGACTAAGAATGGAAACATTTACTGCTTCCCGTAAGCTGAGGAGAAGTGTGATTGTTGCTCACTTCCAACCATCCTGGTCCATGTAAATATGCAGATACTATTTCTCTAAATGCTTGCTGATGTCTGTTCTGGCAGGCATGTTATCTGGGGAAAGATTATGCAGGAATAGTTTGTTCACAAGGTACCTTTGATGTATTAACAGCTAGGGGAAGGTCACAAGGTGGTTTAGGTTCAGACACGGCAGGTCTCCATAGAGTTAACAGCTGAAAGCTGAAACAAATTGTTCCTGTAAATGCATTCCTCTGAATTTCTTTCTTCCATGCCTCTTGCCTTTTTGTATGTACCTTATTTATCCAATCTTGTGTCTGGGTATCTTCTACAAATGTGGTTGTACTGATGTCTTAGAATAATAGAATTGTATAGTTAGCAGGGACCACACGGGTCATTTAGTTCAATCCCCTGTATTGTAGGAATCTTTTGCCCAATGTGGGATTCAAACCCATGATTTTGAGATTAAGAGTCTCATGCTCTACCAACTGAGCTTTCCCATTGTCCTTCTTTTTCAATTTATTGCACAGTTTGGGACGTTGTCACAGGGATCAGTTTCCGGAAATGTGCACAGTCTTATGTCTGTTTGCATGTATGAGTGAAGGGACACCACCTGTCTGCAGCGAAATTGGTCTGGAAAGTAACCAACACAATGTGAATGGTCTGGGCTAGTGGTACCTAAACTTTGGACGACTTGGAAATTGCTGATGATATATTTGTGGACCCCTTTATGATTTGTCTGCCTGATGTAACAATTGTAATGTGTGGTATTAGGTGCTGTATGGTTTTTAACTGTATTTCTATTGCTTCTTTTATTTCTTATATTGTATTTTATACTGTTAGAATTTGCATTCCATAGAATTATTAGAATATTTGATCCACAAACAAGCCATAAAGAATTGATATGGAATTTAAGAGTAGCTGCTTGCATGTTGGTTGCAGAAAAACAGAAATAAATAAATAACATAACATAAATGTAGATGAATAGAATGATTTTTCTATGTGGTAAAATATTAATACAGTAAGCCCACAACTTACATACTTGGCAAAAAATAAAAAAACGGAAAGTAGTGGGTGTCTGGGGAAAAAAGACTTTGAACCCGTTGAACCCAATATGTTTTGACTATATGTAATTTTGGCTTATGTACTATTACTAATGGGACATGGGTGGCACTGTAGGTTAAACCACAGAGCCTAGGTCTTGACGATCAGAAGGTCGGTGGTTTGAATCCCCGCGACAGGGTGAGCTCCCGTTGCTCGGTTCCTGCTCCTGCCAACCTAGCAGTTCCAAAGCACGTCAAAGTGCAAGTAGATAAATAGGTACCGCTCTGGCGGGAAGGTAAACGGCGTTTCCGTGCGCTGCTCTGGTTCGCCAGAAGCGGCTTAGTCATACTGGCCACATGTACACCGGCTCCCTCGTCCAATAAAGAGAGATGAGCGCCGCAACCCCAGAGTCGGCCACAACTGCACCTAATGGTCAGGGGTCCCTTTACCTTTTGCTACTACTAATAATACAGTTTGGTATGAATATTGAATTCAGACATGCCACGAACCACCTGAATGATTCTTGTGGACCGCTGGTGGTCCATGGACCACAGTTTCGGACTCCCTGGTCTACAGGAACTTTTAAGTTCTTGTTTAATGAGAACTTTTAAGTTCTTGTATGCAGCAGCACAAAACTCCAAGGACCACTGTTAAACCAACCTATAGACAGGAAGCGCCATGGAGCCTGGCGGGGCTTACTTCTAAGTAAACCTACAGGACTGTGCTCTAGATATGCTGATTTTGACTTTTTATTTCTCATTAGTGAGAGAGAAAAGGCAAGACCTTTGAAAATCCTTTGTAGTTCATGGATAATGTTGTGCTGGATTAGCCAAGTCACCCTGTTTCTGAAATGATGCAATCTGGTTGAAATCTTTGTATTTCCTTTAGTTATTTTACCCGCATAAGTAGCTTAAATACTTTCCAATGGCTTTTGTAGCGCAAGGCCCAGGGCTGGTGTATGTTCTGACCGTACCATGAGCTCTGAGTGACTAACTGCCTGTAAACATTTTGCAGCGTATAATAAACAGGTTCTCTGAGGAAGATTCAGGGTTCAGAGTTGTGTATACTTTGTGTGGAAGCTACTTCAGAATCCCAGATTCTGCGCTTCAGATGGATGTGTGTTTGCTTTCAGAATTTATTCTTCTTTTACGAAGAATTTATTCTTTTAAGAAGAAGAGCTTAGGAATGTTTGGCCTGGATTGGAATTCATGCTTAAGATTTAAGATGGTCATGACCTCGAAGATGAGATGGCAAAAGTTGCTGTATGAGTCATGTACTTTGCACCTCTATAGCATTTTTGAATGTTCAAATGTGTTTGACACATAGGATCTTCAGTTTTTAATATTTTGTCTATATGAACATACATTTATCAAATGCAAGAACAATAAACAATACGTGTAACATTCACCCTTCAGCTTGCACTGACATTTCAGATCATGATGTAATATTTATTGCGTAAGTTGATTTATATGTTGTGGTTTCTTCCCAGTCCAAAAGGAAATTCAGTGGATTAAGTCTGGTTATATACTCATTATATACTCATATACAGGAGCCATGCATCCATGAAATTCTCTCCTAGTTAACTATCTGACAAAACGGTTATATGAAAATATATATATTGGGGGGGGGGGGGAGGCTGGTTCTGATGCAGCCACATACATTGATTTGTGATCCTTAAAGCAGTAAGGATCCTTAACCCCATAAGATGCACCTTCATGAAGGTGTCTAAGGCCACCTGAATCTGTAACTGAGTGTCTAAGCCACTATGTTGACCAGCTGTAGGAGCTGCAAGAGAATTGGTGGGGCGAGCATATGCTTCTTGCATTCCAGCGTTCTGTTTCCAAGCTTACGTAGACAGGTGTCCTGGAAGCTCATAAGAAGGACATGGCGATGGATGGTCAATACCTAGTACAGTGGTACCTCGGTTTTTGAACAGCTTAGTTCATGAACAACTTGGAACCTAAATGCTGCAAAACCGGAAGTAGGTGTTCCGGTTTTCGAACTTTTTTTTGGAAGCAAAATGTGCTCGGTTTTGCGTCCCCCGGTGTTTCCTGTTGCCCTGCTAGTTTGCATCCCTCCCATTGTAACCCAAGCCTTCCGTTTCCGATTGCAGTGTTCTAAGGTGATATTTGGAGCTTATATTTGGTGCTTTTGTTTTTGCTATTTATTTTGCGTTTTTTGTTTTGAGGCTTTTTCTGTTGTTTTTGTGACTATGTGGATCTCAGTTCAGCTACTGACTGATTGATTGATTGTGTGACTACAGAAATGGATAAAAGCCCCCCATCATCAGAGCAGATAAGAAAAATTTGTCATTGTAATTTTTATCATCTACAATATTGTTTTATTTATTTTAGTACAGTACATTGATTATTGCTTTCATTTTATGGATCAATGGTCTCAGATAGTAAAATTCATGTTAAATCACTGTTTATGGGGTTGTTTTTAAAAGTCTGGAACAGATAAATCCATTTTGCATTACAGTACTTTCTATGGGAAAGCGCGCCTTGGTTTTGGAATGCTTTGGTTTTGGAACAGACTTCCGGAACGGATTAAGTTTGAGAACCAAGGTACCACTGTACTTGCCTAGAACTTGAATGTTTCATTTAGGTTTGTTGGCTAATTGCTGTTGATACACCTGTTTTCTATTATATTTTAGAGGTGGAGATCCTAAAACATTCCACATTTTGTGGAAATGCAAGAAGAGAACAACTTAATAGATCTTAGACAACCAGGAGGTCCCAGACTGTGGTCTATGGACTGCCAGGGATCCAAAAGATTCATTCAGGTGGTTCCAAGAGGAAGTATACAGAAGTACAAGGAAAACCACTTACTAGAACAGCAGTGGATAGGGTATTGCTTGGCTCAAGCTCATGACGTAAATTAATTTATATCCATGCCGATTTAGGCTGGCTTTCAGAGAGAGATAAACTAAACTCTAGCTTTGGTTGTCAAGGCATTTATCTGAGCTACAGGATTTCCTGGGTCCAGTACACTTTATGTACACTCTGTTCCCCACATATAATCCATTGGCAAGAACTGTTGCTTATGACAACTGAAAACATACGCTGTCCAATATATCTAACATGAGTTCTCTCTTTTGCACACACATAAATGGGTTTCCTTCCATACCTGATCTAGCTGTTGCATGTGCTTTCAAGCCCGCTGTCACCAGACAGTACCAACCACAGTGGCCTCAGCCCAGTATACCTGAAGGAGCGTCTCCACCCCCATCGTTTTCCCCGGACGCTGAGGTCCAGCTCCGAGGGCCTTCTGGCAGTTCCCTCCCTGCGAGAGGCATAGCTACAGGGAACCAGGCAGAGGGCCTTCTCGGTAGTGGCGCCCGGCCTGTGGAACGCCCTCCCATCAGATGTCAAAGCGATAAACCTGACATTCAGAAGACATCTTAAGGCAGCCCTGTTCAGGGAAGTTTTTAATGTATGACATTTTAGTGTATTTTTGGTCTCTGTGGAAGCCGCCCAGAGTGGCTGGGGAAACCCATCCAGATGGGCGGGGTACAAATAATAAATAATAATAATAATAATAATAATAATAATAATAATAATTATTATTATTATTATTATTATTATTATTACTACTACTACTACTACTACAGGATATCCAGCAACCACAGGTCAGCACAATCTGAGCCCCAAGTGGAAAGGTGAAAAATGCCCCATGTGAAGAGCAGCAGATAAGTCAAGAAAGTTAGCCGAGCCCCACATGATGTGCACTATATTGTCAAGTAATTAAGCAGGGGGAAGACTTTCCAGAAAACACCCTCCCAGTTTAGAAATAAGAACATTGCACCTAAGCTTGAGAGGTGTAAAAAGAGTGCTGTAATAATATTAGTATTAATATTATTATTAATAATAATTTTATTATTTATACCCTGCTCATCCGACTGGGTTGCCCCAGCCACTCTGGGCAGCTTCCAACTCATATAAAAACATAATAAAACATCAAACATTAAAAGCTTCCCAATTCAGGGATGCCTTCAGATATCTTCTAAAAGTTGTGTAGTTACTTATCTCCTTGACATCTGATGGGAGGCTGTTCCACAGGGAGGGTGCCGCTGCCGAGAAGGCCCTCCATACATCTGTATAAAACAAACCCCCATAACAGAAACACATATCCACCCAGATCTCTTTCTGAATTTCAGATAGTGGGTACTTGTCCCACTAGTAAACTTATAAGAGATATTTTATTTATTGTATTTTTATCTTGTAATGTAAGTCTCAAGGACCGTGTTCACTGGGGTTCCCTGTGCCTGTTTTACCAACATCACAGCTCCTTATGTGGTGATGGGCCTCAGCATCATCTTGCTTCCTCCAGCAATGCTACATGTGGGAAGGGCTCTCCCGCTATTGCTATGGTTTTACCTTCCTCTCTGGACCAGTTAAGCTGGGGATTGACTGGTGTCTCCCTGGCAGCAGGATGTCCAGAGCTTGGGGTCCCTGTATCACCCTCTAGCATCTCTCCTGGTGATGGGGAACTTGTGGTCCTCCAGATGTCATGGGACTCCAGTTCCCATCATCCATAGCCAGTGGCCAGGGATGATGGGACTTGTAGTCCAGCAACATCTGGAAGGCCACAGTTTTCCTCTCTCTGTACTAGAGAATAAAACGACCCTTGAGAAAAAAAAGCAATTTTTTTATATGTGGTGGACTTGTAAACGGGTAAAAGAGTATTGGGAAATGATCCATAATGAATTGAAAAAAATTGTTTACAAGTACTTCCCCCCAAAACCCCAAAGTCCTTTCTGTTGGGGATAATTCAGACTGAAATTCCCAGGTGTCAAAAAAGGTTACTTATGCATGCTACTATTGTGGCCTGTGTTTTGTTAGCCCAAAAATGGAAAACGAGCGAGGTCCCAACTAAAGAGTGGCAACTTAAGTTGACAGAATATGCGCAGATTGCAGACTTAACATATAGAATAAGAGAACAAGAAGAACATACGTTTAGAGAAGATTGGAAAACATTTATTGAATATATAGGAAATAACTGTGTACAGCTGAAAAAGCTGACAGCGTTAAGATAAATTCAACAGTGTAAATAAGTTATGATGGTTGTAATAATGGAATACTAAACGATGTCGTTTCTGTAAAATATGCAGGGATTTATGATATTTAAAATGAACCATAGAAAGAGAAGAAGGGAAGGCATTGATATCTTAAGGATGTATAAATGAGAAAAATTAATAAAAATTATGTAAAATAAATAAATAAAATGACCCATGAGAACAGAGAAGCTGGCCACCCACGATGAAGTGAAGTACAATGTTAGCTAGTCTTTCCTCGTTTTGTTTTATAAACCAGACATTTGTATAGAAGTTTGGAAGTGGATGTTACTGTAAAGTCACCATGTTTATAGGCAGAAGTTTGGATAGTAAAACGTTGAAAGAGCCCTATGTTTCCACAATCTCTCCCTTCACCCTGACCCTGTTGAATTGTTTGTTCTAACTCAAGGTAGTTACAGTGTCTGAAAAACAGCTCTCAAGGCTGAACAGTTCTCTAGGCGCCCAGGCAATCTTAATACCCTTTCACGACTCTGCAGCTTATTTTGTATTTCCATCATCCAAGAGTCAAATCCCAAATGATGTCTTTAATTTATCTATATGAAGTATTTCTTTACTGCCCTGCTTTGAAAGATTACTAGGGCAGTGTTCAAAAGCGTGAACGAAATATTGTGCAGAACTTAAAATAAACACAGGTTCCATTTGCACTATACATTTAAAGCAGTATTATTCTACTTTAAACAGTCATGGCTTCCACCACAGAATCATGGGAACTTCTAGCAAATCTTACCACCCCTAACTAATGTTCCCAGGCTTCTTTGGGTGGAAAGCTGTGACTGTTTTAAAGCTGTATAGCGCTGCTTTCAATGTAATAGCGCAGACAGGGCCACAATTTTAAATCGGCAACCATTTTAAAAAGGCAACACAGACACAAAATGCCAATAAACCAGATGAAAATAAATAAGAATTATTTATTATTTAAGAACCTCAAGAATTATCTGCTATCTAAAATCTGTAGGTGAAGGTCTTCACTTGCTGCAGAAAATCTTGCAAAGTTGATGCCAGATTCACCTCGTTGGGGAGGTGATTCCAGAGTCATGGGGCCACTTTAGAAAAGGCCCTGCCCTTCGTGGAAGCGTTCTTGGAGCTGCTCTTCTCCAGGGGAGCTTAAGGCACAGACAAGCTAGTATGGGAAGAGGTTCTACTTTAGCCATTGGGTTCCTAAACTGTTTAGGACTTTAAAGGTAAGCCCTAGCACCTTCAATGGGTTAGCTTTGGAGCAAATAGGGAGCTAATGTAGAGCTTTCAAGATACTTGTGATATGAGCTATTTTGTAAGCTGATTTTTATAGAAAAAAATTAATCCCCAAGGATTGATTTGGAAAGTTGGCTGTGATCTGCTGGTGGTTGGGGCCACAGGCGCAAGTTTGCTTTGTGAAATTCACCCTTTATTCGGAGCTGAGGAATGGAGTTGGTTTTGTTGTTGATGATGCAGTTATGTGTTTTGTTGCTTTGTCTATCGGAGGCTGGCACAACTTCTGACCCACCAAGATGAATATGGTCTGCCTGCCAGATGTTTGACAGCACTTGCCTCTTCCCACCCAGCCCTTCAGGACTTGGCATGCGGTAAAAACAAGAGGTTTATTAAACACTCAGTAAATGCTTTTGCATCACTGGTGGACTGTGTTTGGCTTGGTAGATCACACGTTTTGCAGGTCTGGTCTAGAAACTCCTCGCCATTTTTTGAAATGTTTCTGGGCTTACTTACCGATCCTAAACATGCTTCCTTCGAAGGAAGTCCCAGCAAATGAAGCGTGCCTTTACTTCTTGATAGCATGTTTTGGATTACAGCCACCTTACACCTGTCCTTACAATTAGTGGCGTAAGCATCCCTTGGTTACACTGAGACAGGCATGAAGTTAGATCTGAAAAGCATTCCTGTGCATCTTGACCAATGTTTTCCTATTGTGCTGAGCCGCTTTGATGACTTGCTGAAATCTGGCTCCTTGAAAGATGCACTGGGCAGTCTTTTCTTATTTGAGGGTTGCTCTCAAAGAGCTTCGTTCCCACTTGTGACACAACAGGGCTGAAACGTGATTTCCGTCGCCGGTTGGACTTATTCTGGCAATGTGCAGGTGTCATCCACCTAGATCTTTACCCGGTCTTTGTCAAAGTATTCTGTGAATTTGTTAACTGGGGCAATACATAGAGATAGTAATCTCTCCTTATCTCCCTGGTCTTCCTGATGTAGCACTCAAAATGACTCGTAATGTGAAGGGAGGGAAGAAAAGAAGGTGGAGCTGTCTTTCTAGACAACCCATTGTGTACAACATCAGTTGTTGCCGAGTTGTACAGTGGTACTTCAGGTTAAGTACTTAATTTGTTCCGGAGGTCCGTACTTAACCTGAAACTGAAGTACCACTTTAGCTAATGGGGCCTCCTGCTGCCGCCGCGCCGCCGGAACATGATTTCTGTTCTCATCCTGAAGCAAAGTTCTTAACCTGAAGCACTGTTTCTGTGTTAGTGGAGTCTGTAACCTGAAGCGTATGTAACCTGAAGCATATGTAACCTGAGTTACCACTATTTCCCATCATTTCTGGCCTCTGGCTGTGGCTAAAAGAGGACCACCAGGTCCCCACCACTGGTGTTACTGGCCACCCTGCTCCTTTTGGAAGAGACTTGCAAGGGAAAATCACAAGTTCTTGGAAATCTCTCGGAGTGACCTGTACGTTGTGCTGCTGGAGGATTCATTTGAATGAAAAGCAGCATAGAAACCCAGTGGTACCTCGGTTTTCGAACGTCTCCGTTGACAAACATTTCAGTTTTTGAACGCCGTAAACCCGGAAGTAAATGCTTTGGTTTTCAAACGCGCCTCAGAAGTCGAACATGCCACATGGCTTCAGCTGAGTACAAGATCCTGAGGCCTAGCTGTCGGCTATTGAGTTTTCAGCTTTTGAACGTTTCAGAACTCAAACAGTTTTCCGGAATGGATTACGTTCGAAAACCAAGGTACCACTGTATAACATAATAAATCAATCCAAACCAAACTTTGGGCCTGCTAGGTCTCCCTGTTTGGCCTGCAAGGTTGTTTCAGCCAAGGGACAGACACCTAACATATCTGTGGGGGACAGACATGATGTCAGGTGTGGAACAGGTAGTGCTGGGCCTTGGACAAATGAAGCTTTGCAGGATTGCCTGTGCTAGTTGGGAACTGCTTCAGGCAAAGTGTCAGTAAGTGTTTGGGAAGCCTTGCATACTCTTTTTTGACCAGGCGGTTTGATTTCAAACCATGTGGGCAAGCCAGGGCACTTGATGTCTTTAATAATAATAATAAAACAATAATAATTTTTTATTTATATCCCGCCCTCCCCAGCCGAAGCTGGGCTCAGAGTGGCTAACAACATTAAAATGATAAAACATTCTAAAAATCATTTCATTATAAAATCAATTTTATAATTTGTGGCATCGGATGATTGACAGGTGGGTGACCCTGCCCACCTGTCAAGCTTGAACCGCAGGGGTGCTTGGAGATAAGGATCTGATCTGTCCGCCAGATCCAGATTCCCCACATCTGATTTTTAACATCACATATAAAATTCTGCTCTTTGGTGTATTTTCAAGCTGCACAGAGCAATCCTTTGCATGGTTACTCTGAAATAGTACTTTGTTCTCCAGTGCTGTAGACTGGCTACCTAAAAACCTTCATAGCTAAGGTTTAACTAAGCAATGACCTTGTCTTAAACATCTCTCATTTGAAAGGAAAAGAATATTTTTTCCACTCCCCTCTCCCCTCTGGGGCCTTCACATCTCTCTCGCCAGGTGAATGAGGCTGCAGGAAACCTTCCTTTAGTGTAAATATCAACTGGCTTTGTTTCCTTTAGTGTTTTGTGATAAGCACACACAGCTCTGTACAAAGAGCTCCACGTGCCCAACCAGCAGATGTTTGACTCTGGCTTGGGGAAGTCCCACAAGTTTGTGTTTAGCAGGAGGAGCCAGGCTGAAAAAAGCCCGGGGGAGCATTTCTGTTTAAGAGCGGACTCTGTGGCCTGCTTATTTCCCTTTTTAAAAAACGGTACGTGCATATAATGTGGCCAGTCTTGAGGAGGGGAAATCATTTCTGCCATTGGGAAAACAACATCTTTCTTGAAGAGCTTGGCTACATTGGGGCTTAAAAATCTCATTTTTCTCAGCTTTGAATAGGAGAAAGCATTAAAGCACCGCTAATTAATGAACGACAAAGGACTTCCGTGGTGGTTAAGTCCTTTGCAAAGCAATTGAAAGTCCAAAGGGCGCTGAGGTAGAGGGGCTTTAGACGACAAAGAGTTTCACAGAACCAAAAAACCAATTTTGCAGCGTGAACATTAATGCTCCCCCTTCACCCCCAGCTTGTCTTGCCCTCAGGGTCGATGTGGGTTGGGAGAAGAAGAGCAAAGTTGCCTAGAAATACTATCCTTAAGAAACCTGCTTGTGACATCAAAGCTCCCCCCTTTTTTGTCTTTTGTTTGGTTCATGTGTTCATTTGGCACCTGGCTTTCGACTACTTTTGCAACCAAGTGAAGATGGCTGAGGGTCATGTTAGAAACGCAGGAATAATAATAATAATAATAATAATAATAATAATAATAATAATAATTTTTATTTATACCCCACTCATCTAGCTGGGTTTCCCCAGCCACTCTGGGTATATAAGCTGGATGTCAAATGGCTCCTTAAAACCAAGGTTACAGTCACCAAAACAGAATGCTGTTTTGGAACAAGGTGGCTCTAAAGTCATACAGTCAAACCTCCGTCCCCGAATGCCTCCGTTTTGAAACGTTTTGGCTCTTGATCGTCGAAAACCCAGAATTAAATGTTCCGGTTTTTGAACGTTTTTTGGAAGCTGAACATCCGACACGGAGTGCAGGAAACTCCTGCAACCAATCTGAAGCCGTGCCTCGGTTGTCGAACATTTCGGAAGCCGAACGGGCTTCCGGAACGGATTGTGTTTGACAACCGAGGTTTGACTGCATTTTTCAAATGATGGGCCGACTGTGATTGATTGTTTGTTAAACATCTGGGTAGTTCAGATGAGGACCTTGAACAAGCTGAAGAACTTTGAGAGCTTAAAGAAGAAAAGTCACTTGATCCAGAATATTTGGAACAATAATTGGCCCTGAGACTTTGAAAAGCTGGTGTCTCTGGATCACGTTTGTCAGTTTTGTTGAATTAATTAAGCTAAATGGTTTTAATTGGATTTTGAATAAATGTGCAGTTAATTGTCACTGTTTTGAATTTTATTGTGCTATTATCTTCCCTAGTATAATGCTTCCTTCCATATAATGCTCTGTATACTGAATTTCTGCTTTTATAATCATGTAAGCCTTAGTCCCTTAACAGAGGGTGTGTGTGTGTGTGTGTGTGTGTGTGTGTGACAGAGAGTGAGGGAAATTGATGTGTAAAGCAATATTTTATCATTCAAACAGGTGGCTGAATCCTTTATTTGTTACCGGTCATAAAAGGAAACTAGAAGAGGATGATATGTTTCAGGTACTCACGGAAGATTCCTCTAAGGTGCTTGGGGAGGGGTTGCAGTGGTAAGTAGACAATCGAATATCAGTAATTGTATTTAGATTTTTTTTTATTCTTCCACAGCATGCACCAATCTGTCTCTTCCCCAGGTCAAGGATGGTTGAAATGTATGAGAGGAGAAACCCTATAGTACCAGCTTTCTGCTCTATCTCTGCTTGGTGTGCTTGTATATTGGAGTTCTTATGAGGCAAGACAGGTTTTTCAATGGCTCAAATATCAGAATTGCCTTGGATTGCATTTAAACTGATTTCCGGCTTTCTCTGTGTTGCGGAAAGTACCGTAACCATTTTGATATATCTCTCAATAACTTTGTAAGTGCGGGCTTATTCTGACCTGTGCCTCTTTATAGGGTCAACTTGTCCTTGCAGGAAAAGCAAACAACTGACGCTTGACTGCTCCCATAAGCTCAGGAGAAGGCCTCTCTTTTCCAGCAAATTATCACAGTTCATCTTGTGTTTCTGTACAGTTGATGCATGAAAACAATCCTTCTGTGGACTGATACTTGTCTTTTCCTTTCTTTCTAGCCCAATTGGTTGCCATTAATCTGATTTGAATTAATTTTATAATGAAATGATTTTAGAATGTGTATCATTTTATTGTTGTTAGCCGCTCTGAGCCCGGCTTCGGCTGGGGGGGGCGGGATATAAATAAAAATTTATTATCTTTCTTTCTTTCCCTCTCTCCCTCTCTCTCTCTCTCCACCCGTCTCCCCTTCAGCATCCTTCACTCATCTTTTATTTTATAGGTACTGGGACAGAGAAGTGCAAAAGGCAAAAAAGGAAGCGAGGGTGCCACATTTAACAAAGGCCATTATACTTTGCTACTGGAAATCTTATCTGCTTCTGGGATTTTTCACGCTGATTGAGGTAACACAATGAAAGAGATGCGCGGTAAGATCATAGAAATCATAGAATCATGTAGAGTTGGAAGGGACTAGGAGGATCATTGAGTGCAACCCCCTACAATGCAGGAATAACAGGGACCAAACCTGCAACCTGGGTATGATCAGCACCACGCTCTGACCAGCTGAGCAGATTTGCAAGGCAGAATTCGTTGTGGTGGTCCTGCTCTCTTCCTCTCCCTTTCCCTCAAGCCTTTGTGTGCTGAAATCCCACCTCCCTTTTCCGAGCTTCGATACCCTTGCAGCTTTCTCTTTAAATGTGGAAGACAACAAATGGGCTAGAGACACTAGCCGCAAGCGGTACTCCTCTGTGTATTTTGGGTTTAGCGCCACTAATTAAAGCTGTTTTTCTGCCTTCAGGTGAAGCTGCAGGCGAAGCTGACTTCAGTTTGCCTCCTCAGTTTGATTGCTTTTTCTCTAGGAAGTGCCACATTCACACAATACCTTTAAAGTGCTATGATCCCACTTTAAACCTTCGTGGCTTCGGGTGCCTGTAGTTTGTCAAGGATGCTGATAGTTGTTAGGAGACCCCATTTCCCTTCCAGAGCAGAGTGGCTTTAGGAACCAGTCCTTCTTAGGAAACTCTGGGATTTGTAGCTGTGTGAGGAGAATAGGGGGTCCCCTAACAATTCTCAGGGACGCAGATGGTGCTGTGGGTTAAACCACAGAGCCTAGGACTTGCCGATCAGAAGCTCGGTGGTTCGAATCCCAGCAACAGGGTGAGCTCCCGTTGCTCGGTCCCTGCTCCTGCCAACTTAGCAGTTCAAAAGCACACCAGTGCAAGTAGATAAATAGGCATCGCTCCAGTGGGAAGGTAAACAGCGTTTCCGTGCGCTGCTCTGGTTCGCCAGAAGTGGCTTAGTCATGCTGGCCACATGACCCGGAAGCTGTACGCCGGCTCCCTCGGCCAATAAAGCGAGATGAGCGCCGCAACCCCAGAGTCGGCCACGACTGGACCTACTGGTCAGGGGTTTCTTTACCTTTACCTTTAACAATTCTCTGCGCCTGTAATAAGCCACAATTCCCAGAATTATTTTGGGGGCAGCCATAGTTGTTCAAAGTGGTATCCTAGTGCTTTCAACCTATAGTGTGAATGTGTCCGGTGACTTCAAATGCAGCAGTCATAGTGCTGAGAGTATGCCGATGTTGTCCCACATTTAGCCACAGCAGCCAGGTAGGTCCTATATTCCCTTTATAGCCTGTGGTCTCCAAGAGGTAACTGATCGTGTCATTTTTTGGTATGGTGTGGACAGATGAGGGCTCCTAGACAGATTATTTTCAGAGAGCTATTGTAGCACCACAGCAAACAGATTGGGCTATGAACCTGAAAGTTCCAGGTTCAAATCCTGCCATTGCTTTGAATTTTCCAGGTAAGCATCTTTCCCCCACAGTCTGACCCGTGCTCTTCAACTACACCATTGTGTCTAAGCACGTAGCAAAGCTTAGATGCAACTGACCGGCGTAGGAAGGTAAAAAATAGTCCCCATAATGTGCAGGAACATGCTCTGTTATCTACGAAACAGTGGACTAAGATGGTTTGATGTTTGCTGGTTAAAATGATTATGCTTTTGAAGCAAGTTAAAATGAGACGCTACTCTCTTCTAGAGGAAGATTTTGCTATTACGATTCTGTTGTGTTTATTAAAAGCCTCTCCCCCACCCCCGCTTTTCTCCCCACTCTTTAGGAAACGCTCAAATTAATCCAGCCAATATTTCTGGGAATGATTATTGCTTATTTTGAAAACAGTGGTTCGGATGTTGCCTTGAAATACGCCTATGCCTCTGCAGCTGCCTTGTCCATGTGTACGCTGGTTTTGGCCATCTCTCACCACTTGTATTTTTATCACGTACAACGTGCTGGCATGAAGCTTAGAGTGGCCATGTGCCACATGATTTATCGCAAGGTGGGTAATATATTTCCTTTATCTCAATAAACAGGGCGCTTAAATATGTGGGGTCTTGCCTGGTTTTGCATATGCTGAAGCAACTCCCTTTTAAAACATATGCTTGAAGTTGATAGCATTAGGAACAGGAAGGGGGGGGGAATCCATGGATAATATTTGGATTGTGATTAGGTTTTGTTTTATTTTACTTATTCTGCACTGGATCTTTGTTCAGAGATGAGGCTGTGAGGGCTGACTTTTTGAAGCAAAACACTGCAATCTGGAGAGGCCTTGGCAGCCATTATCCACACTCCTAGACCTTTACAGGAACATACCAAAAGAGGCTAAGAAGAAAGATTTAACTGTCAAGGCCCAGGAATGTGGGCTGATGCTGGGAGGATGAAATACAAACCCGGGGTGGTAGTAAATCACTTTCCAGCGGCTTCTTGTTTGTGACATGTTGGGCCTAAGTTTTGTTTTCATTCTTGCCATTGAACTCAGGAACCTTTACTCCTCATTCCAAATGTCTCTGACAAAAAAATTCCTCCTGTATTTGCAATATAAGACATGGGTAGGGCTGGGCGATATATCGTCCAAAACCGGTTTGAAGTCCATATTGTGATAACTGTTTCATAATTTTTGACTTGAATCATGATGTGTGTTTTTGTACTATGCAAAAATCAGAATGGGGGAAAATCGGCGAGACCAGCCAATGCCTCTCCATAATTCCATCCTTATTTCAGACATTAGGATATATCAATATATTTCAATGTTTAGGTGGTGGTATATTGGTGTTGAAAACCAACTATTGTCCAGCCCACATGGGTGGAATACATTTTCTTTTCCCTGTTAATGGCTGCATTCCTTGGGGTTCTTTTGTTGGGGTCAAATGTTGATGGTTAAACCAGCAATGGCCAGGACCAGAAGGGGCTGGGGCCATTCTTTTTCTCTTTCATGCCCCACGTAGCAAGTTGCTGACAGACGGACCGATCGCTGTTGTCTGAACTGGTCCCTTGCAGATCTTATAAGGTTGTCCCAAGGGAAAGAGATATTGCTAAAGATCTAGGACTGAATTAAAATAGCATGCTTTTTTTTGGCAAAGAGATTGGAAAATTGGGATGGAACATACTTATGAATGAAAACATGGGAAATCGGCATGGATTGGAACTGGACCCACCCATTTTCTAGTAGTTTTGTAACTAGTCTTGAAGGGGGCCAGGGATTTGGTCCTTTTTATGAGCCCTGCAGCTGGGTAAAATTCAGCTGTTTGCCTAGGCATTGCTGTGATCTATGGTGGGAGATGCTCTCCCCATGGAACCAGTGTATAATGATCCATCTAAGGTGCAGCTAGCTAGCAATTTAGCCCCCCCCCCCATCTTTTGTGTGTGTGTGTGTCTGTGCTAGGTTGGAACCATGGTGTATGCATATATATGTGTTTGTGAGCTATGTCTCTAGTCGTCTTGGTAAAGTTGCATTTGTTTTTAGTGGATTTGCTGATACCTGGGAAATCATCCCTTAGGAGTTAACTTGTAATGGAGTAAGCACATGGCTTTCTTGTACATAAACATATCTCTGAGGTATTAATTTGCCGTTCCAGATGAGATAACTCAAGTCTGTTATGGGATTTAATAAAATAATAAAATAGCCTTTATATCGAACGCTGCTTGTGGAGAGTAAAAACCAGTTTGGTGGGGAAAAGACAAATGGGCTTGTGTTGTTCTCTTATCACTTTATTTTTAGTAATGCAATTATTTTTTTCTGTTTGATCTTCCCACATTGCAGAAGTCCTGGAACACACTGAGCATAGGTCTTTGTCAAACTGTGTATTGGGGGGGGGGTGTGTTTGTGGGGAGTAAAGTGGTTGCAATTTTCTCCACTTCCACCGGCACACTGTGTGCTCACCATTAAACCATGGTTAATCTTGACCATGGTTTAAAGTAACGTGTGAGAGGCATTGCTATGTGTCGTTTGAGGTTATAATCGGTTTTAGTTTTGAAAAACAACTTTTGGATAATGATGAGATCAGGGTAGTTTACGGTGCGTCATTTGAAAGATATAGGTTTGTCCTTGTGAGTCATGTTGCCTCACTTTCAGATTGTTTGGAAAAAGTAATGTTGACAGGATGTGTTGGAGGAATGATGCTGATTTATAAAGCACATCACTGTTTGGTGGTGTTTTGATTAGAAACCTCAAAAGACCAGGATCTGGACACAGTGAATTGTGTACACAGATTGGCTTCCATAGTTGGCCTGGAAGTCAAGGACTATTGAGTACAAGGTGTTCCTCAGTAGAAGGTCCCGACAATGCGCTATAGCATAGATATGCACAATAAGAAGCTCTGTACTTCAAATGTTGCCAGTATTGTCATGTGAGAGGTGCAGGAAGAGAAGCTGGCTTCATTCCCAGTCCTTTACTTTCTTTAAAACAAATCCCACATAAATCCTTTCATAACAGTAGAAACCTTCAACAGTTACGTTCTTCTAATGCAGGAACTTATCGCCCATATTGAAGATACACCTGTTTACACAGGCATTCTCTTAATCTTTCGACCTGTGTCTCAAGTTTTAATGGGATTGTTTTGTGGCTTATTTAAATTATGGATGTTTATAATACCTGTGCAATTGGTCTTTAAACCCGTAAACCACTTAGGAGCCTATTTTGGCGGTTTATAAGGACAAAAGAGCTTGCTTGATAAGCCAGAGCCTCATCTAGTTCAGTATTCTCGGGGTTACCAACCAGATATCTGTGGGGAGCCTGCAAACAGAACAAAGTCTGGAAAATATTGTGAACAAAATACCCTACAATGCAACTAGAGAAATTAGACTTCTCTCTCTCTCTCTCTCTTTCTCTTTCTCTCTAGGCACTTCGTCTGAGCAATACAGCCATGACAAAGACTACAACGGGCCAGATTGTAAATCTTCTATCAAATGATGTGAATAAATTTGATCAGGTAAGGCCCAGTATTGATAGCGTGGAATTCAGATAGTGGTTTGCTTCGGGGGAAACAAGCCACAAGCAGGTTTATTTCTTCCATACTCTAGGAGGCATTAGTGAATTGGGAGTCATTGGCATGTTCACAGTAAACCACCCATCACGATTTAACCTGAAGCACCCAGTGTCATGACAGTATTGAGCACCCAACTCTAGGGGTGCTTTTAGCACCTTGTTCTTTTATATGGTGAACTCTCTTCTGAAGAAGGGCTCACAGTGAGGCCTTGTCCACACTTCTGTTTGCGCCATGCCTAGAAAGCATGGGTCCATATTTAAATATGCTCTCTGTTCCTGTTTTTGAAAATGATGATGATGATGATAATAATAATAATAATAGAAAGCATGGGTCCAAAAGGTTTCCTCCTTCTCCTGTTCATTACCCATGGTGCTGAATCAGAGCAAACATCAATCTGGAGGAAGCACTCTTCTTTCCCTTTCAGTTATTATTATTATTTATTCTTTATTGAATTTATATACTGCCTTGGGGGGGGGGGTGTCTCAAGGCGGTTCACAGAATAAAATCAAGATATAAAACCACAAAATACATAATACATTTGAATTTATAATGAATTTGAAAGACATAGATATGTTCCTGTCACATTGACTTCCTTTTAAATTGTTTGGGGAAAGTAATGTTTTCCTCTTCTGATTTAAAATTCTATATAAAAACATTCAAAGATGGAAAGATTCTTTGCCGTGGATTTTGTTTTGTAATGTTCTGTAATTGGAATTTTATCTGTAAATTGTCAAGGCTAGTACAATAAAGCTGTTGTTGAAGATGATTGAATAATTGCTTGCCGGCAGGCTAGTTTGCATACACACACACACAAACTGCTGCCTCCAGAATTTTTCCATCCTTGGTTCAGGTGGACCTGCAAATATCCGCATGTGAACTAGAAGTGGCTTTGTTTTTTTTCAGCCCCATCTACATGTTTATTTCTCGTTTGTGTAGAAATTTCTCCATGAGTCACACAGGCAGTGCTTTTTTCCTTAAAAAAAAAAAAATGTTTAGGAGTACTTTCATTTTGACTCAAGAACATCACCATTTTATAGTTCAAATCGGGAAAAATAAATGCAGTAAATGGACAAAAGTACAAAGTTTCACAAAATGTTTAGGGGTATGCGTACCCCTGCGCCCCCCCCCCCGAAAAAAGCACTGGTCACAGGCATCTCTGAACCAAGATATGATTGTGTAATGGAATTTGCCATATATGAAGTACACCTGCGACTGTCACACTCTTGGTTCTAATGTTTGCTATCAGTAAATTTGTGTGTTTCTGTTTCTGCAGGTGACTATTTTTTTGCACTTCTTATGGGCCGGACCCCTTCAAGCGATAGCAGTAACGGCGCTTCTTTGGCTTGAAATTGGCCCCTCATGTCTTGCGGGAATGGCTGTTTTAATTATTCTGCTTCCTCTGCAAAGCTGCATTGGGAGGCTGTTCTCATCGCTGAGGTAAAAGCATTCGGCTTCTCGTGATTTTTGTTTCAGAATGTTTAAAAGATCCCTAGAAAGAAACCTGCCAACTTCATTTTTGTTTTGGTTTGTATTTTGTTATGTGTACATTTTTACATAAAGTATTGGGGGAAAAAGGAGCGTGTTCATTCAGTGGAAAGAACAGAAAGCACTGGAAGTCCTTGCTTGTATGATACAGGTTTTTGGTTTTTGTTTTAATCTTTATGACATCTTGTTTTTGGACTATTTGCTCGGGCAATCAAGAGTAAGGAACCTATTGCATTAGGGAGGGTTGCAATTTTTAACTTTTAAATTCAAAAAATGAGGGGTGCGAAAAGGATATAACATACTTGGGAATTCAAAAGATAGTTTGGTTAAATTAATATAATTTTGTTTTACTCGGTAAGTAAACTGATTGATTGATTTAGATTGATTGATTGATTCTTTATTGTCATTACACAAGTGCAACATTGCACAAGTGCAACGAAATTGGATGCCATCCCTTAAAAACAACAAAAGCAACACAACAACAACAACCAAACAAACCACATTCCAGCCACACCCACACCCACACCCATCAAACTCCCAGGTCACACTATCGAGTTACTGCATTTAAGAAGGCCACAGCTCTTGGATAGAAACTATTTTTCAGTCTATTTGTCCTTGACTTGATGTTTCTGTATCTCCTGCCAGAAGGCAGTAGTACAAACAGACTGTGTCCCGGGTGAGATGCATCCTGCAGGATATTGTTTGCTTTCCTAAGACAACGGGAACCGTACAGTTCTTCCAAAGATGGGAGGGGATGACCAATAATCTTTTGGGCTGTGGTTATGACCTTCTGGAGCACCTTCCTCTTCCTAGCTGTACAGCTGGAGAACCAGGCACAAATACAGTATGTGAGAATGCTCTCTATGGAGCCTCGGTAGAAGGACACCAGCAGTCTCTCACTCAGATTGTTCTTCTTTAAAAGTCTGAGGAAATAAATTCTCTGCTGGGCCTTCTTCACCAGAGCAGTGGTATTTGCGCTCCAAGTCATGCCCTGATCGATAGTCACTCCCAAAAACCTGAATTCCGCCACCCTCTCCACCCGTTCCCCGTTGATAAACTGTTTGTAAAATTGCACAGAAATCAGTCATTGCCCAAGTACTTGCAGTTATATTCTACATTATTTATTTATTTATTTGTTTGTTTGTTTGTTTGTTTAGCATTACCCAGCGTTTTCAAAAGGTAAACTAAACATTCTCTGTTTTTTCCAAGAGCAGCGTATGTGCTTTTAAAATCAAACATAGATTTACCAAACTAAATACTGTCCGATCCCAAAAATGATAGCAGGTTTGAATTCCCTCACACCCAAAACCACATTTTTAAGACCGCTTATGGAAGAAATTTGCAAACTTGAGCTTTCACCGCCTAACATGACATGCTCTGCCATTGCATACTCTTTTGGTTGACGTGTCTGCTTTAAAAGGTAGTAAAGAAAAAATGGGGTAAATTCTCAGTTACTGCATTTGTGGAGGTTTTGAAAAGACAAATTGCTTAGTGGTAAGGCCAACTATTATTATTATTATTATTATTATTATTATTATTATTATTATTATTTATTAATACCCCACTCACCTGGCTGGATGTCCCCAGCCACTCTTGGTGGCTTCCAATAGAATATTATTATTATTATTATTTAATCTGATAAAACATCAAACATTAAAAACTTCTCTAAACAGGGCTGCCTTCAGATGTCATCTAAAAGTCAGGTAGTTGTTTATCTCCTTGATATCTGATGGGAGGGCGTTCCACAGGGTGGTGCCACTACTGAGAAGGCCCTCTGCCTAGTTCCCTGTCACCTCACTTTTCGTAGTGAGGGAACCGCCAAAAGGCCCTTGCCGCTGGACCTCGGTGTCCAGGCTGAATGATGGGTGGAGACGTTCCTTCAATTCAACAAAACTAGTGACTTCCCACTTACCCAACATTAATATTTATAGCCCAAATTGCATACAATTGCTTTTTAAGGTTCGGGCAGTATCTATTTAGATTCTCAATTTTATCCTTCCAACAGTTCCATGAGGTAGGCATGGAACTTCGCCACGGCAACTTCAGTGAACATTATGACTGAGTGAGGGATTTTTCTTGGGTCCAGCATTTTTTCAGCCAAATGTCAGTCTACCAAAAAAAATGTGATTTTTTTTTTGCCGGGCTTCTTAAAACTCTGTGAGGTTTCCTTGTTGCAGAGGGAATTCCAGAGTTGTGTAATATTAAGTTTTTAGGTATATAAAGGTTACTCTAAACTTCAGAAAGGAGCAGGGCTGACTCATAATGGTTTTGAGGAAATAAATTTGGGCCCTTCCCTCATGGTGTCCCTGAGGGTATCTTTTACTTCCTTCTACAAATGCAGCCAGCATATTCATGCCAATAGGGGAAAGTGAAGTTCTGTACTTTGAGAGGAAGTGTCAGAAGGGGGGAGGACTATGGAGGCAAGGACCAGGAAAATATTTGAGAAGAAAGAATGGTAGCTCCTGGTGGACCTTCTTGTCCACCTTCTTGTCTTTGTGTCTCGGGCAAGATACACTCAGTGTGGATCCACAACCCACTGTTTGCCACCAACTGCACCATGGGGAGGTTCTTGAAGAATTAATGTTTTTTATTTTTATTTTTAGTATACCACCCTATACCCACAGTTCTCAGGGTGGACAAAATCACAATATAAAATCACTGATAATACACAATCAAAACAAAAACAATTCAATTCAAAAATCCTCATGAAAATTCATCAGCCTTGCAGTATGAATTTCTCCTGATATGCAACTTTTTATATTCAGTTTTGAATAATGTGTACATTTTTTCTGCGAGCAATTTCCCCTAATCAAATGGATTTTTAATGTTATTTCACTAAGATATGTTCATCTTTATGCATGCTGCCTCCTAATGTATGCATTTTTGTAAACGTCTTTGGGTTGGAGGACTGCATCACACAATTCAGATTTTTAAAAAAAATTCCAAGGGCATGGTATTATTTGTGTACTTTGCTGCCAACCTTTAAGCTGCTTCAGAAAGGATGGCAATGGCGCCCACCTGAGAGGTGCCAGAACTGAGTTCAGATTGGAAAAAAAAGCCCTGGATAGCCGGAAAAACTTTCCCTCATTCATTCATTCATTCATTCAATGTGTATAATTTATAGCCCACCTTTCCCTCCATCGAGCTCATAGTGGCTTTTGTGGTTCTCTCCGGTGCTATTTTTCCAGAAAAAGAGGTACCAGAACTTACTCTGAATACATTCTCTTATCATGGCAGTGGCGCACACTTGAGACATGCCAGAACAAAGTTCCTGCAAGTTCTGGCTTTAAAAAGCCCAGGTTCTTTTCCATCCTAATTTAATTCCCACAACGACCTTGTGCTATAGGTTGGTCTGAGTGACTGGCTCAAGGTCACCCATAGGTGTATTGGAACAGCGTCAAAAGCTTAAATGATTCTCTAATCTTAGGTAAACAGTTCACTAAACAGTTATTCATTAGCGCTAGTACATTCTTTCCGCTTGGAAATAACCTATGGATGTCTGCGGAATAACCATTAACCATTTTGGGGCCCTAGAGGATGTTTTTTTAAAAGACAAAAACAAAAAGCTACAAATGGTTTGATTGCAACTTTAATAGTTTCCTCTTGAAATTGCAGGAGCAGAACAGCAGCCTTCACAGATATCAGGATCAGGACCATGAATGAAGTCATCAGTGGAATACGGATAATTAAGATGTATGCTTGGGAAAAGTCATTCGCTGATCTTGTGAACAACATGAGAAGGTAATGTTGAATGCTTATCCAAAGTTTTGGACAGGCAACCTTGCCACCTTCTGGTTTGCTTAGTTTTTTTTGTTTTAAAAAAACAGCTATATAGCAGTTTAATGATATGTCTTCTTCCATGTCTCAAGAAAAGATTCCAATAATTTTTTTTGGGAGGACATAAAACAAATATCTTGATGTGCCTGAATAGCCTGTTTCTTATGCAATGGTAACATATATTTCTGTAAGTAGTGGTGATGTAATAATAATTATGGTTGCCGTATCCGGTAACTTAAGCATATCGCCGTCTTTAAAACCTGAGAGAATTACAAAGCGGGACACAGCATATTTTCAATTTGTCATACCCCGAGACCTCAAAAATGTGCTCCAAAAGAGTAATCCTATATATTGTATAAGCTATCAGGTATTTTCATAGAATTGTAGGGATCCTGAGGCTCCAGTCCTTCTTTTTTAACCTTTTTTTGTTTTTGTTTTTAAAATTAGAGATATATATAAATCCAACCACAGAAAATGAAATCTTGCTCCTGCTATGATATTTCTCCTCTCTTGTTTATTACTAAATGTGATTAGAAGAACAAAAGGACTTCTAATGCACTTCTCTCTAGATTGATTCATCATGGTGTGTGTTTAAAATACGTACATCTCAGAAGATCTCTTTGTGCATTGAATGTCTTGTTATGTGCCATGAAAATAAATACTTATTAATCGACTCTGTGTTATTATTGCTATTCTTATTTTCAGGAAGGAGATCTCCAAGGTTCTCAAGAGTTCTTACCTTCGGGGAATGAACCTGGCATCTTTCTTCGTTGCCAGCAAAATCACCGTGTTTATGACCTTCATGACCTATGTGTTGCTGGGCAATCAGATCTCCGCAAGTCGGGTGTTCGTTGCGGTGTCTCTCTATGGTGCCGTGAGATTGACAGTTACTCTCTTCTTCCCTGCGGCTGTTGAGAGAGCATCGGAAGCAATGGTCAGCATTCGACGAATCAAGGTATTGTGTAAGAAACAAAAGTGGATGTTCTCTGGATATGTTTAATTTCAGCATTACAAATCCACAAAACTGCTAGTCCACTTTTTTTTGCAAGTCTCCCTCCTGTATCTATGTTAGCCCTTTGTGAAAGCAACTACTCTATTCCGAACTTTAAAATGGGAAGTGTACTGCTGGTGGTCAACAAAAGAGGTTCAAAGACTCTCTCAAGGCAAATCTAAAAAAATGTAGTATAAACACCGACAACTGGGAAACATTGGCCTGGGAGCACTCCAATTGGAGAACAGCCTTTACCAAAGGTGTCATGGGTTTGAAGATGCTCAAACTCAAGACAAAAGGGAGAAACATGCTAAGAGGAAGGCACGCTTGGCAAACCCTCACCATGACCAACTTCTGCCCGGAAACCTGTGTCCCCACTGTGGAAGGACGTGTGGATCCAGAATTGGCCTCCACAGTCACTTACGGACTCACTGTTAAAACTTTGTTTATGGAAGACAATCTTCCTTGGCTACGAGTGGTCGCCAGAGAAGACGATGTTAGTCCTTTGTGGCCTCTTAAAGAGAGGAAGCACATAAACATTTTGTCAGCATTTCTTGCCAATTTACTTGTCAGGATCAGTCTACCAGTCCACCACATTTGATAGGGCCACGCACCTGCCAATCTCACAATATTGCTGTGGCAACAAGCAATTGTGTTGTGCTGCTCGCCGGTCAAATACCAGCCAGCCGGCTGGCTGTCAGGTGCTTGGGAACTACAGCACAAGGATGCTTTGAGAAGTGCTAGGTGCAGGGCTCACATAGCACTTATTTCTCCCCTCCCTATGGTGGCAGGGAGAGAAGAAAAAGTCTGCATTTTCCAAACTTGGAGGGAAAAGGAGCTTGCTTTGGCTTTGAGTGTCTGTTCGTTGGTATGTGGCAGCCAAACCAAGCAAGATTTAACCTCTGTTAAATCAGCCATTTAAATTTGACCAAACTGCGGGAGGCAGTGGAAGGCAGAGGGGCCTGGCATGCTCTGGTCCATGGGGTCACGAAGAGTCAGACACGACTAAACAACAACAAAATCAGCCATTGAGCAAGGGTTAAATTCTGTTTTCTAGCTGGGGGGACCTCTTCCTCGCTAGGAGCAGGCATCCACAAGCAATGTAGACTTGAACCGTGTCCTCCACATCAGCTGACTTCACAAGTAAAGTCAGCTGACTTGTGGTTTGACCTCATGGGTCAGGTTATATGGTTTGTGGATCAAAAATTTCCCATCCATACAGTTGGTGGGCACCACTGGGCGAAGCAATGCTTACCTGGCTGTCAGACCTCTGAGTCTCTGCTATGTTCTGCTTCATTTTAAAATTTGCCTTTGAAGCAGCCTTGGGTCAGCTATTGATCTAGTTCTCATTATTAATTTTTTTGTGGGGGGGGCACCCCTACTTTGCAAGATTTGTAGAATGAAAGAGTAGTTTTCCAGGGTGCATTTAGAATTAAATATGCTAACTTTAAACTATAATTTCTTAGACAGTGATTTAACTTTTCAGGTGTGTTTGGAGGCTGCTCTTCCTATATATTCACAAGGAGGTGGTGGGTTCTCAGTTTTTCAGACCAGAAGTTGTTTACCAGTTAGCGCCATTTATAGTTTCTGTATGTAACCTTGTGATTCACAAGGAAATTCTGGGTTATTTTCCCTATGCGGTTCTGCTTTGTGCTCAAAGAAGTCTTTGTGCTTTCCCCCCCGTTGGTGCAGAACTTTTTGATCCTTGATGAGATTTCTGAGGTCAGCCCGCAACTCGAAACTGGCAGTGAAAATACACTCCTTCATGTGCAGGATTTGACCTGTTACTGGGACAAGGTAATGTCATTCCCCCCCCCCACTTTGAAACAGCAAAATAGGAAGGAGTTTGATTTAAACCCAGAAGTACACTTCTTCCACAGCTGGATGTTGCTGAATTCTCTTTTTATATTGATTTAAGCAGTAAGTGCCAATTTGGTGAGTTGTTGTTGGTTTTGGGGTGGGGGGCAGGGAAGCAATCTTCTATATCAGAAACTGGTGTAAATTAAGACGGCATAAAGTTACACCAAATCCAAACCCTGTTCAGCGGCAAGGCTACTGCCGCCTGAGACACCCTAAGCCTGGCAGAGGGAAAACAAGCATTTAAAATAGTGTTTTTTAAAATTTTCACTGCCTTTATTGCTGGCTTAAATGGTTTCCAGATTGCATGATCGAGTTGAACAGACTTAGGTTCCAGCCTGTTCTCACATCTAGTCCATTCCCGAGGCAAAACATTGGTCCAGCACATCCACTGTTTGATTGTAACAAAATCTCTAATCCGTTTAAAAGGAATATTAAAGTTATCGATAAGAACAGTTTAAAGGCAAGTAGTTAACACAGTGAAAATCAATTAAATTCAGCCGTAAATTAAAAATATTAAAACACTTGGATGTATTTTTGCCTTAACAAAAATGTTTTAAGCAGGTACTGAAAATAATACAGCAAAGACGCCTCATTTGGTATACAGAGATTCACTCGTGCACTTACTCAATTCTATGAACTCTTGAAGTTCTCCTTAACATTCTGTGATCATTCAGATTTTCAGTAGGCCCCATTTCACCAAGCATATGTTATCTAGCTATCTCAAATTGCGTTCTCTGTATTCTTTCTATTCAATAGCTAAGTTCTGAAACACAGCGTTATATTTGAATCAGATTTTCTGTTGAATGAAAGTGCAGAACAATGAAGGTGATATCATGGTCACAAAGGTTGTGGCGGGATGGTTTGTGTGTTGTAAATGAGTGTGTGTTAATAATGGGCTGATGCTGCCACCTTGTGGGGCTTTATAAATAATATTGCAAAAGGCATCTTCCTCCAAAATTCAAACCTCCCAAAGTTCAAAATGAATCAGTATTAAAGGTTTTAGAACACAGGCATGTGAGCTGAGGCTTGGGTTTTAGTGGAGACTTGGTTTCCATTTTTTTATTGATTATTGATTGCTTATTTTATTTCTATACCGCTTAATATATTAAAAATATCTCTAAGCGGTGTACAGGAAACTGAAGCGACAACAGCGTAATCAAAATAATGTATTTTTCGCTCTATAGGACACACTTTCCCCCCTCCAAAAATGAAGGGGAAATGTGTTTGCGTCCTATGGGGCGAATGCAGGCTTTCGCTGAAGCCTGGAGAGCGAGAGGCGTCGGTGCGCACCGACGCCTCTCGCTCTCCAGGCTTCAGGAAGCTATCCGCAAGCCTCGCGCGCCCGGCGGGAGGTCCCGCCGGCGCGCAAGGCTTGGGGCGGCAGCCTGCAGCTCGAAGCAAGGGGGGCGCTGCGAAGCACGCCCCGTGCTTTGGGCAGATGTCTGCAAGCCTCGCACGCCCGGCGGGAGGTTCCGCAAGGCTTGGGGCGGCAGCCTGCAGCTTGAAGCACGTGGCGTGCTGCGGAGCACGCCCTGTGCTTCGGGCATATGTCCGCAAGACTTGCGCGCCCGGCGGGAGGGCCCGGCGGGCGTGCAAGGCTTGCAGGCAGCAGCCTGTTCTGGGGGCAGGGGAAGCTCGGGCTTCCCCTGCGCCAGCCCGCGCCTGGGGGAGGAAATAATTTTTTTTCCTTTATTTCCCCCCCCAAAAAATCTAGGTGCATCCTATGGGGTGAAAAATACGGTATTACAAAAAGACACAGTTACATATTAAGATGTTAACATTCATACTAAGTTATTATATATATAATCGAATCTTGAAAACTTATAAAATGATCTCACTGGATAGTATTTATGTATTTCAAGAAACAAATAGAAGGAAAGATGCCGCTGAACTATGGTGTAGAAAATATATGGCCAGGTTTCACTCTGAAACAATGCTGAGAAAATATAGATGTAATTCTAAATCGCTTGAAGTTTCCACCCTGATTCTTAACCTATTTACTTTGAAACAAATACTATTACTTTCATTGAACCCTGTTTCCAGGTATATTTTATTGGGACTGCAGACATTTCTGATTCTAATACCTGTCAGAATTTTTTATTAATTGTTCTTTTGTTAATGTATAGGCTCTGGAATTGCCGACACTTGAAAACATTTCAATTACTGTCAGACCGGGAGAATTACTAATTGTGATTGGCCCTGTAGGAGCAGGAAAAGTAAGTCAGATTTTTACAGTGCTAAGAATTACAGTTAAGTTGTCCACAAACCATCCAAACTTCTAATTTTGAAGCAGGTGGAAGGTGGTCAAAATAGGTTTTAAAGATGTTGCAAATTGCAAGAGCTGTGACGTCCTAAGGCTTCAATCCATGGACACAGGTTATCCTGTGATCTTTGAATGAAGGGTGATATGGAAATTTAATAAAAAATAAAACATGCATATATCTGTCATAAGTGCTAAAAATGCTTCCCAATTTGCTTCTAAACAAAGAGTGTGTGCCCAGATTTGGGCATTCATGCCTAGGTTAACTATGTGGAGATAGACATTACCTGGGAAGACAGGCAAACTAATGCCAGTGTACTGGAAGAAGCAAAGATCACTAGTGTCGAAGCAATGATTCTTCAATGTCAACTTCATTGGACTGGTCATGTTGTGCGGATGCCCAATTATCGTCTTCCAAAGCAACTACTCTATTCCGAACTTAAAAATGGAAAGTGTAATGCTGGTGATCAACAGAAGAGGTTGAAAGACTCTCTCAAGGCAAATCTAAAAAATAAATAAATAGTATAAACACCGACAACTGGGAAGCACCGGCCTGTGAGTACTCCACTTGGAGAAAGCCCTGACCGAAGGTGTCATGGGCTTTGAAGACGCTCGAACTCAGGATGAAAGGAAGGCACACTTGGCAAACCCTCACCGTGATCAACTCCTGCCCAGAAACATATGTCCCCGCTGTGGAAGGATGTGTGGATCCAGAATTGGCCTCCACAGTCACTTACGGGCTCACTGTTAAAACCGTGTTTATGGAAGACAATCTTCCTTGGCTATGAGTGATCTCCAAAGAAGAAGAACTAAGTTGAGATGGACATGAGCCTTTTGCCCATGTGCCTGGCCCCCTCCTTCCTGGTAACTGTGGTTAGTAGGATCTGAAACAATGGTTTGGAAGATAGTTTTTTTTTGGGGGGGTTATTATGGTTTGTTCTGATCCTAGTAACCAGTTTCCCAGTTTAGACTTAACAAGGGACTATGGTTACTTAACCTAGGAAGTCTTTAGTCGCAGCATGCCCAGAGGGGGAGAAAGGAAGCATAGAGCACATGGCTATTTCGGCTTAATAAGTGTGTGGCTGAGGATCACACTAATGAACTGAAGGATGTGGACCCAAATAAATGAATGAAATACATTTATTCCAAACTCTTGCATTGCGTGACAGCCCAATCTGTACTGCTGCTGCAGTGTAACGAGATATCTGCAACTAAAGCAGATTGTTTTGCAGTCATAGAATCCCCAAAAAACCTTTGCAGCTCTAACTGTGTCTCTTATACTTTGCAAGGTAAGGTAAATGGACCTCTGACCATTAGGTCCAGTCGTGAGGGACTCTGGGGTTGCGGCGCTTATCTCAGTTTACTGGCCAAGGGAGCCGGCGTACAGCTTCCGGGTCATGTGGCCAGCATGACTAAGCCGCTTCTGGTGAACAAGAGCAGTGCACGGAAACGCCATTTACCTTCCCGCCAGAGCGGTACCTATTTATCTACTTGCACTTTGACGTGCTTTCGAACTGCTAGGTTGGCGGGATCAGGGACCGAGCAACGGGAGCTCACCCCGTCGTGGGGATTCGAACCGCCGACCTTCTGATCAGCAAGCTCTAGGCTCAGTGGTTTAACCCACAGCGCCACCCGCATCCCCCATGGTTAGGGTTAGCCAGGGCTTTTTTCATCTGGAACTCACCAGAACCCAGTTCTGGCACCTCCCAGGTGGGCGCCATTGCCATTATAAGAGGCATTCATAGTGAGTTCCGGCAGCTCTTTTTCTAGAAAAATAGCACTGGTGTTAGCTATAGTTATGTCTGGTGCTGTTTATTAAGTCTTCACCCTGGTAAATATACCATATTTTTCGCCCTATAGGACGCACTTTTCCCCCTCCAAAAATGAAGGGGAAATCTGTGTGTGTCCTATGGGGCGAATGCAGGCTTTCGCTGAAGCATGGAGAGCGAGAGGCATCGGTGCGCACCGACCCCTCTCGCTCTC
Organism: Podarcis gaigeae; assembly: GCF_964106915.1. Taxonomy (NCBI): domain Eukaryota; kingdom Metazoa; phylum Chordata; class Lepidosauria; order Squamata; family Lacertidae; genus Podarcis; species Podarcis gaigeae. Next base: position 14,698,828 of record NC_139677.1, read on the forward strand.
CAGGCTTCAGGAAGCTATCAGCAAGCCTGGGGAGCCCGAGGGAGTTCCCGCAGGGCTCCCTAGGCTGCAGATAGCAGCCTGCTGCCCTGAGCGCGGGGCGCGCTGAAGCGGAGTGCCCGGTGCTTCGGGCAGATATCCTTTTCTCCTCTAAAAACTATGGTAGGCACGTTTTTAAAAGCTCGGGCTTCCCCCGTGGCTGGGGGGGGGGATTTTTTTTTCTTTATTTCCCCCCCAAAAAACTAGGTGTGTCCTATGGGCCGGTGCGTCCTATAGGGCGAAAAATACGGTAAGTGCAGGAAGATTAGGTGAGGGAGCAATTGAGCTCCTCTCCCAGTTGCTTGACAATATCTAAAAGCCTTATGTTGGCCCATGTAATAAGGGTTGCAGGAGGTGAGTGGATTTTCATGTACACATTTTTTCCTGCACCCATCGAAAACCTTAACTTTATTTTTTTTTCTCCCCAACGCTTTCAGTCTTCACTCTTGAGCGCTGTCCTTGGCGAACTGTCTGCAGCCAAAGGTTTCACAGATGTTCGAGGGAGAATAGCGTATGTTTCTCAGCAGCCGTGGGTGTTTTCTGGCACTGTAAGAAGTAACATACTCTTCGGAAAAGAATACCACAAAGAAAAATACGAAAAGGTTCTTCGAGTTTGTGCTCTCAAGAAAGTAAGTCCTTGTCATTGAAATTTTACTCAATATTGATCCGGAGCAGAACTCAGACGTGTAGTTAGCAGAGTAAAACACGTTGCGGGATTCCCCAAAAATAGACTGGAGGCAGTTAAATATTTCATCCAGCAGAGCTTTACTGCTGCTGAAGGCAAATGAGTATAATGGTCATAAATCCAATACATTCTGGATTGGCACTGTCTATAAGAAGTTAACAATAACTTAAGTCTAAACCATAACACTGTATACTATGTACAGAACACCATACCAGGAGGAAGAGAGAGAGAAAGTGAAAGTGAAAGTGAAACCCAGGTTCCTTCTAGCCCTACTTTTATAGTCAGCATGACCTTGACAGAAAAGAGATAAGAGAGTCAGTTTAAACCAGCTGTGCTCAGCTTCTCTGAAGGAATAACCCAAACATCATGAAGTTTCTTTCACACAGAGAAGCTTCCAGAACCTTCCTGAACTAACCAGAATAGGAAAGTTCTCTACACATCAGATCAATACTTTCTGAACTAAGAAATGCAAACCAGCAGTCGTCCCCATGGAAGATTTTTTTGAAAAACTTCACTGTGTGCAAGTGACCATTCGAAATGCATTTAGTGAATAATTAGCAGTGAGGGTTGTATCCCGCGAAGTTTTGTTTGTGAAAGGATATCTGCTCCTGCAGTGGGATTTCCTCTTCTTGTGCTTGTCCTGATCTAAATCTGCTTCAGAGGGCTAAGGGAAGTCCCAGAACATATTTGGGGGGAAAGAGAGGAGAAATGCAATGGTGCAGGTGTAAACTTTTTGCAGCTCATAGACCTCTTGAAATAGCTAATGTTTTTAAAAACTGCATAAAAGTTAGTTAACAGCCAAAACAATGCCTACCAATTGAAACTGTCCACTAGTGAATTAGCATTCCAGATATTATAATACTATATTAGTATGTGGTTTTATCACTTGTTAGGTTTTTAAAAATTTTGGAGGCATGTCATATACACTCACCAGTGTTACCAGCCTCGAGATCTTCTAATTGGTTTCACGTCTAAGACAAATGCATAGCACTGGATTATTACATTAAGAAACTGCATCACTTTAATATCAATAGTAATAACAAATATCCCACCTTTCCTCCCGAGGGAGCCAGGGGCGCCGACTTATAAAAAATATTGGGGGGGCCCATACCGGGGTCCTGCCCCGGGAAGTTTTCTAAATTTTAGATGAAAATTAGTGAGTTTTAAAGTTTTTTAAAAGTATTTTAGAGTCATATGATCAACATTAGAACCCCGAAAACTCGACTCTCTATAACTCCACACTCCGGGAAACTTGACAAGCCTGAAACACTTTTTGGCTTTGAAAAAAGAAACAAATCATAAACACGCACGGTATTTTCGTAAAAAGCTAATTTAATTTACAGTAACAATTATGCTTATAGACTATTACAGAGCAGTGAATATATAGCTCTGAAAAGACTGAAATGATATTTAAATAAATCCTAAACTATCATTAAAAGAATAAAACATAAAATATTGCTGTCGCACAGTAATAGCACTTTGATTAATAAGTGAAATAGCTAATTTAAGCTTACTTTTAATAAGGCTGAGGGTTCATTAAATAAAAATAATATCTCAAAGTTAATGCTTTAATACAGTTAATAAAGTTAATACAGTATGCCTAATACTGTATGTAAATACTGTAATACTGTATGTAAATAACGGGCTTTAATTGGGTCTTACACCCTAAAAATATTTAAGTATTTGAAAATAACTAATACAGTACTATAGTAATATAGAAATACAGTACTAAACTAGTACTAATATTTCGAAACTGAAAATTTAACATTCTGTATGTATTTAATTCTCTATTTTATAAAGATTTTTAATATCTGACAGTGAGTTTGGAGTAGCCCAATGCAAAAATCCTGAGGATCCATGTGGATCCGTGCTTTGTAACCACGTTTTTGCACCACTGTGACCCTAGGCAACAGTGGGTGCGTGATTTTTGTGGTGCAAGATGTAGCCATGGACATGCTATGTGATCTGATGGTGAATTTGGGGTGACCCAATGCAAAAATCCTGAGGATCCATGTGGATCCGTGCTTTGTAACCACGTTTTTGCACCACTGTGACCCTAGGCAACAGTGGGTGCGTGATTTTTTTGGTGCAAGATGTAGCCATGAACATGCTATGTGATCTGATGGTGAATTTGGGGTGACCCAATGCAAAAATCCTGAGGATCCATGTGGATCCGTGCTTTGTAACCACGTTTTTGCACCATTGTGGCCCCAGGCCACAGTGGGTGCGTGATTTTTTTGGTGCAGGCTGTAGCCATGGACATGCTATGTTATCTGATGGTGAATTTGGGGTGACCCAGTGCAAAGATCCTGTGGATCCATGCTTTGTAACCACGTTTTTGCACCATTGCAGCCCCAGGCAACAGTGGGTGCGTGATTTTTTTGGTACAGACTGTAGCCATGGACATGTAATGTGATCTGATGGTGAATTTGGAGTGACCCAATGCAAAAATCCTGAGGATCCATGTGGATCCGTGCTTTGTCACCACGTTTTAAATGGGGAGGGAAGGAAAAACACAGAAGGGACAAGAAGCACAAGAGAGGTGTGCGGAGAAGCAGCTGGCTAAGTATGCAGGGGAGGAGTTTAACGGGGTGGGGGGGAGGAAAGGAAGGCAAAAGTCCCCCCCCCCAAGCCAGCCCCCTCTCTCTCTCTCCCACCTGCGGAGGTGGTGGGCTGGAGCCTGCACGCAGTGTGACTAGGAAAGAATTAGAAGGAAGGACTTGATCCTTTCCTTAACCCTCTGCTTGCCAGGAGGGCAGGGGATTCCCTGCTCTTTGTTGAGTTTGAGCAAACGCAGCAACAGAAGCGGGTGGGCAGTAAGACCCTGAGGCAGAATGCAGGAAAGCAGCAGCTTCCGCCTTCCCTCCGCCCGCCGCCCGATCTTATTTTTGCCTGATTTTTGCCTATTTTTGCCCCTGCGCTCCGGCGAGTCAGCTCCAGGGACCACACATTCGCTCAATAACACGCACAGGCATTTCCCCTTACTTTTTAGGAGAAAAAATCTGCGTGTTATAGAGCGAAATTTACGGTAATAATTTTCTTAAATTGTTGGGGGGGCAGAGCCCCCCCAAACGAATTTTTGAGGGGGCTCGGGCCCCCTCAGGCCCCATGGAGTCGGCGCCTATGGAGGGAGCATTTACAAGTAAAATTATCAGTAGCAATTTGCTTGACATTACTGAACCTACTGTGGCAGGAAAAAGTAATTTTGGTGGACCACACGTATTGGCACATAAATACCTCTGTGTTTTCAGTAAGTTCTCATTAATGGATGGCTGATCATACTTTAAGGGACAAGGGTGGTGGTGTGGTCTAAACCACTGAGCCTCTTGGGCTTGCTGATCAGAAGGTTGGCGGTTCGAATCACCGCGACAGGGTGAGCTGCTGTTTGCTCTGTCCCAGCTTCTTCCAACCTATCAGTTCAAAAGCATGCCAGTGCAAGTAGATAAATAGGTACCGCTGCAGAGAGAAGGTAAATGGTGTTTCTGTGTGCTCTGGTTTTCATCACGGTGTCCCGTTGTGCTAGAAGTGGTTTAGTCATGCTGGCCACATGACCCAGAAAGCTGTCGGTGGCTAAACGCCAGCTTAATCGGCCTGAAAGCGAGATGAGCACCACAACCCCATAGTCGCCTTTGACTGGACTCAACCACCCATGAGTCCTTTTTTACCTTAATTGATGGCTGATCATACTTTAAGTTTGGTTACAGTATATATGCTAGAACAGCTTTTAAAGTCATCTCTGTTTGCTGTTTAAACAAGAAAACTCCAAGAGAAAATAATGTACGTGAGATCTTTCACACTGTCCTGATTATAGGAGTGAAATTTGGAATGGCAAAGGTTATTATTAATATTACAGCCATGAAATAGTGCTGTTGGCTCCTTAGGGTGGCATCTAAAGCGAGAGAATGCTTCAGAGCATTTCAGCTCTGACTGAGAAGACCCTTTTCTTTGATTTGGCAGGTGTGATGTAGAAGGGGACACTGAACCAGATTAGCTAAGAGACATGCATTTTGCTTGGCAGCTTGAGAAGTATTATGCAGTGGATCCAATATATGGTGTGTTATGATGCTACTATCAGTGGAAAGATAGCGGGGAAAGCAGACAGTTTAAAAGCTTTTGCAAATCACGCTTGTTTTTCTTTGAAACACAGTTGATACCTTTTTCTAATCTTGCGTGGCAGTATTAAAACATTCATCACCTTCTAAAATTCAGATTCAAGTTCTGTGGTGTTTATAAAGGATATAAAACACATTTCTTGAAAGGGGAGAAAAATCTCTCACAACATTTGAAGCTTAGTAAACTGTTGCCTTTAATGTGATGTACATTGGCTTTTATCCAAAGCTCTTTCATGAATGAGCATAGCATTTTTTTAAAATTTAACCCTACAGTTGAGCTGTTTTAATTTGAGTAATAGGATCCTTAATCTACCCATTATGTGGACTGCTATGCAACAATAATTTTGTTTTAATACATGTTGAAGCATCAAGTAGACTGGGAAATTTTATTAGACAGCTTTATTTTAAAAAGGTAGCACATAGTTCCATGCCATCTGGTGTTTTTTTTTTTGGTAACAATGTGATTTAAATTTAATAATGGAACAAATAATGAATCCACATAGCATGGCGAGTGTTCAAAGTGTGTTGTGTTAGCTCAGTAATCTTTATGACAACCCGTTGAGGTAGTTTAGTTATTACTGCTCCCATATTACAGCTGAGGAGACTGAGGCGGGAGAAAGTAGTGTGGCCTAATGGATTCCTTCTGAAGAATTTGTGTTGCTCTAAATTTCTTGATGACTTCCTTTGCTAACTCCCTCGAATTCCCTCTGCCCAGTTCTCAGTTCATTAGCTAGATTCTGCTGCTTTGAGCAATAACTTGACCATCAATGGTTCTGTTGCTCTTGGCGTTTTCAACTGACTACACAGTATGTAAAAATTACTGCAGTTCAAGCAGTAACGCCTCTTCTGTTTTTAACAGGATATGGAGCTGCTGGAAGATGGAGACCTAACAATGATAGGAGATCGAGGAGCTACACTGAGTGGGGGACAAAAAGCCAGAGTTAATCTTGCCAGGTAAAGTGGGACTTTCATTTACTAAGATAGCCTTTGGCCTGTAGGTGCCCATTTCTGCTTAGAAGTGAGGGATGGTGATAGTAACTACCTTAACGTTTATATGAAGAAGAAGAGGAGGAGGAGGAGGAGTTTGGATTTGATATCCCACCTTTCACTCCCTTTATAATTAAAAACAGATACGCTGCTAATTCATATATACTTTAAGGTGATGTACACAAATTTCAAACAGTACCAGGCAGCTATTTGGAGCAATATAAAACATCAATTTCACAACAGCCCTAGGACAAAGCAGCAGAGCAGAGTATGACAGGCAATGGATTTAAAAACCTTCTTAAAGGGGGAGATTTTAACTATCCTTAAAAGGACACAAGGAAGAAGCTGTACATTCCTTTCCTGGAAGAGCCTTCAAAGGAAACCGCCGTAGCATTTTCCCTGTGTCCGAAATACACATGTTCTTACTATGTTTTCAAACATGGCTTAAGGCAGGGAGAGGGACCCTGCTGCCCTCCAGATGTTAAATTACAAGTCCAATTATACACAACTGTTGGCCATGGTTTGAAATGGGTGCCTAAGGCTGACATCTTAATCTGAAGCCATGGTTTGGGGAGGGACAGTGTCATGTCTGCTCTGGACTGTGTGTACATGAAATAATGGAAGGTATTTAGATATATAAAAAAGAGCAGTTTTTGGTTCAAGGTGAACCAAGTGGGTTGAAGGAGAGGATTTAGATCCGGGTTACTGAGTTTCCATTTCCTGTTCCTTTCTTTAATATTGGAGTGCGGAATTTGTGGCCTTCCAAATGTTCTTTAGTCCTGCCATCCCAAGCCAGCGTAGCCAATGGATGATGTGAATTGTAATTCTTTTGGTAGTGACCTGTCTGTTATTTCTTTACATGTTTTTAGGGCTGTGTATCAAGATGCAGAAATCTACCTCTTGGATGATCCCTTGAGCGCCGTGGATGCAGAAGTTAGCAGGCATTTGTTTGAAAAGTATGTAACTTCCAAGTGTCTTTACATTTTCTTTCTGTTAAGAGTAGCACAGTACGATTTATGCCTAAATGTTCACTTTCCTGCTGCTCATTTTAAATAAACGCAAGGCAGTTGTTTAATGTGGGAGCTTTTGAAAATGCTCAAATTTAGAGTGCCTGCCCCCAAGGCAGCCATTTTGTGACCAGTGCCCATGGCACTCTCAAATTTCCAAATGTGTCCACTGGCTCAAAGAGGTTTGTGACCCCTGTCTTAAGAGACTTTCTGTCATGTGTGCATGTGTGTGAGTTGACCTTTTGTTATGCGCATGCATGGACTGGTGGTGTGTCTTACAAAAGAATGTGTTGTGTGTGCATCAGGTAAACCCTGTTTTCCGTACAGGGTGCATTTAAAAATAATGTTATCATTTCAGGTCTACCGAAGTCAAACTCTGCTGACTTACTGTTGGATATAAAGCTTGCCCTCTGCTATACACTAAACTGGTGGTGCTGCCGCTTCACAAACCACAGAATGGCACTAGAGCATAGCGGAAGGACGAGTAAGTGGCTTTTTTTATACTGCAGTGGTCTCCCTTTGCAAGCTTTTCAGTTTTGCCTTTGCAATTAGATAATGTAGGGGTATGTGAAGTGTGTCCAGAATTTGTTTTTAAAAGTTGCACGTAGGGCATCACACCTTTGCACAGGCCGTGCCGAAAGAGCAGTGCTGAATATTATTGCCACATTATTTAGTTTGAAAAGGCAATTGAAAGGCTTAAGGGCTACCCATGTATATTGTGCATTTTTGCAGCCTGGTAATAGCTGCAAACTGCACTTATGAAAAAGCCACTTACACGTTCCGTTTAGCCATAAACTCTAGTTTTGTCTCCTTTTCTAATCACCAAACTTTATGTTACTTGACCAACCAGGGCTCCTGGATCATAATACTCTTTCATAGGGGAGAAGGCGACACTCAGCCTTTCCCCTGTCCGCTAATTCTCTCCTGCCAGAACTCTTCCCCCTTTCCTGTTTCTAATCCAGTTTCTCAGGGGTCTGACACCAGAAATAATCCTGTCTGGGAATGATTTTGAATAGGTTTCGTACTTCACCCGCTCTTCCATTTGCATTACCTCAGCAAAGGAGAATTTGAGTATATGTGTTTGCTGAGGTAACGTGTAGTTCTGCCCTTTGCACGTGCTTGAGAAATGAGAAGTTTGTTAACGGATATTTTTCTACTGCAGCTTTGTGGCATTGGGCTGTGAATTACCACTGTTTGTTGTGGAGGTGCGACAGTCTATGTTGTGAGCTCAAAGCTTGCAGTCATATGAAGGGCTGTAGCTCTGTGATAGAACATTTGCTTTGCATGTAACAACAACAACAACAACAACAATATTTGTAATATTTGTATACTGCCCTTCACCCTAAGATCCCAGGGTAGTTAGCAACAGAAAAATACAAAATGAGAATGCAAAATACATCCTAAAACACAAACCAATAACCGCCCCCCCCCCACAAACACTATTTAAAAAGCTGTAGAATTTTAATCAGCCAAATGCCTGGTTGAAGAGGAATGCTTTCGCCTGTAACCTAAACATATGTAGCAAAGGAGACAGGTGAGCCACGCTGGGGAGAGCATTCCACAGCCGGGGGGGGGGGGGGCCACCGCAGAGAAGGCCCTTTCTCATGTTGCCACCCTCTGAACTTCTTGCAGAGGAGGCACACAAAGAAGGACCTCAGTTGATGATTGCAGGGTCGGGGCTGGTTCATATGGGGAGAGGCAGTCTTTGAGAAACTGTGATCCTTAGTTGTTTAAGGCTTTATAGGTCAAATCCAGTACTGCTTCGTTTCCCAACATACCTGTGTTCAGCTGGGAATGTCTCTCGCCTGAGAACCCTGGAGAGATGTTGCAAGCTAATGCAGATGGAGGTAGATAGATCCAATGGTCTGGCTCCCCATAGGGCAGCTACTTATGGTCCAAATAGGTGCACAGGTGGCATGGACTTTGTGGTAAGGTACATTGATTTTCAATTAAGTTTCCCATTTTGTAAATTGTGCACTTTCTGAGCACCAGTGCATACTAATTGTTTGCTGCAGGAGCTAAAATAATGGGTTGCCATGATACATAGGGTATACAACCTAGAACAGGGGCAGGCAACCTATGGCCCGGGTGCCGGATCTGGCCCAATGGCCTTCTCAATCCTGCCCACTGACGGTCCAGGAATCATTGTGTTTTTACATGAGTAGAATGTGTTCTTTTATTTAAAATGCATCTCTCGGTTATTTGTGGGGCCTGCCTGGTGTTTTGACATGAGTAGAATGTGTGCTTTTATTTAAAAAGCATCTCTAGGTTATTTGTTGGGCATAGGAATTTGTTCATTCCTCCCTGCCCCCCAAATATAGTCTGGCCCCCCACATGGTCTGTGGACCGGCCCACGGCTAAAAAAGGTTGCTCACCCCAGACCGAGAAGCACAACCCAAAACCTCTGGTTGAAAGCCGCACCGTGTAATCCAGCCAAAAGCCTTTTCTATTATTAAGCATATTTTGAGTTTATAGGAACGTGGGCACAATTTCACACACATAGGAGTAGGTCTAGCCACTTATACTAGAAATAAGTTTTATGTTTAATCGTTTCATATGTAAGTTAGTGTGTCTGCCATTCCTCCGATCTGCAGAAGATGGATATGTCCCAAGTTATATCCATAATTTGGAAGGAGTACTGAACTCCACTCTGATGCTAAAACCATCACAATTTCAACTAACACCAAATAACAGCAAGTAATATCCATTGCTTAGATTGTATTTGGAAATGATTCTCTGAGTGTGTGGTGTTGTTTCATTTTTCATTTTCATTTTCTGTATTGGCGTAATAATTGTGTGTTATACGTTTTAATAATAATAATAACAATAACAATAATAATACCCCCACTTTTCCAGTTTCCTCCTCTTCCACACACCATTATGACTCCTATGAAATTTAGTAGGATCAGCACCTCTTGAATCTAGAGACTATTTGAATTGAAGTTTTATATTCAGGATTTTATTTTGAACATTGTGGGATCCTCGCTACTATAACACAGCAATATTTAAACTGCTCATCTTTCATCCCAAAGGACACAACCTTTTGCTTCTCAATTTAAGACTTAAACAACAAACACGCACAAATGTTTTTAGAAAATCAGAGTTTAGTTCTCTCTCTTTTTTTAAATAATATTTATTAACAGTTTAACAGTTTAGTTCTCATCTCGTTTCTTTTGCAGGTGCATCTGTCAGGCTTTACATAAAAAGGTGACTATTTTAGTGACCCACCAGTTGCAATATCTTCAGTCTGCAAACCAGATCCTAATTTTAAAGGAGGTAGGTGGAGATAAGATTATCTCTAGAAAACTGACGGTGTGTTTTATCGGTTTATTTAGTCTGAAGAATGTTACAACAATTTATAACACAACTAAATCTGTTCCAAATGGAATAGAATAATATAACAGTGTTGGGTGGTTGTTTTTCTTTTAAAGATGTAAAGTTTTACAGGGAAGAAGGAAAATAGTTTGTTCAGCCCTGGAGTGGCTTTGTAAATACAGAGAAAGCTGAAGTACCACAGCTAATCAGCATGTTAGTTTTCATTGCACTTTTAAAAGAAAATTTGAGTGGCATTTTTCAGTAAACTCAACAAGACATACAAAATAGCGAGAGCACCAGTAAGAAAATTGTTATAAAACAGTGCAAATAATCTGAAGCCTAAAGTACAAATTATGGTTTGGGGTGGGTTTTTTTAAAAACTATTGTTCTATTACTTGCACTGATTTAAAAGAAATGTGAAAAACATCAGTTGAAAGGTGTTTAGCTGCAGTTCTTAAAGCCATTAATTTCGTGTTCTTGAGGTAGTCCCATCAACTTTGTTTTTACTAATTCAGCTGGTTTAAAATTATAAAGAAGAGGGGAGCAGAATTTGCTGCATTCTAAGCACATCTCTAAAAAAATCCCACTTGAAATTTAAGAGGATTAGAAGTTTTGTAGAGATTTTCAGTCTGATAATCAGTCTGCATGATGAGTACAGAAAATAAGGTGATAACTAATTTAGGTAGCAATCTTACGCAGAGTTTTCTAGGTGTAAATGTTTGGACTTGCTTCTCAGTAAATGTGCACAAGATTGTGCTGTTGAGGCTGCAGTCCTAGACACACTTTCTTAGGAGTAATCTCTGACACGAAGAAACAAGAAGGGCATTAATCCCAAATTCCTGTCTGTCAAAACTATTTTCCTATTCCCCCTCCCCCCCCCTAATAAAAACACACCACCTGTTTATTATTCCTTGATAGCTGGTTCCCATGCCATGCAAAGCCCTTGTTTGTTTGAAACCATGGTTTAATTGTGAAAGTGCCCCCCCCCGTGGCTTTTAACGGGCCATAAAACCCCCAGTATGGCTTTTCATGGGATATGAACCTGGAGCATGGTTTGTTAAACCAACCATAAATGGTAAGCCACAAACCTTGACAAGTCATAGTGAAGGTGTGTGGGAGACATGTTCATGATTAAGCCATAGTTTAAAATAAATGTGACATCTGAGTAGGGCTATTATTTCTCTCCAATTGTTTTTTAAAGGGATGGTGGTAAAGAGGTTATCCGGACGGCAAGGCTTGACACGAAGGGTAGTGATTTTCTATTCTCTTCTGCTGGCTTCAGTGTAGCATTTGAGTTTGCCAGTTGGCTTGTATTGCATGTCATCTGAGATTACAGAGAGACCAGGAAATTATCTGCAGAGTGATAGGATATCCTGTTCTTCCTGCGTTGTGACTATTACCATAGAGAACTGGTGCAGACATCACAATAAGCCATGGTTGTTTATCATGGCGGGTTGTGGTTACAGTGAACCCCAGTTGTTTGCATTCCAGTGACCTCGGGGAGAAGATGGGCAGTTAATCGGCTTTTGATTAACTACAGTTTAGTGTCACAGCCAAACAGTAGTTAATCTTAACCACGGTTTGTTTAAAACGAGTCTGTTTTCAAATCCGTGGTTTGAAATTGACTTGATGTTCCAAACAAAGCACAATTAAGATTAACCACACATTTGTTGGGTTAGCTGACATGACAAGTTGTAGCTAATAAAAAAAAAGGAACTCCTTACATTATCTGGGGAGAATACATGAGCTCAAGGCTCTCTGTGGCTCGTTCACATAGTGATAAACCATGGCTTATTTTGTTGTCCTATTTCAAAACTTCAAAGACGGGCAAAGAAATGATCCAATTTTCGTCCTCTTTGAAAATAACTATATGAAAAGAACTCCTAATACCTTACTTGGGGAGTGCATGGGGTGTTAGGAGAAGGGTGGCACCTCTGGTGAGGTAGTTTGTCCACCTTTGGTGCCCACCTTGCATTCAGCTTTCACCTGTGGCTCCTAGAAACTGTCAGCATGTGAAAGCAGCCACACCCCAGGACCGGTTTTGACTGGCCAGCCCAACCAGCTGAGGGTAGTTGTTGAGTGCCAATCCCTCAGTGAATAAGGGCTTCCCTTGCATTCGAAGATAGGCTCTGATGGATTGAATGGACGAGACCAATTGAGTCCAACAGTCAAGAAGGTGGTTTCTGCACGTGATGTAGAGGGAAGTGAGGGGCAGATGAGACTCATCAGCCTGGGAAGATATTTCATCTAGAAGGAAAACTCTGGTCCAAGCCTCCACTGCCTTGTGAGATATCTTCATGAGAAGAAAAGGCTGAGGAGTAAACCCCACACGAATCTGGAGTAGAGTGCCTAAGTCGGTTGGCTGGGGTATGGACATCTCCTTTCAGCAACTCCTGCAGCCAAGCTGGTGCCAAACGTATTGCTCTGCGAGGCTGAGGGCACCCCAGGACCTCTGTACACACTGCCTAGGCTTCCGCACCGAGCAGGTCACTTCAGTGCTGCTAATGCAACAGTTTGACATTAGTATTATTAGTATTATTTAGGTTTATATACCACCCTTCATCAAGGGACATGGATGGTGCTGTGGGTTAAATCAGAAGGTCGGCGGTTCAAATCCCCATGACGGGGTGAGCTCCCGTTGCTCGGTCCCTGCTCCTGCCAACCTAGCAGCTCAAAAGCACGTCAAAGTGCAAGTAGATAAATAGGTACTGCTCTGGCAGGAAGGTAAACAGCGTTTCCGTGCGCTGTTCTGGTTTGCCAGAAGCGGCTTAGTAATGCTGGCCACATGACCCAGAAGCTGTACGCTGGCTCCCTCGGCCAATAAAGCGAGATGAGCGCCGCAACCCCAGAGTCGGCCACGACTGGACCTAATGGTCAGGGGTCCCTTTACCTTATAGCACCCTTCATCAAAAGATCTCAGGGCAGTTTACATGATAAATTACCAGGTAAAACCCAAGTAAATAGTTAGAAGAAAAACAACAAAGCAATAACCCCTCCCTTCCCTTCATCCCTGGAGGATCACTCCATTGTCTCTTAAGACAGACAGGTGCCAACAACCTTACTTAGGGAAAAGAAATGATGATACATGGCTGTTGATTTACAATTTGTTAACTTTCCTTTCATTTTAATGTTTGCAGTAAATACTCGAAGGTGGTTTTCATTAAAAAAAATTAAAAACCATGTTCCCGTTACCACATTGCTGATGATTTTGGGAGTCAACAACGTATCACGTTAGACTGTAGAATTATCTAAGTTATTTGAGATGTAAATTTGTTCACTTTCTGAATATTATTTGCATTATTCGATTCTGTTTTTTTTTACTTCTAGGGTAAGGAGGTTGGGAAGGGCACTTACTCAGACTTCCTGAGATCTGGAATAGATTTTGCTTCCTTTTTGAAAAAACCTGAAGACGATGACCAGCTACCAGTTCCAGGAACTCCTGGCCACCGGTTATCCAGGATCCGAACCTTTTCCCAGTCTTCTATGTGCTCAATGGAATCTTCAGTACAGTCACAGAAAGATGGATCCGCAGAACCTCCCTCTGTGAGTACATGAGATATACGAAACACCTGGTTTTCTTAAGTAGTTATATATATAAAAAAAGATATCCCATTGTGCTGGGGATGGAAGAGTTACATTTTCAGTTTCTCATTTTCCCAGGCTAATGTCCTCTGTGTCTGCCCCGAGAGGTTTGGAGGGTGGCAACACGAGAACAGGCCTTTTCTGTGTTGGTTCCTCCTCTGTGGAATGCTCTCACCCCCCCCTCATTTTTGCAAGCATTTTTGGGTTGAAGAACAGCATCACGTTTCAGTTCACATATTGGTTTGGGAAACGCCAGTTAATTTTGCCTTGAAATGTAAACCTAACTAACTTCCTGTATCATGCGAGCTGTGAAACCAGCCAAGATGCCACAATTAAATGTTGGTTCCCATTAAAAGGTAAAGGTACCCCTGCCCATATGGGCCAGTCTTGCCAGACTCTGGGGTTGTGCGCCCATCTCACTCAAGAGGCCAGGGGCCAGCGCTGTCCGAAGACACTTCCGGGTCACGTGGCCAGCTTGACATCGCTGCTCTGGTGAGCCAGAGCTGCACACGGAAACGCCGTTTACCTTCCCGCTAGAAAGCGGTCCCTATTTATCTACTTGCACCCAAGGGTGCTTTCGAACTGTTAGGTTGGCAGGCGCTGGGACAGGAGCGCACCCCGCTGCGGGGATTCGAACTGCCGACCTTTCGATCGGCAAGCCCTAGGCGCTGAGGCTTTTACCCACAGCGCCACCCCCCTGGTTCCCATTACATGCAGCTGAAAAACATGAATACAGTCATACCTCATGTTACGTCTACTTCATGTTACGTTCTTTCAAGTTACGTCCCACGGCAACCCGGAAGTACTGGAAAGGGTTACTTCCGGGTTTCGCTGCTCGCGCATGCCCAGAAGCGCAAAATTACGTCATGCGCCTGCGCAGAAGTGGCAAATTGCAACCCGTACATGCAGAGATGTGCCGCTGCGGGTTGCACTCTTTTCATGTTGCGAACGGGTCTCCAAAACGGATCCCGCAACCAGAGGTACCACTGTAATGACTTCTGAACATTCTAGGGAATGAAGCCGTGGCTTAAAGGTCCATTATCAACTCTTGCTTGTTTGAAAACCATTAACTCTAGTATTTGATTGGGAAGCTGTGGCTGACTATGGGTTCCTGGCTTGTTTACCTGCTCACATTAAGGCACGATTGAAATGACGGAATTCTTGTGCCTAAAGTATTACATTGTGAGAATGTGGTCAGTGTGTGTCATGCTATGGATTGTTAATGCCATGGAGTTTTGCATATTTCAGATCAAAATCTTCAATGCAAAATCTGTAATAGCTGCCCTGGACTCCTCTGGGAGGAAGACCAGGACAAAAATTTAATAAACAAGTGAAGGGAACATGAAGCAGAACATTTTCATGGCTGCTGTAATGCATGTTCCTCTTATACAGTCCTTCTTGTTATTGAGCTGTTCTCATGGAAGCGTATATTTTATAGTTAATATGCAGATGTGTTAAATGGTTAAAAGGATTAATCAACTTTTTTCCCCCAATCTCTTGACAAACACAATACAGTGGTACCTTGGTTTACGAACTTAATCCATTCCGAAAGTCCGTTCTTAAACCGAAGCGTTCTTAAACCAAGGCGTGCTTTCCCATAGCAGCGTGGGACTCAATTTACAAATGGAACACACTCAACAGGAAGCAGAACGTGTTCTGCTTCCAAGGCAAAGTTCACAAACCAAAACACCTACTTCTGGGTTTGCAGCATTCTTAATTCAAGTTGTTCATAAACTAAGCTGTTCTTAAACCAAGATACCACCGTGTTGCCATGTCAGAACCTGGTTTTCTAAATTTACCTGGATACTTTGTGCCTCACTTACTTGAGAGAAGTGGTCTAATTTTTTATTTCCGATTTTAATCAGAAATAAGATTTTAAGTATTCAACCCTGGCAATCAATGGGGTGACCCATGTTGTAGCCAGATCGCCCTCACATCCAATATTCAGTTTTACTGCATAATATCATAGCTGTTAGGAATTTAATGACTTTTGCCTCTTTGTTGTTGTTATTTTAGATTACATCATTGCTCTTATGCCCAGTTCTTTAACAAATGCAGTTGTAGCTCTGGCATTTTCTTAGGCTTCTCTTGGAATAGCCATTATAACAATATTTTCTTATGCATTCTCTGCCCTGCAGATGAAACCTGTTCTAACCGCCTTGCCAGAGGAAAGCCGTTCAGAAGGGAAAATCGGCTTTAGCGTTTATAAGAAGTATTTTGCTGCTGGGACAAATTATTTTGTAATTTTTATTCTTTTGCTCCTCAACATTTTGGCACAGGTACAGTATTTGGCATCGGTGAAAGCATTATGGAAGATGTGTGCTTACAGCATTTCGGCATATGTGACTTCCTACTGTGTGTGAAAAATATTTATATTGTTGGCAAGAAATAGCCAAACTCTTTTCAAACATATCAGAGGGTTTCCCCTTTGAATTAAATGGGATTGCAAACCAGCTAGAGGCTGTTTAGTTCCATTAACTTCAATGGATTTAATTCAACAAAAGTTTATAGACTTATTCACTTGCATCTTGTCAGAGGCAATTCATTCAGTAGTAGCGCTCTGACTCACCCCACCTCAGATTTGTGTGTGTGTGTATCCTACACAATACCACCAGTCTGTATTGAGCAGGGTTACACCATACTGACTTCCTTACATCCTATTGCAAGCAACATGTTTGACTTCCAAATAGTTTTTGCCCGTGGCGGCAAGAACACCAATCGCCATCCTTTTCCTTCTTAGAGTGCACATTTCTAAGCATAGGTGTCATCTGGTAGCTCCAAGGGCCCCCCAAATTTTCAAGAAGGGGGCTGCCCTCCAACCCGCAGCAGCCGTGAACACACACCATGCAACATGCTCACCTTAAGCGCACAGCCCACATGGCATGCCAGCATCACAAGCGCATGCCTCGTGGCACGTGCGTGATGGGTCAGCACATTGCTTGACATGCACACATGACGTTTGTGCATCAAACAGTGTGCTGATGTCACTCGTGCCTGTTGCGTGGTGCCGGCCCCCTCAATCGCAAGGGCAAGGTGGTGCACTTGTTGCTAACTCAGGTTTGTGCAACAAGATCAAGTAACAGTCTACGGGCCATTTTAGGCAAAGCTCTAAGATCTAGCTTCTATATATGCTGGTAGAGAGGAATTGTGCTCATTCACCACACTGTGGGTTATGAGTCTGGTTTGGAGTGTGATATACTTGCATCCATTGAAAATAGAACAATACATTTTTTAGCTTGTTGAATTTTCAGAATCTGCTGTACAATTTGTACCTACCTGCACAAGCACACCCACCCACACCCACATTAGGGCCAACGTACAAATGTCTGGTGGTCCAGGAATGAGACAGTCATCCTTGATACAGTGGTGCCCCGCAAGACGAATGCCTCGCAAGACGGAAAACCCGCTAGACGAAAGGGTTTTCCGTTTTGGAGCTGCTTCGCAAAACGAATTTCCTATGGGCTTGCTTCGCAAGACGAAAATGTCTTGCGAGTTCCTGCGGGGGTTTTTTCCTCCCCCCCCTTTTCCCAAGCCGCTAAGCCGCTTATCAGCTGATCCGCTAAGCCGCTTATCAGCTGATCCGCTAAGCCGCTTATCAGCTGATCCACTAAGCCGCTTATCAGCTGATCCACTAAGCCACTTAACAGCTGATCTGCTAAGCCGCTAAGCTGCTTAACAGCTGATCCGCTAATCCGCTTAACAACTGATTCGCTAAGCCGCTTATCAGCTGATTCGCTAAGCCGCTTAACAGCTGATTCGCTAATCCTCGTATCATCTGATCCGCTAATCCGCTTATCAGCTGATCCGCTAAGCCGCTTATCAGCTGATCCACTAATCCCGCTAAGCCGCTAATAGCGCTAATCCGCTAAGCCTCTAATGGGCTTGCTTTGCAAGACGAACAAAACCGCAAGACGAAGAGACTCACGGAACGGATTCTTTTCGTCTTGCGAGGCACCACTGTAAGTGGGTGTGATTCAAGTGTCCAGCTGTACAATTACAGTCTCTCTGAGAAGCTCTCTTGCAGCCAGGCCACTAATAGAACTCTGTTCTACAATTACCCAATTCCCTGAACAATACTTGAGGAGATCTAGTTTTCTTGTACTTTGGGGGGCACATTTTCTAGGATAATAACGTGCTTGGTACTAAAACTATACTAATCGGTTTTCCATTCTTATATCCATCAAAAATGATTTCCACTGTTGAATTTACCTCAATGCTGCCAGCATTTTCAGCTGTACACAGTTATTTTCCATATATTCAATAAAAGTTTTCCAATCTTCTTTAAACGTGTGTTCTTCTGGTTCCCTGATTCTATACGTTAAGTCTGCAAGTTGTGCAAATTCTATCAAATTAAGTTGCCAATCTTCTTTAGTTGGGACCCCGCTCATTTTCCATTTGGGGGCTAATTCTGTTTCATTCTGTTTGTTCAAGGTTGCCTATGTGCTGCAGGACTGGTGGCTTTCTTATTGGTGAGTTGTTATTTCTTCTAAAATCTTTTAGAGCTCAATCCTAAGTAGGGAAGGTTGGAGAGTCGCTCCATTCCCGTGGTTGCACTGGCCAGGGTGGGAGTTTGGGGAGCACACCTGCCTCCCCCCCCCGCAGTTATCTCCCCCCCTTCAATTCTCTCCCACTCCAGTGTGGGGGGCGGGAAATTGTCCCACCAGTTTCAGGCTTGAGTGGGTAGGGGGCTGACCCTGGTGGCTTTCCATCAAAATAAAGGGGCGTTGGATTCCCTAGAGTGCCATATTTCAGAGACTATCACCAGCTATGCTGGTGGGAATACAGCAATCTGTAGATCTATCTGATTTTCTGGATCAATTTCAATTGGCGTTTAGGCCTGGTTTAGGCACAAAAACTGCTTTGGCCGCCCTGTATGATGACTGATCCTGGTCCAACTGCACTGGCTGCAAATTGGTTTCTGGGCCCAATTCAAGGTGCTGGTTTTGACCTATGAAGCCTTAAACGGCTCAGGACTGCAAAACCTCAAGGAGCCTCTCTTTCCATATGAAGCTACCTGGACCCTGAGGGGTAATTTTTTTTTGGGGGGGGGAGGCTATTGGGTTGTTTTTATTATGTATTTTGTGGTTTTATATCTTGATTTTATTGTGTGAACCGCCCTGAGACCCCCGGGTGTAGGGCGGTATATAAATTCAAATACTGTATTTTTCCGTGTATAAGACACTCTCATGTATAATTTTTGAGGACTCCAAACACCCCTCAGCACTACCTGTGTATAAGACGAGCCCCGATTTTAAACCTAATTTTTTGGTTTAAAAACCCCCTAGTTTTATACACAGAAAAATACGGGAATAATAATAATAATAATAATAATAATAATAATAATAATAATAATAATAATAATAATATTATCATCATCATCATCATCAGTATCCTTGTGGGCCTTTCCAAGTGCTTAGTGGGGTTCTATGGTGACACTCTGTTGGGGCAGAGTACCTATTCAACACACCAGCGGAATGTGCCAATGGAACACAAAAACAGTTCCAGGTAGGGTCAGTCCCTTGACTGACAGCATAATGTAGTCCCACAGTTTAAAGGTTACCTGCAGTTGTAATATACTGTGGGTTCTGCTCAGTCTCGCTTTGCCAGAACCTGGCATTTTGCTCAAATCCTCCCCAAGTACAAGGACAGACAGATATTTCCAAGTTTTATCTAGATGCACCAGACTCCAGCGTATGTCTTCTTCTCCCGGCAACCCACAAAGTTCATTAGATGCTGTGTGTTTTGATTTCTGCTGCTCTGGAGTGCAAGAGTCGGGGGTCTGTGGCTCAGTGCTACAGATTGCGCCTGCTTTGAGACCAGAGTCCTTGGTTCATTTTTGCATTGATAAGGATCCTGGGTAAAAGATCTCTGCTTGAGACTTTGGAGAAGCACTGAAAGTAGGAGCACCTGTCATTGGGCTCGATGAATGAATGGCCTGATGGAGAAAAGTGGTTTTATGCCTTTGTATGCCTCTTCCCTTCCAATCCTTGACTGCACGTACTGTTGCAAGGGAACAAGATATTGCCCTACTGGCAAAGATCCTTGTTAGACATGCTTAACAAATTTACCGTATTTATTTATAAATTAGCATATACTACTGTATCAAAATAAAAAATAAAAAATTGAAACTGTTTACAGCAATACCTATAATAAAAATCTGTAAAATTTTATAGAACTGTAGAATCAAGTAATTACTGCACAATTCTGCAGATCTTAAGGTTTTACTTATGTATGAAAAGAGAAGCTTTGGAAAACTTCATTTAAAACAACCTGAAGATCTGTGGATTTAGTGTGTTTCTGAATACCTGATGCTAGGGATTAAGGTTTAAGTGAGTGGGTAGGAAGTCCTGTTGCTTTCAGGTCTTCAGTAGGCTTTCCAGAAGATAGAAAGATCCACAATTCAATCCTTCTGTTATGTACTTAAACACATTTAAATTATTTTCTTTCCACTCCTTTTGATGATTATACAGGGCTAATGAACAAGTAAAGCTGAATGTTACCATGGAGGGGAGCACTGAAAACAATGTGACAAAAACACTTGACCTTGGCTGGTATTTAGGAATGTACGGAGGTAAAAATCCTTTAAAAACCATTATTGTTATGTTTTGCAACATGGTGTCTTAAGTAGCAGCAGGCCCCAAACATCCCATCTCCCCCAGTGAATTAGTTTTGTCATTACAGATTAGCAAGATGGTACCTTGTTTTCTGATTAAAATAATTGACTCTAACTTTAAAAAAAACACAACATTCGTAGAAAGGAGATGTTTAATTTGTTTTCTGGATTTTGGAAGGCAAATCAGAAATTGAGTATTCAAAAAGTCATTCACCGTAAACATGTGGCTTTTGTCTCCCCAAATGGATTGTCCTAGCTAAATCTTCAGCGCTAATAAGGACGGGCAGAAGGATTAGAGATTGATCCTCATTTTACTGCGCTCGGTTTCAATTTTGTTTTTTATTATAAAAAGATCAGCCTTTAAAAACAACAACAGCAGCAACATTGATATATTTTGATCTCAAGTGCTATAGCAAATTAACAAACTGCGAGGCGAAAAGCAGAAAGTGGCCTGCACAGAATATCAAGCGTTAGCATGCAGCTCAGGAGCTGGTGCAATGGATTAGGAGAGCAAACGTGGAAAAATAGGTTGTGCTCAAAACCGGCTGAAGCAGACAGGAGGTATCTGAGCTCTGAAACCATGGTTAAGAGATGAGGAGTGGACCTTAGGACCTTGCATTTCCCTGCCCCAGCCTCCCTTCTTAGGTTCAAATTCTCCGTTTCTTCTGCCAGCCTTATCTGTGATAATCAGGATGAATTTTAAAGCAAATCACAGTACAGCCGTACCTTGGAAGTCGAACGGAATCTGTTCCGGTAGTCTGTTCGACTTCCAAAATGTTCGGAAACCAAAGCGCAGCTTCTGATTGGCTGCAGGAAGCTCCTGCAGCCAATCAGAAGCCCCGGAAGCCCTGTCGGACGTTCAAATTTCAAAGAATATTCACACACCGGAACACTCACTTCTGGTTTTGTGGCATTTGGGATTCAAATCATCCGAGTTTGGGATCCAAGATACGACACTAGTAAAATCCTCCTATTTAGTATTCACGTGGGTTTTCCCCCTGTAAGTTACAAATTAAATAATCTGCATCTGTGGTTTTCAAATTTTCATGCTTCTGGGGACCTTTTCCACTTGTCTGCCAAGGAACCCCTGTACATTGTAGAAAATGTGAGGACATATTCTTCTCTAGGGTAAACCATCACATGGAGTGCCGGACTAGCTTTTGGGACCACATTGTTGGGGGGTCATATCAGTATCCCATGCGAATTGAAGGCCAAGTCAAATGTGATGGAGGTGCACGTATACACCTCTCTTTTTATTACTTTTTTGGCAAGGGGGAATGACTCACCTCCTCTAGGATCCTGAGTAGACTACAATTCATGATGCTTCATTCATTTACAGGTTTAACCGTGGCTGCAATAGTCTTCACCATATTGAGGAGTCTCCTAATGTTCCAAGTTTTGGTTAATGCTGCTCAGACCTTGCACAACAAAATGTTTCAGTCCATTTTGAGAGCTCCAGTGCTATTTTTTGATGTGAATCCTATTGGTAAGTTGCAATCTATCATTAAATGATTACAAAAAAACCATAGCCTTCTATTCGTATGGCTTTTTAGTTGTTAATAAGTGTTCAGGCAGAATATTTTGGTGCCTGTTCAACGGGGCTAGTCTGTGATTCCTGAAAAATTGTGCACTGTTAATTCACTGGTGGTATTGATCTTGCACATCTAGACAAAACCTGGTACGTTTCTGTTGCACCTGTTATGCTAACGATTAGTTGCTTTTACAGGAATCTGAATATTTGTAGACATGACTAGCATGCTAGTTCTCGTCACGATTTGAGGAAAGATAGCACTTGGTTCAACCTAACTTGAAAAACAATATTCTGAGTATATTGTTACCTGAACATTATATTTTTTGCAGAGCACTGAAATTGTTTTTCTGAAGGACCTGTAATAATTTAATAAATAAAATAAGTATTTTGTGTATCTTTACAGTTTGCTTTGAGAAACTGAGGGTGAATCTTATGCAGGAGTTGCTTGGGGGCGGCGGCTGAGGGCTGTGTTGCCAGCAGAGGTCAAGACAAAAGCCATAAATGACATTCACGTAGCCCCAACTTGCCTTACTTCACTATGTTTGTTGACCGTGGTGGCTCCTCCCCCACATACATATATACATGTGTGTGTGTGCATGTATGTGTATATACAGTGGTACCTCGAGTTACAAACGCCTCAGGTTACAAACTCCGCTAACCTGGAAGAGTTACCTTGAGTTGAGAACTTTGCCCCAGGATGAGAACGGAAATCGTGTGCCAGCGGCGCAGCGGCAGCAAGAGGCCCCATTAGCGAAAGCACGCCTCTAGTTAAGAATAGTTTCAGGTTAAGAATGGATCTCCAGAACAAATTAAGTTCGTAAGTAGAGGTACCAGTTTGTGTGTGTATCTTTAGAACAACATCCTGTCTCCAGCCTCATTTGTTTGTGGTGAATTGTAGTGGCTCCTCCTTCTTTGGGTTTGGCTTTTGTCCGTTTCCACTATGGAACGGTAAATTCTGTAGAGTTCAGTAGCAATTGCCAGTGAATGGGCATTATCAGAAGGGGCTCTCTGGTTGCAATAAATGCCTGAATGCCAGCAAAGTTTGCCAAATGCTCTAGGAACTGGCAAGGGAAACCGAACAAGGAGCCCCCCAAATAGTAAGAGCTCATGAAGGTGGAATTAGCAAGGGCCACACTAACCACTTCTGACAAGGGTAGCTCTAACAGAACAACTGTTATTTGCCACCATATATTATTTATTGGGGTGTGGTCTTGGGGTTCACTACCCATGCACTATAGGTAAAGGTAAAGGACTCCTGGATGGTTAAGTCCACTCAAAGGCAACTATGGGGTTGCGGTGCTCACCTCACTTTCAGGCCGAGGGAGCCGGCATTTGTCCGGATCATGTGGCCAGCAAGAGTAAACGCTTCTGGCACAGCGAGACACCGTGACTGAAACCAGAGCGCACGGAAACGGCATTTACCTTCCTGCCGCAGCTGTACCTATTTATGTACTTGCACTGACATGCTTTCGAACTGCTAGGTTGACATAAGCTGGGACAGAGCAACGGGAGCTCACCCTGTCGCGGGGATTCGAACCGCCTACCTGATCAACAAGCCCAAGAGGCTCAGTGGTTTAGACCACAGCGCCACCCGCATCCCTTCCATACAGTATAGGGTAGAAAACCATGGTTACATTTCAAACTATCATTGCATGTTATTGACACCTCTGCAAATCATTGGTAACATTCCCATGCTGTTGCTAGTTGGTCCCGTTCAGGAATTTGCCACGTTGGTGCAGGTATGGTTGTTGGGACAGATGTTTTGTGTGACCTTCCTGTCATCTGCACAGTTGAGTAAATAATGTCTCTGATTTCTTTAGCTTTTTGTTTGCTTAGCACAAGAGGGCAGCATGGTCTATTTTATCCTGCTCTAGCTTAGCAATTAATTCCTTGGGGAGAAAAAGGCAAAGGTTTCTCTTGACTATTTACGGCGACGGGATGTAGTAATTCTTCAGGTTATATGTTGAGCTGCTGAGAAAATAATAATAATAATAATAATAATAATAATAATAATAATAATAATAATAATAATAATTTTTATTTATATCCCGCCCTCCCCAGCCGAAGCTGGGCTCAGGGCGGCTAACAACAATCAAAATAATCCAACATTCTAAAAACATTCATTATAAAATCAAATTAAAATCAAGTTGATGGCAACCAATTAAGCAAAATTCTGTGCAGATTGCCAGAGGAGGGGGTCAGGCTGCGCCCTGACCAAAGGCCTGGTGGAACAGCTCTGTCTTGCAGGCCCTGCGCTTTCCGCAGGGCCCTAGTCTCTTGTGACAGAGCGTTCCAGCAGATTGGAGCCGTGGCCGAGAAAGCCCTGGCTCTAGTTGAGGTCAGCCTAACCTCTCTGTGGCCTGAGATCTTCAGGATGTTTTTGAATATGGTTTTGTGACATTTATCATGAGTGAGTAAAGTGTTATTTTGGCATATTTGTTGCCTGAGCTTCCTGCCCGCTTAGACGGTTGTGCTAGGCCACACTGTGTTTTCTGGTTATTACCCAGAGAAGGTAGAAAAAAAGGGGGGATGACTCCCGAGTGCTTTGGGAGTAAATCCCATTGAACACGGTAGGACTTCTTGTTAAGAAAACATGTATAAAATCAGGCTGTTTAACACATTTTTATTTCTCTTTGGATTGGCTTGAGAATAGAAACTGTGGCTCTGGGGTTGCCCTGTCTACAGAGTCTGGATTTGTGCTATTTTTCCTATAATATATAGACCAAATGCTGGCCAGGGCATGGTTCCACTGGCATCTAATAGCCTGCTTACCGTACTGTACATTGCTATCTCTGAAGCCAGAAAAGAGAAGCACAGAAATCTCTATGCTGTTGTAGCTGTGAGTGTGTTTGTGTGCATGCAGGAAAGCTGTATCTAGTTACCATCCTGGCTGTCAGAGGACTTGGGATAAGTAGTGAATAAACATGTAAGTGTGCATAGCTCAGGTAGGATGTCTGAGGTTTGACCCGCATGGCTTTGAACAGAACATTCTCTGGTCATAGAACTGTTAGATAATTGGTCTAAGGTAGTGATGGGGAACCTGGGACCCTCCAAATGTTGGACTACAACTCCCATTGTTCCTGACCATTGGCCACGTGGCTGGGGCCGATGGGATATGGAGTCCAGCAACAAGTTCCCGCCTCGGGGATAAGGCAACTTCATAGGTTTACCCGACACTCCCAGGGGAGAGAAGAGTACGCACTGAGCTTTGACATATTGAATTATTGCTGCTAAAATGGTGGTTGATCTAATTTGACAAAACGCTGCTGCTGGATGTATTTATTTGTCTAATCCGTCGGGGAATATTTCTGGCAAGCCTCAGCGCAGTGAATTCAGTGTCGGAGAACTTCCCCAACCAATAGTGCCAGCAATGTCTCAAAAGTGATGGTATGTAAAAAGAGGGAAAACCTCAGAGGGTGGTTCTCTCAGCGCCGTCGCCTATGCACTGAACGACTGCGGCATTTCAGCATGTTGAAAATTAGTACAGTGATAGTGGGGTTGTATTAAATTACAATTCTATCAGCTGAACAGCGAGGCTGCTTTTGGTAGCGTTCATAAATCTATGCTTGTTCACACAAGCGTTTCTGCTCATCTTGTAGCGTGTTTAAACAAGAAATACCGGTCTGAAGGCTTTGATTTTTATGGAGGCAATATTTTTGACAGATCGTACAGGCCATTTACAAGGCAGAGCTTCATGTTAAAATATTTCATTGCTGTTGTCACTCGTCATCGGTATAAGTACTCAGGCACAATGCCAGAAGATCTCTGTGTTATGTCTGTTCAGGGTGGCTTATCAAGTTTGCTTTTTTATTGTTTTTAAAGGAAAAAACCTAGATGAATTTTAGTATCTTAAAACACACACATGTGCACATTTTCTCATAAACGAGATGGCTGTAAAGAAGAATGAGTGAACTTGCATAAGAGCTCTCGCTGTGCTCTTTTTCGATTAGTTTTAAGTACTCGCAGCTTGGATTTTGTTCGCCCGTGTTAACCTGCGTTGCTTACTTTTAGGAAGCGTATCTATTGCATATTTAATTTTCTTGCCCTAAAATAATAGAAACCTGATGCATTTTCTTCTCTGTGCATTTAAACAAAAAGGAACAGCCCAATAAAACAGTGATTGCTTGTGAAGATAGACAACACAATAGGGTTGCAGCAATCATAACGATCCTGAACAACCGTATAACACTCTAAATATTATTTTTGGATGTTTGCATGGAGCAGTTAGTAGGCTGAAATAAGAGGTGTGGTGATTAAACCTGTTTGGCTGCCACATGTTTAAAGGGAAACGAACACCTTAATTTTTTTTTCATACAACAATGGTTCTGTGTACTTTAAGCCTTATCAGGGTGTGATATTGAATGATTTTTATGGGAGTTGCTCTTTTATGGCTATTATTATCATAATAGCTTTTGTTACAAGTTTAAATAGCCTTACTTACACATGCACCTATTTGATTATAACTCTTGAGATTCTGTTAGCAACCTTTATAAAGCTGATTGCTATAGGAGTAGGCTCTGATCAGCAAATATTACCCTAAGGCTTTGTGTGCATTTACTATCTATTAGCATAGCCAAATTCATCTTTACTCCAAAGAGCCAAAAAAATACTGCTTATTGAGGGTGGAACTGCATGGTGTGTACAGTACAGGGTTGCCGCTGAGCATAGCAATCCCATGTCAGGTTAGGGCCTTAGCAGAGGGAGAAAAATTGACATGAGTTGCTGGTCCTTTAGCATTAGCCCTGAGTTCTGTGTAATGTGTTGTTTTGCCCTGAAACTCCCCAGAAGAGGCAAGCATCAAATATCCTTGTTCTTCTGTTAAGCAAACAAAAAACCTTGTCAAACATTCAGGAAGTAGGCTTAGCGTGCATTATTGCTTTTGCTACAGCACACCAGCATTTCCACGCATGTTTAAAGCTATCGGAAAAGGGAGAAGGCATGGGAATGCTATTCTGCGCACGCTTTGTTCCTCGCAGGGAGCTTTTGACAGAGGTGGGTGTGCTTAGATGCACAGTTCTCTGCACGCAGAGCCATGTGGCACATAGACTGCACCATGCGTCTTCCTCAATTTGTGAACAGGCTAAATGTTAAAATAGATACAGTATGGTTTAAAGGGCTTTAGAAGAAGCCTGCGCAATAGAAGCAAAACGTAAGTTAATTTTTTCATGTTCAAGGTGTAGCTGTTTCCTTGTGGTGACATAAGAAAGCTGTCTTCTGTCATGCCAACACTGTCCATTCTAGCAGAGGAAAATTGCACGGTTGCCAACCAATGCACTTTAAAAATGTGTTGGGACATGGGGTTATTGGGTTGTTTATGTTTTTTTATTTTGATTATGCATTTTGTGGTTTTATATTGTGATTTTTATCCTGTGAACCGCCCTGAGACCTGCCGCCCTATGACAAATTTAATAAATAATAATAATGTTGATGATGTGTATTGCTTTTGGGCCATAATGCTCCCCTTTTCTAGATACTTCAGTAAAGTAAAGGTAAAGGACCCCTGGACGGTTAAGTCCAGTCAAAGGTGACTATGGGGTTGCGGCACTCATCTTGCTTCAGGCCGAAGGAGCCAGCATTTGTCCACAGACAGCTTTCCACGTCATGTGGCCAGCATGACTAAACCCTTCTGGCACAACGGAACATCGTGATGGAAACCAGAGCGCACGGAAACACCATTTACTTTCCCACAGCAGCAGTACCTATTTATCTACTTGCACTGGCGTGCTTTCGAACTGCTAGGTTGGCGGGATCTGGGAGCGAGCAACGGGAGCTCACCCCGTCACAGGGATTCAAATAGCCAACCTTCTGATTGGCAAGCCCAAGAGGCTCAGTGGTTTAGGCCGCATCCCTTTACTTCAGTAAGACAACTTGGAATAAGGCTACTAATCTGATTTCAGACAGCAGGGGTGTCAAGAAAGAAGGTGCTTAAGCAGACGCAAGTGCTTACATTTAGCCCTTCCATGAATTCTAATGAAAAGCAAAGAATATGCTGCGACAAGTGTGATGTGATCGTAGGCAGATTGAAACCAGAGGGTGCTTCTTCCAGGCTTCAGGCGATAGTATTGCCCATGGCATGCCATTTGTGGCAAGGCTTCAGCAGTTTGCAGGTGCCATTCCTTTAGGAACGTATACGAAGGCTTGTGCCTTGTGGATAGCGTGTGTCTGTCCCCCATGCTGCCACATTCGTTTTGGAGTTTTAAAGATGACCTTCTTTGCAGCCCTGGTTGGGCCACATCTATTCTGTGGAGAAAAGGACAAAAACTCACTGTGAGTTTGGAACCCGGTCTGTGCTTCTGTGGTTTGTATTCAGCCATATCTGATGTTCAGATAAGGAAAATAGGGCTTCCTATGGTACTGAAATCATTTTGGTAATCTCACATATGTATCTTGTTCATGGCCCTTATAATTGATCCAAGAAACCAGGGTTCTGCCATGGAATTTGACTTTTCAGACTCAAGACAACACTTTGCGCCACAGTTCAGTTAGTTCCTATGTTCAAGGCCTGTGGCCATGGAAGCCAGGTATGCATTTCTAAGTTATCTTCCAGGGTTTTGCAGCTAGAAATAATTCAAAATCTGAATCGGGGTGTGAGGTTTGCCTTGGATTCGATTTGGCACTTATTTGTAGAATGTGTCATCGCCAAGTCACCAAGATACCAGCAATATGCAAAACCGTTGAAAAGTACGCCTGGGTCTGTGTTTCTCTGCTCTTCAGAACCTGAGAAGAGTAGAGGGCTGCGTTAGAAAAAAAAATATTGTCTTGGATTCTTAAACTTGGACAGCTGTGAGCTGGAATGCACCAAATACTCTTACAATTAAAAGTTATTTCATTAATATAGTTGGTGGTAGTTTGTGCAATGCGCAGAATACTGTCTCCCAGATGATCCTAAGTAATCTGCACCGCAGCATCTGGATGAATTAATTAGGCTTCTGCCAGATTGCAAGCACCTGGCAGATTATGTAACAGTTGTGGAGTGTTTGTGTGCTCAGGAGATTCTGGGATTGACTCTTTCCCCCCCTTCCTTCCTAAGGCACTTCTCTGCCTTAGAATCCAAATGCCTATGGAGTAGATGATGGGAGTGAAGTTGGGAGAGTTGGAAATGTTTTATCAACAGTAAAACTGGAGCGATAGAAAAAGCAACTGAGGTTTCAAAGTAAGACATCGAATCCCATCCAGTATTTATGGCTAGAAAACTGAAAAATGCCAGATAACATGATGATTTGCTTCTGCTCAACTTCCTTGCTGTTTTTACTCAGCTTAGAGCATATTCTGTGTCTGTGTTAACTGCAAAATACAGGAACACCCTGCACAGTATCTCTTTTCTTCATTGCGCCGTAAGTTCTGAAAGTTTTGGACATTCTTTTGCAAAATTATTCATCTGTCACTCTTCGGTTTTCCAGGGCCATATTTTTCACATAGGGTTGGGTCCTAAGGTGTCGTGCATGATCATACCGCCACTTTGCACAATACAGACTCTCTGAACTCTTCTCACTTCCCTGACCTTCTCACTCTTTATATGGTTTAATTGGATTTCCCAAAATTATTTCTTAATTCGCAAGTTTTTTGAAGGTCACAGTAAATGAATGTATTCACGCTGAAGCTAATGTATATTTTGTAAATGTGTAAAAACAACCACCACAGTTTATTTATTTAGAACGTTTGTTGACAATCCAATCAACAAAGTCGGCTGAGTGGTTAAATTAATTAAAACCATCTATATCTGTCTATAGCCTAAAAAGTTGCATAATAGTTTATAGCCTGTGGGAGGGATGTGTGTATGTGTGTCCCAGAAGAGGTAAAGGTTTTCACTTGCTACTGAAATGATTTCAATGTAGGTCCCAGGCAAGCCTCATTGAGGGCATTCTACAATCAGGGAGCCAACACCAAAAAGGCCCATTGTCCTGTGTTCACATGTGTGTCTATATGCAAATGTCTGAATGAGTGATATCTACTTTCTGGTGCTGTCAGATGTGCAGAGGACTTTAATTTGAGTTATGTGTGTGAGAAGCCAGTTACATTCACATCTTGGGTTTCTTTTGTTTGTTGTCTTTCTGTAGTACATCTCTGCTAATGGGAGAATATTTAGAGAAACTGAGCACTTCATGAAACCAATAGGCTGTGCTTGCAAAATATAAAGTCTGCTACTGTCGAATAGCATCAACAACAGCTACAGAATTTCCCCCTGACAATTCAGCAATAAGGAAATATATTTTTTCCTTCTCAATCGCGGAGTGTTGTTGAGGGTGAAGTTCTGGCGAAGGAGTGTGTCAACAGAATAACTCTTGGTTTCTTGAAAGCCTGTGATCCTCAATTGGTTTATAAATAATATTGCCATTCACAAAATCTAGATAGATTTTATATGTTATGCTGAAGCAAAGTTTGGGACCACCAAAGGAATTACTGCAGTTGTTTGTTTTCTGTCCTGGAGCAAGATTGGGTGGGAGGCAGAGACTGAAGCAAAGGGCTTAGTCTCAGATCCTTTTAAAGTTGAAGCATCTACCACTAGGAGCAAAACCTTAATTTTCCTCACGCTTTTTTTTTTGTAGCGCTACTTCTTGTAGCAGATAATCTTATTTAAACCTCTGAGATGAGTCATACTCCCTCAATAGGATTTAAATCCAGTTTAAACTCTCTGATGTCAGATGTCCTTTTGAGTTATTCCTGTATCAGTTTTTAAACATAAAAAGTGGTCTCTTGGTTGTCTCAATTTATGCTGAGCATGGGAGATGAACCGGGAACACATAGCTATTGAATAACCGTATCCGCAACATGTTTTGAAGCAATAAAAACCTATCTTGAATTTGTGCCTGATGTTTATTGGATTTTCAGCATTGGGGGGGGGTCTTCCCCTTTCCCCCCTTTAGCTGCTGCTTAATGGTTGTTCGTAATAGCATTCATCTGGGATTAGAATAGTGGTGTGATGTGGGATTCTGGCGACATGTTGATAACTTTAGCAGTGCTGTAGGAAAGGAAACTCATCTTGACTTGCAAACCCCTGCTTTCCCTCTCCCCCGCTTAAGGGCTGCAACCCTTGCCACTTGTTGCAGTGGAATTCGCAGTTGGGAGACTCTAAAAGGTAAAGGTAAAGGGAGCCCTGACCATTAGGTCCAGTCGTGACCGACTCTGGGGTTGCGGCGCTCATCTCACTTTACTGGCCAAGGGAGCCGCCGTACAGCTTCTGGGTCATGTGGCCAGCATGACTAAGCCGCTTCTGACGAACCAGAGCAGTGCACAGAAATGCCGTTTACCTTCCCGCTGGAGCGGTACCTATTTATCTACTTGCACTTTGAAGTGCTTTCAAATTGCTAGGTTGGCAGGAGCCAGGACCGAGCAACGGGAGCTAGCCCCGCCATGGGGATTCGAACCGCCAACCTTCTGATCATCAAGCCCTAGGCTCTGTGGTTTAGACTCTGGCACACACTAATTTATCAGGTGTTTGGGGTGTTCATCTGTGAGATGTTGGATGGTTTCGTGACAGAGCGATAGTTTGTCCTTTTGAGGAGGAAGATCTGCCTCACCTGTCGTGGCTTGAAGTGGCACTGTGAAGGCTAGCAGCCCAAGGAGAATGGAGGTGCGTGGACTAGGCAGCCATTGCGCTCCTCAGCCGTTGAGCTAGAAATGTGCTGTTGTAATACTTTTGGTGGGCGCAAGTCCTTTTTCTCTCTCACTTCAACTTGCCACATCTTGTGTTAGAACTTGGAATTCATCATACTGCTTAAGGGGCTGGCGTTCCTCTCCTGATTGTTGCCAATTTTGATTGAAGCATGCATCAAGGACTTCATCTTTTTCTTAAATTCAGGCTTGTGCACATCTGCTGGCTGAAAGGAGGACTATATCAGTAAACTATATTAGTTTGGCATCACTTTCCACTAATCCTGGCTTGTAGTGTCCTTTGGACCAGGGATATTTTGTTTCCATGTCCATCCATAGAATCATAGCATTGGAAAGGGACCCTGAGGATCATCTAGCCCAACCCCTTGAAATGCAGGAATATGCAGATGTTCCTTACGGGACATCTATGGTTTACAGGACAGCTATGGTTTTCCCAGTAGGGATGTATGGAAGTGAGAGCTGGACCATAAAGAAGATTGATCGCTGAAGAATTGATGCTTTTGAATTGTGGTGTTGGATGAGACTCTTGAGAATCCCATGGAGTGCAAGAAGATCAAACCTATCCATTCTGAAGGAAATCAGCCTTGAGTGCTCACTGGAAGGACAGATCCTGAAACTGAGGCTCCAATACTTTGGCCACCTCATGAGAAGAGAAGACTCCTTGGAAAAGGCCCTGATGTTGGGGAAGATGGAGAGCACAAGGAGAAGGGGACGACAGAGGACGAGATGGTTGGACAGTGTTCTCGAAGCTACCAGCATGAGTTTGACCAAACTGCAGGAGGCAGTGGAAGACAGAAGTGCCTGGCGTGCTCTGGTTCATGGGGTCACGAAGTCGGAAACGACTAAACAACAACTTACGGGGATCAAACCTGCAACCTTGGCGTTATCAGCATCACACTCTAACTAACTGAGCTATCAATAGAGAGGGATTGTGCTTTAACCCAAACGGGCCTGTTTTCAAAACGAGCCCATTCAAAGCATAATTTACAAAACTTTCGATTAACTAACTGGGGTTTGAAACCATATTCTCTGGTTGCTGAAATGCAATTGGCTAGGGTTAGTAGAAAAATGAAGCTGAATGTTGTTGAAGTCCTTTTCCCGATGGTGCAGGAGGAGGAAAAAGATGCACATCTGAGGCCTTTCTAAGGCTCCTTGCTTCTTGTGCATGTAACACTAAACCATGGTTTTAGCATTGCATGTGAACCAGGATATTAAATACCGGGCATGATTTGCTTGCAGATGGGCATGTGAATAAAGTTTGTTTGGTTGAGGGATTGAAATGCTTGCTTAACGTGCAGTGGGCCGTTGCATCTTGCATTGATTTTAGATATTCTGTCTTTGATAAATTTTTACTTCAGGAAAGCAAATTAGCAGGCTAGCACTCGATGCACGGACTGGTTCTGTGAATTGTTGGGTAAATGAGCGTTGTGGATGAAAATGAAGTCAATATTGTGATAGTTTGATAGCGAATACAATGTGAGGTTTGAAGACACCGTTGAGAATACAAGAGGGACAAAGTTTAAAATCACTAAAAAGCAAATGGAGAGATGATTAAGCTGCTTTCTTGAAATACAGATAGTTCTCTTTATATGGCTGGAAGTCTTTGTGCTCAGATTAGCGACTAAAGCTTGCTTTTTGAGCCAGAGGCCAATTGGTATTAATTATTCTGATTGTTTGTTGACTGGGGAAGAAAACCAAAATGATTTAGGAAATGATTGGAATATAAATCAAAAGGCAGCAAAATACTTTTATAAAAAGATAACAGCAACAAAAAAAATCTTGCAGGTAGGTCACTGAAGAATATTAAATCTCTTAATGACAAAACTACAGATTGATGATGAAGCAAAACAGTGTTTCGATGCCCGAGGCTGATGGCTTTGTAAGAGAGAAGTTCTGTTGTACCAGACAGACAGTCTCTCTCTCTCTCTCTCACTCACTCTATTTCTGAAATATGCTTTCTGTATATCCATGTGCTCACGATTTTTCATTCTTGGTGTCTTCTACTTCGGAAAAATTGTTATATATTTATCCTTTCATAAATGTTGTAGCAATAACCCTCAACTCTGGATGCTAATATTTTGTGCATACCAGTGAAACAATTTTTAAAAAAACCAGTATAGTAACATGTTAAATCAGAGCGCCTGGTCAAATGCCACTTTAAGAACTCCACATGACAGAGAATAAGTCTGATATATATATTTGTCCTCAAGCAACCTCTTCTCCCTGAGGAGCAAGACTTTTCAAGGAAAGAGTTTACCTGTCTATACACAAAGTTTTTCCCCACCTTCCATCCATAAATTAGTTGTTTGCCTAACAATGTCTCTTCTCAAGACTATTTCTTTTCTTAAGGTTTACCCACAGATAGGTGACCAAAAACATGGTACTATTAAATGGCTTTCCACTTCTATTATTCCAATTAATGAGTTAATCCAATATTTCTGCATAATGTTTGGTCCCTATGTCTCCTAGACTGGTGTAATCTGCATATCTCACTGACTAACCTTTACTTTGTTTAGGAGATTACTAATGAAATAATGTCTAAAATTAAGCAAAGGAGAGATTTCCTCTGCTGTTATCGTAGTTCTCTTTTTCTCTCCCCCCCCCTTCCTTCCCTTTTTAACCAGTGGGCTTCCCCCACCTTTTAAACTTATTGACACGTGTTTATCACATGAAATATCAGGGGTATTTCACT
The DNA here is from genome assembly GCF_964106915.1 of Podarcis gaigeae. Classification (NCBI taxonomy): domain Eukaryota; kingdom Metazoa; phylum Chordata; class Lepidosauria; order Squamata; family Lacertidae; genus Podarcis; species Podarcis gaigeae. Next base: position 14,733,000 of record NC_139677.1, read on the forward strand.
CTCCTATCTTGTTTGCCAGGGACGCAGGTGGCGCTGTGGGTTAAAGCCTCAGCGCCTAGGACTTGCCGATCGAAAGGTCGGCGGTTCGAATCCCTGCGGCGGGGTGCGCTCCCGCTGCTCGGTCCCAGCGCCTGCCAACCTAGCAGTTCGAAAGCACCTCCAGGTGCAAGTAGATAAATAGGGACCGCTTACCAGCGGGAAGGTAAACGGCGTTTCCGTGTGCGGCTCTGGCTCGCCAGATGCAGCTTTGTCACACTGGCCACGTGACCCGGAAGTGTCTCCGGACAGCGCTGGCCCCTGGCCTCTTAAGTGAGATGGGCGCACAACCCCAGAGTCTGTCAAGACTGGCCCGTACGGGCAGGGGTACCTTTACCTTTACCTTATCTTGTTTGCCTCTAATCTGCTATTTCTCTTTCTTTCTGCAAAATCAGTTACATTCCCAGAAAAAGGATTCCAGAATACTGTGCTTTGATCTGTAGGAATCCATGCTGCCCAACATTCCTTAAATGCAATTAAAATATGAAAAGGGAATGGAGAGATTACTTTAACATAAGGAAGACTGAGTACTGTGTGACCTTTCTTGAATACAAGTGAAACATCTTTTTTTGTCAATCAGGTAGTTTCCTTCAAACCCATTCCCCTCATGTTACTTCACTAATTAAAAAAAAATATTGTCCAGCTTTTTTTACATCATGTGCCAGTTGTTTAAACTTCCAGGGTATGGACTACCCTACTTTCCTGAAGAATGTCATACTCAGCCCAAGACTGAGTTCCACCTGGCTTTGAAAGATTCCTAATCTCTTAGCTTTGCCTACCTCATAGGTTTCTATGAAGCTACAGTAGGGTTGCCATATTTAAAACGGTGAAAATCCAGACAGAAAAGTAGTTGGACTTCTTTTTTTCTTTTGGCCAAGTTGTTGACATTTGGCTGATTTCCGCCCAGATACCACTGTGTTATTCTGGATGTATGGCAACCTTAATCAACAGTCTACTCTGAACATGTATCTGCTGTTTTGAGATGAACCATCCTTGTCACATATCCTTGAAGTTTATCGTTGCTGTATGGGAAAGGAAGGATTGCAAACTAGTGGTTCAGAAACTGCAACCCCCCCCCCATTTTATTTGGAACGGCAGGATACAGGCTATAACAAATACAGCTAATTTGTTATTTCTCCTTTCATCCTTAAGAATTTTGAAATGTTTTTCTGTCCTCTCCTCTAATGAGGTTTTTGACTTCAGTATACATGAATAAAAAAACACAAGCACCCAGTGCTGCTGTTATGCCAACAACATTTCCCGAACGTGGCTGGGAGACAATATACTTATCTCTCCCCTTGCCCGGGTGATTTCTCTTCTGTGGTTAGTGTTATCTTTGGTGCAGCATTACATCTGCAAAGATGCCAACTGTTGTTGGCTTTTAAACAAAGAAACCAAACTGTTAGACGCTGGTTTTATAAATCCTAGTTAAAGCTATCCCTGCATCAGTGCAGATATAAAAGTTGTACCACAGATCATGATAGCTAGTGAAGGAGAAATGAATGTGTCTTTGGAAAGACCCGCTGATGTGAAAAGTTACTCCAGTTTTCTTGGGCTAAATCAATCTCCCCCAGCAAAATGTAAAACCCAAACGCTTCCTTCCTCTTCCCCGACTCATTCTCTGGCTGATTGCGCGTCTGAGAGTCTTGTTCAAATAGCAAATTAATTTAGGTTATACAAAACGCCATGCCTTGGTTTCTTGCATGCTGAAACTTTAGGAAAATGCATGTTATCTGAGCACACTTCTGCTCAGCACCATGGTGCCCGTTTGCAGAAGTCGGGGAAAGCGATTATGTTCTTGTCAGTTTCAGTCCTCTGGGGGATATTGACAGGGGAGAGAGAAACTGGGCATATTTTCCCTATTTGTATTTAGAGGACCCCTGTAGCGAAGCCAGTAATAACTTCATAGTAGCATAAATGGACAGGCAGCGTTAATGACATATTTTTTAAAAAGATAAGAGGCATATATAAATATTTCTTTCTAAGAACATGGAAAAGAAGCAAGAAGAGATCAGTAATTGTCAACAATTCAAGATATATACATATATAAATATTTCCCGTTTTCTCTAGAATTTCTTTCTTTCCGAAACATAGTTCCTTTCAGAGCTTGTAACCCAATTTTAATGGTTTTGATGATTTGACGATTGTAGTGCGTTGAACTTCACTAGTTTTGCTGCGGGGTGTGTTTTCTGCCAGCATTTGATATGGGCAAATTCACTTATTTGCCACTGCTTTGATAAACTGGAAAATGCTTAAAGTTGCAATAAAAATGTTTTGTTGCAGAGCGATTCCATCCCCCGCCCTCCAATCAGTTTCTGACATCCCTTCACATAGGAGGGGGGACATTTATCCTCTTAAAGCATTAGAAGTCAGAAGGGGACCATCTCTCACACCTTCTTTTGTACTTAAAGTGCAATCTGATTCATCTCTACTCAAAGTAAACCCAATGGAGCTTGCAGCATTCATCATTTAACTGTTGGACTAACACCGGGCAATTTAAGTGTGCTGTTTGCTCCTGCTTTCTGTCTATCCCACAAAAAGTAACAAGCACACAGCCCAACTAAGCTGCCTCCTAGCCTGCCAACCTCAGAAGGGCAAAGTGTTTGAAACTCCCATTGTTCTAGGTGCATTTTGCCAATGAAAATTTCATTAGCGCGATCAGTTTCTGAGCTCTGGGCGCAGACCTGTGCCTAAGATTTCGGATTGAAACTGCAGAGTGGAAGGAAAGGAAGACCTTTTTCTGCCTCCCCACTTCCAGCTACTGGAGAAGAGACCCTTTTAATAATATTAGGGGAGGGGGCAGGGGAAGGACTAGACCAAATGGAAAATGAACATAATATTTTAGCTGCAGATCATTCATTTTTAGCTTTGTATTCTTGTTATAAAAAAGTGTGCCTAGACATTCCGTTGTTGTGCCCATAACCTAGGATTAAGGTGCCATTTAGCTCCTCTCTTTCATATCTCAGCTTCTAACACAATGGAGTTACCATTATTACCAATAAAGGGGTTTCTAACACTGTACTGACATTGTTCCTTGAACCAGGACTGTGACTGCTGAACTGCACCAGTTTTAAACTTGATCTTACATTGACTAACCCCATTCTTTAAGTTCTTTGGCCTTCGAGATTTAAATGTCGGGTGTTTGCTGGATTCTTTCATGCGGAAGTATGAATGAACTTTTTGATACAGGTGAGTAGATTGTCAGGTGTTCTCATTATTTGGAAGGAAAGATTTGAACATCCACTCTGGAGTGTCAGCAAACACCTGCATGGGCAGAAGTGTATATTGAGCCACCTGAGCACATTCTGATTCATGCAATTAAAGCAGTTTACAGAGTTGGTAAGAAAGGAATATCACATATTGAGGTTTGATGTCTCTTTCATGAAGAACAAAGGAGTTTCAATTCTTTCACTTCAAGTTTGGCCTAACCATTGTGTAATGAGGGAGGTTTAATGAATCATTGTTTAACTTAGATACTGCCAAGTATTTGACTATAACAGAGTCCCAAATGGGTACATAGTTCTTTTCTGACAGACCCTTATTTAACTATGATTAATTGGCATTGGATAGTTATTTAATTACTTTAGAAGAAATCTTAAGTACACTGTGTGTTCTGATTAAGTTATTTAATGTAATAACATGCATAGAATTGTAGAATGTGTGTGTTTTCCCCAAGGAAGGTAATGCACATTACATGGGGGAAAGTGCTAGTTTGAAAATACCCTGGAATTTTCTAGGGCATGTGCTGTTTTAAGAGTCACCTCCAATGAAATATATCTTGCTACAAATCTAGCCTTTTTATTATTTGGCAGTAAGGGATAGGAGGGATATTTCTCTGTGGCACAGGAAAGAAATGAGGAGTTGTTGTTGCAATAGGCGGGATATTTCTCCGTGGCGCAGGAAAGAAACGAGTTGTTGTTGTTGTTAATGATCCTGTGCATTTGGTTTTCAGAGATCTATAATGTAATGTTCCTAGCAACCACGGCTTCAAGACAACACCTCTGCCTGTCTTCTCATCACTCGTCCTTGTCCCCCTCCTCCCCGGTCAAACATGTTTTAGTAAAAAGAAAATAAATTAGAGGGGTTAGTGCAGGGGTCAGCAAACTTTTTCAGCAGGGGGCTGGTCCACTGTCCCTCAGACCTTGTGGGGGGCCACACTATATTTTTTTTTGGGGGGGGGAATAAACGATTCCTATGCCCCACAAATAACCCAGAGATGCATTTTAAATAAAAGGACACAGTCTACTAATGTAAAAACACACTGATTCCTGGACCGCCCGTGGGCCAGATTGAGAAAGCGATTGGGCTGGATCTGGCCCCTGGGCCTTAGTTTGCCTACCCATGGCGTTAGTACTTTGTTACACTAGGATAAGAAGGTAAGAAAAGCCTGCAGGGTTAGGCCAGAACCATCTAAGTCCAACAGCCTTCTCACAGTGGCCAACCAGATGCATATTTTCTCCTGATGAAAATGAAGGCAGCACCTGAGAGACTGTTTTCTCCCCATCCACTTTTGAATCCTTGGGAAGTCCGTGTGTCCCTTATTTTATGCCACAGGCTGTGAAGTAGGGCTGAGCGATCTATCGATCTATCATCCAAAACCGGTTTGAAGTCCATATCATGATATCGGCTTCATAATTTCTGAGCTGGCAATATATCACAAATCATGATATGTGTGTGTGCGCACTATGCAAAAATCACAATGTGGGAAAAACTGTGAAGCCAGCCGATGCCTCTACATAGCTGCGTCCTTATTTCAGACATCGTGATATATCTAGGGCACATTTTCCCTAAAGGTCTAGGAAAGTTCTTGTGTTCTTAGCTGTGTTCATGTACCTGTCATTCCTAAGCCATATGATTCTACTTCATTGTTACCCAGAATGAACATGTGAATTCGCTTCTTTCACTTTTAGTTTCTTTTTTGCAAAATTTATTTAAATTGATTTTTAAAAGCTGATTTTCCCCATCCCAAACTTCCTTGTTTTAAAGCAAAAGATTCCCCGCGCCCCCCTTACTAGAAGCTCTGGCGAAACACACTTTTTTAAAACATTGCGTTACTCAACAGAACTTCACAAGGCAGGTACCAAAGCTACAGTTTGTTGGAGTTGATTAGCAACTTGATTACCCATGAGAACTAAGTCGTTATTTTAAAATGTGAATATTGCATATAAATAATCTTCCTTGTGGAATTATTAGTGTAGCTATTGGCTAGGTTGATACTAGCTTGGCTCTAAAATGGAATTATATTATTCTGGCTCTCGTTAGCAGTTGTCATAACTGTAGACGTTACTTTATGCAACACTTGCGCATGTTTGTTTTGGGTTAGAAATCCAAGACGGTGCTTTTGCTGTGCTTATCTCATAAAGCTTATTTATTCCAAGCTTTGAAATGTGTGTTTTTGTCTGTGTTTTTAAAGAGAGGGGGAAGATACATGCCTCTCAAGTGTGTTTGAGAAAAATCCCTCTTCAAAAACTCCTCAAGCAGCCTTTTGGAGAATGAGACAGGAACTTGTGAGAAAAACTAGAGACAAAGCCTGAGATGCTCTCCAGATTGAGACTTCAAAGGGCAGAAGTGCTTTGTGACATAGTTTTATGAACATTTCATTACGGCGTTGTGTCTGCCCTCCAGCCCCCTAGGCCCTGCATCTAAATTACAAAGTGAAACCAAATTCCCAAGTAGTTGTGAGTAACCGTGTTGGCTTCTACCGTTTAGCTGAGCAAATATGACTCATGGGCAGAATGCGAAGGTTTTCCAGAGTTCATGACATTTCAGCAATTCCTTCTGACATGTACCATGCTGGACCCTACATTCCCTTAGAGATGCTGGCCTGGTTCCAGGGAGCGCACGACTAGGGAGTTTGAACTTGTGATTCTCAAACAGCAGCACCATGAAATAAGAGGCGAGATTTATTTATTTATTTTTGGCACCATGGAAAGTTTGAAAAGCTGTTTGTGAGATGGTTACTTATGCCCTGGTTAGATTTGCAGTGGTACCTCGGGTTACAGACACTTCAGGTTACAGACGCTTCAGGTTACAGACTCCGCGAACCCAGAAATTGTACCTCGGGTTAAGAACTTTACCTCAGGATGAGAACAGAAATTGCACGCCGGTGGCGCGGCAGCAGGAGGCCCCATTAGCTAAAGTGGTACCTCAGATTAAGAACAGTTTCAGGTTAAGAACGGACCTCTTCAGCAACCGCGGTGGGTTTCATTTATTTCCTGATGAAGAAAATGCTTGCTTTATTTTACAACTCGGCCATCTCCAGTACTGGAAATGAGGATGCTAACTAAAGATGAACCAATGCTTCTTTACCCCCTTCCCAACTTATCCATCTGAACCTCAAACTAGCAAGGTTTTTACATTTTGAAGGTACGTGCTGAATACGGCTGTGCCAAATGGGAAATGGGAAAAAGGTAGCCCATAATACTGCAAGAAATTGCATTCCTCTTAATATAGAATTGTAGAGCTTTGAAAATTATTCGCTCTCTGGAGATGTCCCTAAAATGAGATTTGTATGGTCACCAAAAGGCAAAACCTGAATTGTGTTTTGAAAGGAACGGTTCTAAGTCCTCAAGAGGTTTCTCATACTCAGAACTTGTCCTGCCTGCTTTTTTCTTTTTGACACACAGTGACAATCTCACAATAAGTATGTACAGTGGTACCTCAGGTTAAGTACTTAATTCGTTCCGGAGGTCCGTTCTTAAGCTGAAGCTGTTCTTAACCTGAAACACCACTTTAGCTAATGGGGCTTCCTGCTGCTGCTGCGCCGCTGGAGCATGATTTCTGTTCTCATCCTGAAGCAAAGTTCTTAACCCGAGGTACTATTTCTGGGTTAGCGGAGTCTATATCCTGAAGCATATGTAACCTGAAGTGTATGTAACCCGAAGTACCACTGTACCTCCCTCTGACTACATATTTGTCTCCAGATATACAAGAGTATCTGATGGTTGCAGTACACTAAGTGGGCTTCCTATTCCCCGTCCACCTTTGAAGTCAGGTCACCTGATGTCATGGCGATGTCAGGTGACTGGCTGCTCACCTATAAAAGTGGCCTGTGAGCAGGTGGGGGGACCTTGGGATCCAGCTGACCAGATGGATCATGTTCCCCACCCCTACTTGGTGTGAGTGGTCCTGTTTGTATCTCCTCTGGCACCTGCAAAAGGGCTCAGTAAATCCCTTTCCTGTTGAATTCCTGCTTGTACTGGCTCATCCTTTCCTTCATTGAACACCATCACACTTACAGGTGAAACTCGGAAAATTAGAATATCATGGAAAAGTTCATTTATTTCAGTAATTCAACTTAAAAGGTGAAACTAATATATGAGATAGACTCATGACATGCAAAGCGATATGTCAAGCCTTTATTTGTTATAATTGTGATGATCATGGCGTACAGCTGATGAAAACCCCAAATTAACAATCTCGGAAAATTAGAATATTAAATGAAATCAGCAAAACAAGGACTGCAAATAGAGCAATACTGGACCTCTGAGAAGTAGAAGCATGCACATGTACTCAGTACTTGGTTTGGGCCCCTTTTGCATCAATTACTGCCTCAATGGCATGGATGCTATCAGCCTGTTGCACTGCTGAGATGTTATGGAAGACCAGGATGCTTCAATAGCAGCCTTCAGCTCTTCTGCATTGTTCGGTCTCATGTCTCTCACCTGTCTCTTGGCAATGCCCCATAGATTCTCTATGGGGTTCAGGTCAGGTGAGTTTGCTTGCCAATCAAGCACAGTAATCCCATGGGCATTGAACCAGGTTTGGGTACTTTTGGCAGTGTGGGCAGGTGCCAAGTCCTGCTGGAAAATGAAGTCAGCATCCCCATAAAGCTCGTCTGCGGAAGGAAGCATGAAGTGCTCCAAAATCTCCCTGTAGATGGCTGTGTTGACCCTGGACTTAATGAAGCACAGTGGACCAACACCAGCTGATGACATGGCTCCCCAAATCAACACAGACTGTGGAAACTTCACACTGGACTTCAAGCATCTGGCATTGTGTGCGTCTCCATTCTTCCTCCAGACTCGGGGTCCTTGGTTTCCAAATGAGATGCAAAAGCTGCTCTCATCAGAAAAGAGATTTGGGGAGTCATGTTATCAGCTGATGTTGGACCTCCTTTGTAATGTTTTATTTTGTAATCTTTAAGATAATATTTTAGTTTCCTGTTAATTATGTTGCTTTGAATGTATGTTTTATATTTCACTTTCTGCAGTAATGTTTTATTCTGGCTTGTATTATTTGATGTTTTAATGTGTTGTAAACCGCTTGGAGATTTTTTTCTTCAAAATATAAAGCGGCATTGAGATATGATGATGATGATGGTGATTGCAGCAAAGTTGTGGTCCTATCTATCTTCCTGTGCTAGTCTTTCTATGTTATACTGCACACCCCACAAAAAACAATTTGTGACTGGCACCCACGGCACTTTTTCAAAATCCCAAATGTGCCCACAGATGTAGTGTCTAGGTTCCTTCATGAAAGACAGTATGGCTAAGCTTGTCCCACAGAGATAGCCAACATAGTGCCCTATAGACCAGGGTTTCCCAAACTTGGGTCTCCAGTTATTTTTGGACTATAACTCCCATCATCCCTAGCTAGCAGGACCAGTGGTCATGGATGATGGCAACCGTAGTCCAAAAATAGCTGGAGACCCAAGTTTGGGAAACCCTGGTCTAGATGTTGCTGGACTGCAACTTCCTTAATTCCTGACCATTAGCCATGCCTAGCTGGTGCCAGTGGGAGTTCAATGACATCTAGCTGACATCATGGCTACCCTTATCTACCCTCTTAGTTAATTAATTTATCTAAAAGTGGTTTTGTGTGACCTCACATTCTCCTTTATGTGGACCTTAGTTATAGAAGAATGTTTCCTTGAAGTTATCCTGCCCATAACGAGTTTTAATCAGGGCTGTCTTAAGTATATCCGGCGCTGTGGTGCAAAGATCCCTCCGACGCCCCCCTCTTTTCCAGAGTTTATCTTTTTTAGGGCTGGACGAGGTGGGCAGCAGCTGGAGGGCAGCTTCTCCAGAGGGGAAGAGGTGGAGGCTGGACGCGGCGCCTCCTGGCTCAGTTAGCTGCTTTGTGCCACGGTGGCAGCACACCGAGTGGGCCTGCGCCGAGTGAGCGAGGCTCGTTTTTTTCCCTTTTAGCCTTCTGGCGCCCCGCAGAATTTAGCTAAAAGGGAAAAAAATGAGCTGATGCTCAGTGGGAGCGGCACACACACCTTCAATCAGTGCGCTCGTTCAATGTTCCCCAGACTCTCACCTGGCGCCCTCCAGAACTTGGTGCCCCGTGCCACTGGTCTCAATGGGTAAGACAGGCCTGGTTTTAATTAACATGCGGAAGGACATAGGGTTATGAAATTTAATTGGGACCATTGGTCCCAATCACTATTTGAATAGCTGTAGCAATGGAAGAGATGACGGAATCCAAGGAAAGTCATCAAACGGATATTAGGTGGCTTTAAATATACATCTTGACTGGTTTATCATAGTTCCCTAGCCTTTTTTAACCTAACCACCTTAGCTCATGCACATTGCATAAGGGCCTCACAGATACATGATGCTCCTTTTTCTTGCATTTGCAAGGTTGCCAAATGTGGGAACAGATAATTACATGGATAAAAGTGGCAGTGATAACATTGAGAAGTGGGAGTACACATGAAGTCTTTTATTCCAGTTTATATCTTGCATATCTGTAAAACTTACAACAGGGGTGGCTACCCTGTGGCACTGCAAATGCTGTTGGATTTGGAACACCCTCAGATGAAGAAAATAAGCAACTATCTGACTTTTAGATGACTTCTGCCCTGTTTAGGGAAATTTTTAATGTTTGATGTTTTAATCATGTTTTTAATATTCTGTTGGGAGCTGCCCAGAGTGGCTGAGGAAACCCAGCCAGATGGGTGGGGTAAATATAATTAATAATATAATATAATATAATATAATATAATATAATATAATATAATATAATATAATATAATATAATATAATATAATAATTTCTGCTCTCATCAGCCCCAGCAAGCATGGCCATTGACCAAGGACCAGGGATGATGACCAGCAACACCTACCAAACCACAGGTTTAAGCTGTTCTGGCTTACTCCAAGGTGGCTCAAAAGAGATGTAAAGATTAGGCTTGCTTACTTACTTCGCCAAACCTCTATTAGGCATTACAAGTATAGGCCATCATAAAACATCCATATATAAAATCTTAAAATATATACAAATAAACAGCCATGTAAAATATATAACGAGGATTTTTACTGGGATTTCTTCCCGCTAAATAGTGCCATTTACCAGAGATACTATTGACAAAAACTCAGCCAACTTGCAGTTATTTCCGGGTTAATGTCATACAGATAGAATCTGATATTTTCATTGTGTCGTGATGTCAGACTACCCAAAAACGGGGATAGCACACATTTGCGTAGCTGGTTGTACAGTGGATAGTAGAAAAGGATATGTTCTACGGATTTAGGCAGGATGGAAAACATTTTAAAAGTCTCAAATTTTAAAAGTGAAACCTGCATGTTCTCAGGTTTTTTCTTTTGTAATCAAAATACTAGATACTTCTGAGTAAACCTAAGACTGTTTATCAGTTTGTAACTTGCTTTGCTGTGTAAGTCTTCTTTGGCGATCACTCATAGACGAGTAAGATTGTCTTCCATGAACACAGTCTTAACAGCGAGTCCGTAAGTGACTGTGGAGGCCAATTCTGGATCCACACATTCTTCCACAATGGGGACACAGGTTTTTGGGCAGGAGTTGATCACGGTGAGGGTTTGCCAAGCATGCCTTCCTTTTAGCACGTTTTTCCCTTTTGTCCCGAGTTTGAGTGTCTTCAAAGCCCATGACACCTTTGATAACGGCTGTTCTCCAGTTGGAGCGCTCGCAGGCCAGTGTTTCCCAGTTGTCGGTGTTTATACTACATTTTAAAAGATTTGCCTTTTGTTGACCACCAGCATTTCACTTTCCATTTTAAAGTTTGGAATAGAGTAGTTGCTTTGGAAGACAATAACCAGGCATCCAAACAGCATGACCAGTCCAAGGAAGTTGATGCTGAATCATTGCTTTGACACTGGGGATCTTTGCAAATATCCAGCGAGTGAGGGTGTGTCAGTAACCACATGCTAAGCTGGGAAGCATTTGCATCCTCCCAAGGGATGAACATTTTGTGAGATATCCACACCCAATCAGAAATCTCACATAGATAAAGAATGGTGAAATTCTCTTTATCTTGTGGCAGGATATTCTGGTTGACCAGTTCATCTTTCATTTGCATGAGCACTGTCGTAAGCCAGCACCACTTTCTTTGTAAATGAGAGCTGAAGGTGGTTTGTTTTGTTTTTAAAGAGTGGCCGTCGTATCTTTGCTGTTGATCTGAATTTGACTTATGGCATGAAATGCATGCAATTTCTGTTGTTTGTTTGATCTGCTCATTCATTTGGAGAAGATGCTTCTCTGTGAGGCATGGAATTAAGGAGACCAGCCTCTTCTCCGATTTGTGGGTGGGGGAAACCCTGAGTTTTGCAGCACCACTGGACTTCTGTGATATCTTATGTGGTTGTAGTAAATCCTTCAATAGTTGTTTAAATAACGGACAATGAGACAGATAATAGGGTATTGGGCAGAAACTAAACTGCAGGGAAATGGAAACAGCAGTCGCTGCCTTCTTACAAGCCTGGTCTTAATGGTGCAGGCTCGTCTTCTAATAATCGTATTGCCATAAGAAAATTTCCCACTTCCCTAAATAAGTGATTAGATTCAATATGCTTATTTGAGCTTTAATGTTTCGTTTACTAAATATATGTCATGTTAATTTTGCGAACTTTTTCAGATAGCCAAAAGTGGTTGAACTGAAAGATTGGATTTTTCTCCTTCAATAAAGTACACAGTGTACTTTGAATTATTTATTCTATATTTAGCACTGTGGGTGTGCATAGCGCTTCAGAACACAGGAGTCAACTCCTAGGGGCTGAGGTCCCTTCACCCCCCAATAAAATATTTGAGGGGGCTGCCCCCCAAAAGTTGATGGGCATTGCCATTAAAGTAGTGTGTGTGTGTGTGTGTGTGTGTGTGTGTGTGTGTGCCATTTCATGTGATTGATTATACGGGGTTGGGCTTATCTGCCCCCCCCAATATTTTATTCAGGTTGGCACCCCTGCTTCAGAATGTGACAGGTCTCTGTCCTGTAGATCTTACAATCTATAATCATTCATGGAGAAACACAGAAAATGGAGTCAGGCGTAAGCAATGGAGGCATATACAATTGTTTCAGTTTATATGTTCTTAGTTACAGGCTGAGGCTAGAATCCTGTATGGAGTTGCTTGGGAATAAGTCCCATTGAACTCAGGACTTACTGATGATGATGGGCATGTATAAGATTATGAGATCCCACAGTAGGTTATGGAAACCACAGGGTTGAGCCAAAGACACCAGGGAAAAGTAGGTTTTGAGAAGAGATTAGAAGGAAGAGCGGTGATATCACAACAGGTGTTTTAGAAAGCAGTTCCAAGCATAAGGGGCGGCAAAGGAGAAAGGGAAGAGTTTTCTAAGGGAGCAGGAGAACTTTCCACAAATTTACTTGGGAATTGTTTTTGATGGGATACTGGTGAATTTTTCAAGGGATGACATCTCAATAATATACACTTCTTTTACATAGTTTAGATTTCGGGGTGGGATGGGGGATGAAATTAGAAATTGTTTTAACATATTGATTTTTAGCATGTCTGAAAAGATGTGCCCAAGAATATATTTGCTTCCCAAAAAGTTGGGGGGGGGGAGTTAATTCCAACTTTAATTTTACATTTGGCTACTAGTAGATTTGGCCACTCATGTTGTCTGATATGACCTGCGTTGTATTTGTGCATCACGTTACTAATTTTAATTTTAAATGTACTTAATTTAAAAAGTTGCTGGGGGTGTGAACTTTATGTGAAAAAATTTCCCACCCCTCATCTTGTGTAAGAAACCGGCCTTCGCTTCAGCCTTAATAGCTAGAAGTGACATTTCTTTCTTTTCTTTTTCTTTTTTGATAATAATCTGTGTTAGTTTTCAATTACTAATCCAATAGAAGTGACATTTCAGGATGGTACTTATTTTTGAAGTTGATGGTTTTTCCCTCCCATCTCATAAAGGCATGTTAAAAGTGGGTGTGGCTCATTTTATAGTCAGATGGGTGGGATACAAATACAACAGCAACAACAACAACAACACAGTGGTACCTCAGGTTACAGACGCTTCAGATTACAGACTCCGCTAACCCAGAAATAGTACCTCGGGTTAAGAATTTTGCTTCAGGATGAGAACAGAAATTGTGCTCCGGCGGCACGGCAGCAGCAGGAGGCCCCATTAGCTAAAGTGGTGCTTCAGGTTAAGAATAGTTTCAGGTTAAGAACGGGCCTCTGGAACGAATTAAGTTCTTAACCCAGGTACCACTGTAATAGTAGTAGTAGTAGTAGTAGTAGTAGTAGTGATGATGATAATAATAATAATAATAATAATAATAATATTTTTGCTCTACGCTTCATCTTGACGGTAAAGGTATAAATGATATTCAGTTGCCGAGATCAACAAATCCATCTTTAGCTGGCCTCATTGAAGAGCATAATTATTTGGCAATGCCAAATGATTTGCATTGGGCCACAAATCATCTGGGTTGGGCAGTGATTCTCACCTAGGGTTTTTTCTCACCTAGGGTTGAGCTGCAAGAAATGGCCCCAGGCTCATGTTTGGTGCAGCAAGTTCTCTAGCGCCAGTGGGATTCAGTTGTTCTTGTTCTGCTGTGCTGTGCAATGCTAGGAGGACCAGTGTTTTATCACAGCAACTGCTTTGAGAGGCAGCTGAGAGAAAATCTAGCTTGCTTTGTCTGGCTTCCCAAAGAATAAAATTCCAAAGCTCAGTGGTGATGCTACCAAAAGCAACTTCGCTTGCAAATACTTATTTCAAATATGGCCTGTGTTTAATGGACATAATGTAGAATGTTTGGTGTGTATAAGTAAATCATTTTATACAGTTCAGGGATGAATCCAGGCTTTATCCCAAGAGTAGATCCATTGAAATCAGTGACCCTAAAGATATATTTTAGTGGGTGTGCTCTAAGCTTAGCTAAGTTTGGATCCAACTGTCTCTCTGGTATAGTCTATCCTTTAAATTGTATTATAAAAACACTTTATTACTAAGCAATATAAGAACAGGGAATTTTTATTTTTATAAATAAAGCAGGAGGTCCTTATCAGAAATTTCATTCAAGTGAAAAAAGTGTGAATGTTTAATTGATAACAGATTAACAATGATTTATTGTACTAAATAAGCAGAAGGTTGTTTTTGTTTGTTGTTATGGTTTGTCTTTTTGCATTTTTATATTGTAAACCACTCTATGATCTTAGGATGAAGGGCTGTATAGAAACCAACTAATTGAATAAGATACAGTGGTAACTTGGAAGTCGAATGGAATCCGTTCCGGAAGTCCATTCGACTTCAAAAACATTCAGAAACCAAGGTGCATAAGCCACGTCGGACATTCAGGTTCCAAAGAATGTTCACAAACCAGAACACTCACTTTTGCAGCGTTTGGGAGCCAAAACGTTCTACTTGCAAGGCGTTCGGTCACCAAGGTACAGCTGCACCAGAGCTCAGCAGTCTTACATTGTTTTGTTCTAGAGATCAACAAAACTTGAACAAAAAATTGATTTTGGAAACATTTGTAACTTCTTTGGGATATGCCCAAAATATTTACTTCCTCTCCCAGTTTGAAATATAAAAGTCTCCATAGTTACCAAAGATTATATCCAAACACAAGGGCCAAATCTTGATTCCATTTATCTCTGGTGGTGAAGCATATGTGCCATTTTACTCAATGTTTTAATGATCTTGGGCACAGGGAGACTTGTAAGAACCATCATGAAATCTAGCATGCCTTTTCAAATGATATATTCAGTGCAGCTCTTGAACATGCAGTCTTATTTATCCCATGGAGCAAAGCTATTAAATGTAGGCCCAAACAGTTTGCTTGATTTGGAAATGTCTATTTTCTGTTTCTGTACTGGGTTATCAAATGGCAAACAATGTCTCTAAGGCTGCAATACTGTGCACAGTTCTTAAGGAGAAAACAACAGCAGCAATTGAATATCATGGGACTTTACTTCCAAGTAAAAATGTTCAGGATTGTTCCGTCTGCTTCTTTTCCTTTTCAGTTAGGAGCGAAACAACGCTACTTGATAACATGCTTCAATTTTTCTCCAATCATATTTTTTTATAGGAAGAATTCTGAATCGTTTCTCCAAAGATATCGGCCACCTCGATGACTTGCTTCCATTAACGTTTCTGGACTTTGTGCAGGTAAATCAGTAGAGATGCTTGTAGAATTTGACAAGAGCACTTAGGTTTCGGGAATATAAAGTTATGATGATTTGCATGTCAATATTTTGTCAGTATTTCAGGTAGGTTAATGAAAGGACTTGTTTAAGAAGGGTGTAGTCAAAAATTGGGGGGGGGGGGTGGGGGGGAATGAGTAATAAGTAGCAGGCAGGAGTGGCTGCCCGCACCTTGCCATTATGTCAAGGTTTCAGTACGTAGTAGCTACATGCTTGCTAAATTGCACCTAGTTTGCCTTGCAGCCATTTGGCAAGCCTGCCACAGTGTTATGAAATATGTCCACAGTAAAGAAACAATCAGCTCACATGAAAAGATATCACTGATTAACCTAATTATGCATGTACTTCCTGAAAGAAGCCAGTGTTTACCGTACTGTTTTGGGATTAAGACAGGTGTGGCTATTTACAAAGAAGAGATTAGCAATAATAGGGCTGGAAACAATAGCTGTAATGAGAACAAAAGGAAGAAGTGGTTATAAATACCAAAAAGAACAAAAAAGTTGTCTAAGCACAAAAGATGTTATGTCAGGGAACTGGTGACGGATTAATTTGTGGCAGTTCGCTGGCTTTTCAGTGGCTTGTCGAACAGTACCTTTTTCTGGGAGCTATGAAGGAAGCATGACATGCGAGTCAACCTTCATACATTGTTCGATTGGCTCATTTTCCATGCTCCTATTTCTGGAGAAGGCGTTCCCTTTCTCCCCCTTCCACACATAGATGCTGGCATGTATGCAATGGGACGCTGGTTGATGCATATGGATGTATATATACACATAGACGCACCATCTTTTATTTTATCTTTATATATATAATTTTTATTAAACTTTCTGTTTTACAATTTAAAATGCTCATTTTAGCATCCTTAAAATATCAATGACTCCCCTTCTTCTCTTTCCATGGTTCATTTTGCATATCATAAATCCCTGCATATTTTACAAAAACTAAGCCATTCAGTATTCCATGATTGCATCCGTCAAAACTTATTTACACTCTAGAATTTGCCTTAATGCTGCCAACATTTTTAGGTGTACACAAATTTCCTCCCATATATTCATTAAATGTTGTCCAGTCTTCTCTAAACGTATGTTCTTCTTGTTCTCTTATTCCATATGCTAAATATGGAATCTGTGCATATTCTGTCAGCTTAAGTTGCCATTCTTCTTTAGTTGGGACCTCAAGCATTTTCCATTTTTGGACTAACAAAACATGGGCTGCAGTAGTACCATACATAAATAACCTTTTTTGACACCTGGGAATTTCTGTCTGAATTATCCCCAACTGAAAGGACTCTGGGTTGGGGTTGTTTATTTTTTGGAAAAGTACTTTTAAACAGTTTTTTTTTTCAATTCATCATGGATTATTTCCCAATACTCTTTAACCCTTTTACAAGTCCACATGTAAAAGGACATACCATCTTTTCTAAGTGGGGAAAATTGCATTAATTTGGAATCTTTAATCATTGAGCACCTCCTTTAAGGACGGATGTGCTGCCCTTATTTAAGAAAATAAATAAATGTGCAGGGTGGCTTGCATATAAGTTAGTAAAATACCCAGGGTTGCACCCAGGTGGTGGTTTTTCCTTAGCAGAAAGCATTTGGTGCACCCATATTTCTGCCAATTTGCCATGGGCACCTAAGCTGCTCTGATAGGTTATACCAGAACAGAATGCGATACATTCTGGAGGGCTGCAGGATATAAGGAGGGGTGGCAAAAATCAGGTGCCCTGACTTGCCCCAAGTAGAAGCTCTTTCTGCAGGTTAAAGCCGCCGTAGGATACAACCCAGCCCATGATAAAACAATAGGGGACTCCAAAGACAACAGAAAAATGTATCATAAAATAGCACACCCAAACTGATTGCTAAAACATTTGGAACAAAAGGTGTTTGCCTGGCACCAAGAAGACAATTGGATGCCAAGCGGGCCTTCCTAGGGAGAGCATTCTACAAGTTTTAGGCTGGGTTGTCGTCAATGTGCTGATGACACCCAGCTTTATCTGTTGATGGACGGCCGCCCTCACTCGGCCCCAAACACACTGACCAGATGCTTGGAAGCTGTGGCTGCATGGGAGCTGGTTGAAGTTAAATCCTTTGAAGACAGAGGTCCTCTGGCTGGGTCGGAACGACATGAGGTTGGGGGGGGCCCAACTCCCATCTATTGTGGGGGCTCAATTAGTGCCAGCGCCTTCTGTCAAGTGTTTGGGTGTAACCTTTGACTCCTCCCTTTCTGTGGAGGCACAGGTTGCAGCAACAGCAAAGGTGGCATTTTCCCATCTCCGCCGCATTAAGCAGTTGATCCCTTACCTTTCTCGCCCTGATCTGGCCACAGTGATCCATGCGATGGTCACCTCCAGGCTTGATTATTGTAACTTGCTCTGCCCTTGAAGCTGACCCAGAAACTCCAGCGGGTGCAGAAAGCTGCGGTGAGGCTCCTTACAGGGTCCTTGCCACGGGATCACATTCATCCAGTGCTTTACCAACTGCACTGGCTCCCAGTGGAGTACAGGGTCAGGTTTAAGGTGCTGGTTTTGACCTTTAAAGCCCTATGCTGCCTAGGACCCTTGTACCTACAGAGCCGTCTTTCCTGGTATGCCCGCGGAGTACCCCTTGATTCCTCCCATGCTCCACCGATAACAGGTTTGTCTTACCTTCCCACCACCCACACCAGCCCCTTCTGGGGAGGAGGTACATGAAAGTGAGACAGTCTCTGTGCATTTAGAGGGGAAAGTGGGGTTGTACGCTCTGCAAAGGGAAGGGCAATTCTTGGAGATGCCACACTCAGCCCCTCGGTTAAGGAGTGAGAAACGCAGGCGACACCCCATAAGGAGGCGCTAACACCAGAAAGAACTCCCCTTCCATATTTAGGGGGAAACAAAGGAATACACAAGGTTGACCCAACTTTTCTAAATTGATTTTAGAATGTATTTCAGTTAATTGACTGTGATTTTGTTAGCCTCTCGGAGCCCAGCTTTGGCTAGAAAGGGCAGGATATAAATAAAACATTTATTATTATTATTATTATTATTATTATTGAGAGGGCAGGATATAAATAAAACATTATTATTATTATTATTATTATTATTATTATTTCTTAATGCTACAGCTACCAGGGTCACCAGCAGGGCTAGAGACATTGGCTGGCATAGCTGGGCAGCTGCGGATAACCTTCCTGCTGCCCAGTGTGCCTTCTTGCTACACCATCACAATATACCACCAGCTAAATATCGCACTATATTGATATATCACGATGTCTGAAATAAGGTTGGAGCTATGTAGAGGCATTGGCTGGCTTCACAGTTTTCCCCACATTGTGGTTTTTGCGGAGCATGCACACACACACAGACACACACATACACACACCCCGTGATTCACGATATATTGCTAGGTGAGAAATTAAAAAACCGATGTTACGATATGGATTTCAAACTGGTTATATTGATATATTGCCCAGCCCTACTGCTGGCCCACTATGGCCCTGGCCAACCTGTCTGGGCCTGGTATGTTGAAAGTCAAAAAGAGTGTGGAGCTATACACACTCTCTTTAGCTTCTGAGTGTTGGAGAGCCCTAGCTGCACATGAGGAGAATGAGAGGAAGCAGCAGCTACCGCTGGTGCACTGTGTGCTGAGAGAGTTAATAATAATAATAATAATAATAATAATAATAATAATAATAATAATTTATACCCCACCCATCTGGCTGGGTTTCCCCAGCCACTCTGGGTGGTTCCCAACAGAATATTAAAAACATCAAACATTAAGGTAAAGGTAAAGGTACCCCTGCCTGTATGGGCCAGTCTTGACAGACTCTAGGGTTGTGCGCTCATCTCACTCTAGAGGCCGGGAGCCAGCGCTGTCCGCAAACTTCCGGGTCACGTGGCCAGCGTGACGAAGCTGCTCTGGCGAACCAGCACCAGCGCAGCACACGGAAACGCCGTTTACCTTCCCGCTATAAAGCGGTACCTATTTATCTACTTGCACTTAAGGGTGCTTTCGAACTGCTAGGTGGGCAGGAGCTGGGACCGAACGACGGGAGCTCACCCCGCCGCGGGGATTCGAACCGCCGACCATGTGATCAGCAAGTCCTAGGCGCTGAGGTTTTACCCACAGCGCCACCCGCGTCCCTTTAAAACATTAAAGAATTCCCTAAATAGGGCTGCCTTCAGATGTCTTCTAAAAGTCAGGCAGTTGTTTATTTCCCTGACATCTGATGGGACGGTGTTCCACATGGTGGGCGCCACTACCGAGAAGGCCCTCTGCCCGGTTCCCTGTAACCTCACTTCTTGCAGTGAGGGAACCACCAGAAGGCCCTCGGAGCTGGACCTCAGTGTCCTTGCTGGATGATGGGGATGGAGATGCTCCTTCAGGTATACTGGGCAGAAGCCATTTAGGGCTTTCAAGGTCAGCACCAACACTTTGAATTGTGCTCAGAAACGTACTGGGAGCCAATGTAGGTCTTCCAGGACCGGTGTTACATGGTCTTGGTGGCCACTCCCAGTCACCAGACTAGCAGCTACATTCTGGATTAGTTGTAGTTTCCAGGTCACCTTCAAAGGTAGCCCCATGTAGAGCACATTATAGTAGTCCAGAGCATGCACCACTGTGGCGAGACAGTGAGTTGGCCCAGATTGCTGCTATTGGTGTGGTTCTTGCTATCGCTAAACTGAGCATCCAACCCTGGGCAACGCAAGTGGAAGACAGGAGACAGTGACTGTGTTGCACACTCTCTGCCTTGGACCCGAGGAGCTGCTTTCTTGAGGAGCTGTTTGTTTTGGCTTTCTTTCTGTGGTGCCACCTGACAAGTCACTTTCTGAGGAAAGGAAAGGCAGTTGAACTCTGTATCGTTATTGAACCTGCTTCCCCAGTTCAAACACAAGCAGATAAGAAAGATTAACATTGCCTATGAATGCTTGCACTTAAATAAGTCCTGCGGAGTTCAGCGTGGCATATTCCCAAGAAATAGCGCATAGGATTTCAGCTTCTTTGCAAGCATTTCCAGCTGAACTGACCTCTTGAATACATCAATTTGCCTAGAGCAATAAGAAAAGCTACCCCTGTAAATGTAAATAAGTCCAGTATGGTTCTCCTCTTTTAAAAGTTGTGAATCTGAATACCAAAATGTCACAGAGGGAGCATGTGGAGTGATGGAAATTTGATTCGCCTCACTCTAGCTTGAAGCTGGGTTTGGTACAGAACTGGCTTGATTACCCTGACGGACGACCTGTATTTTCCATTTCCCCTAAAGTTAAAAAAAGGCATAGGAGTCTGTTGGGACACACCCTTTTATTTTCTCCTAAGCTAATCTTGTCTCTAATAGAGAAGAAGAATAAAAAGCTCCGCAAGTTTCCTGGTGGTTTTTGTCCTGCTTGTCAAGGGGCTCTGCAGCCCAAGAGATTTCAGAAAAGTAGTCATCTTTTTTTAATCTGCTTTATAAGCTCGCTTTCTTTTTGAATGTCCCCTGTGTACATTAAGCCTTTAAACATACAGGCATATTGAGGCATACGAGAAAATCTGTGCTGAGCAGAAAACTTTATTCCAGTTTCACAGTGCTGCATGGCAAGGTGCCCTTTGTCTGTAGTGCAAATAGGTATCTTTGGACATGTGAATGCTTGTTGGGCATGGTTGGCTGTTTCATTTTTGTATCTGACAAAACATCTCATGCAAGATTTACAGCCTGGTAAGTTGTTACAACAGCTCTGAAAACAGGTGTGTGTAGCAAAGAAGCACACAATACAAACCACTTGGGGTTGTTGTTTTTTGGCTAAGACCAATGGCTTTCTACCATGGGAATGTATAATACCTTCCTCTTGACACAACAACAGCTTTTCACAATGCCTTACTTTTAACATCCAGGACAATGTTCAACCCACTGAGGTCTAGCTCTGATGGCCTTATAGCGGTTCCCTCACTGCGAGAAGTGAGGTTACAGGGAACGAGGTGGAGGGCCTTCTTGGTAGTGGCACTCTATCTGTGGAATGCCCTCCAATTAGGAGATAAAAAACTTTGAGAAGGCATCTGACGGCAGCCCTGTATCGAGAATTTTTTAACATTAGACTTTTATTGTGTTTTTATATGTGCTGGAAGCCTCCCAGAGTGGCTGGGGGAATCCAACCATACAGAGTGTAAATAATAAAATAATGATCATAACACGCAAAATGCTATAATTTTGTCTTCAGGCCAATGGACTTTTCCTACAACAAGCAGGTTGCTTTGTACTTGATGTAATATTATTATTACTATTATTAGAATTTATATACTGCCCTATACCTGTGGGTCTCTGGGTGGTTCACAGAATATAATCAAGATATAAAACTACAAAATACATAATAAAAATAAAAACAACAATCCAATAGCCCCCCTATTATTATTTTTTAAAAGGGCATAGGATGTAAATCAGATCAACCAAAGTCCTGGTTTAAAAGGAACGTTTTTGCCTGGCGCCTAAAGGTACCGTACATAATGAAGGCGCCAGGCAAACTTCCCTCGGGAGAGCTTTCCACAGAGGGGGAGCCACTGCAGAGAAGGCCCGTTCTCGTTTTGCCACCCTCCAGACCTCTTGAGGAGGAGGCATACGAAGAAGGGCCTCAGATGATGATCTCAGGGTCTGGATAGGTCCATATGAAAAGAGGCGGTCCTTGAGGTATTGCCGTCCTGAGCCATTTAAGGCTTAATCGGTCAAAACCAGCACTTTGAATTGAGCCTGGAAACTAATTTGCAGCCAGTGCAGTCGGAACGGGATCGGTGTAATATGCTCAAACCGTCTTGCTCCCGTGAACAACCTGGCCGCTGAATTCTGCACCAGCTGAAGTTTCCAAACCATTTTCAGAGGCAGCCCTACGTATAACGCATTGCGGTAATCTAACCTTGAGGTTATCAGTGCATTGACAACAGTTAGGCTATCCCTGTCTAGATACTATAGGGGCATAGCTGGGCCACCAGGTGATGGAAGGCACTCCAGGCTACTGAGGCCACCTGAGCCTTGAGCAACAGCAAAGGATCCAGGAGTACCCCCAAGCTGCGAACCTGCTCCTTCAGGGGAAGTGTAACCCCATCAAGACTTGAAGCACTAATCCAAATTTCATCTCCTTGCTCCCTCTTTTGGTTGTGCTTAAGAGAGGAGGAGCAGGCCATTCCTGCCCTTAATAATTATTTAGGTCACATCTACACCAAGCGTAATGCATTTGCCCTTTACCAATATTTCTACCGATTTTGGCCAGGGCACAGGCTTCAGGCAGCCTGCCAATCACTGTCACCTTTGTTTCAGGCTCCTGTTCCCTTCTGTGCCTGAAGAGGGCTCCAAGTGGACACACCATGCATGGTTTGCTAATCTGAGGTCAAGAAGTTCTCCATTTGAGGTCCCTGAGCCCTTGGCAGCAAGGGGAAAGTTGCATACTGCCATGCAAATGGCTCATTCAGGCTTGTTTTAATCTTGCCCTTCATATCCACTCCTCAAGTATTTTCAAATGCGTGAGAGCTGACGCAGCCAGTCTTCCATTTGTTTATCACTCCTCCCCATGTTTCACCCGATTGCTGGCAGTGCTGATTTTTAGTTGATGTATTTTCAGTCGAATTGCGAAGGGTTGCTGGTTTATTTATGTCTAGAGAAGCCCAGCTTTGTCCGAAGGATAACTCTTATTGAATATGATAAAGATCTTTTGTCACTTGTTTTGTTTGCAGGTGTCTTTTTATAAGACATCCTCTAATCCCTTCAGGAAGAAATATTTTCTCCTTAAAGAAGAGAGAGAGAAGAGAAGAGAAAGAAATCAGTATTAACTAAGTATAAAAGCTCTGAGCCTCTACCATTGTTGTTGATTCTTTGAGGGACATTTCCCAACAGTCATTGTTCAAATGGTTGTCAGGAGGAATCAAGTGAAACTCAATAAACAATGCCGTAACTGGTTCCTCTCACTTTGTGTGCAGAAGCTTTTCTTGAGAGGATTTGCATTGAAGAAGTGGTCCATTTTCGAGTTATCATAGGGTCATTTAGAAGCATTCCAGCCTTTTCTCTTTTTTGCTTTACTAGCAGTTGCATATTTCAGTTCTGCACAAATAAGCTTGACCTATCTAGGCCTTGGAAGACTTTGAGGCGAGCATTGGAGGAAGAAAAACAAACCTGCAAAAACCTCAGGGATGCTTTTGCTCTTTCCAGAGTTAGGGTATAGATTTTAAGAGAAAAATGTAAAGCTTCCTGCTCTCATTGTTGTGCTGTATGCATGTATAATAATTGATTTGATTAGACTGGATAGCTTTCCTGGAATGCAGTCCCCAAACATAACTACTTGGAAGTAAGCCCCATTGAGTTCACTGAGGCTTACTCTCGGTTAGTCGGTACAACATTGCACAAATTATTGTATTCGGTGAGACTTCTAATTGGGCTTCTCTAGAGATTTTTCATAAAGTACTTGCTTCCAAAATGCTAATATATAGGATTTGTGTCTGTTTTTAAGGATTGTGTGTTTTATATTCGCAAAGACCCTTACTTCACAATGTCTAGATGTGACCTGCAATTTTGCGTATGTTTTCTTGGAAGGAAATCCCACTATTTTCAGTAAGCATGTTTAGACCTGCAGCCTTAAACTTGAAGAGAACTGTGTAGATGGACCCTTGATAGCTTTTGACCCTAGCTAGCCACTTTGAAAAATACTGGCTGTTGAATTATGCCAAATATTTTAACTCAAGTTCTTCACATTTCCTTTAGTTTTGCCTTGCTAACTCTCTCTATCCCTCTCTCTTTAGGTATTATATATTGATTTTTAAAGAATAATTTTATAGGTTTTTTATTGTAACAAACAAATTACCCAATCGATAAAACTGCAGGTTATCTTGTCACCCAGCTTCTAGACCATAGGAATTTAGAAAGTTGAAAATATTTTGTACATCAACTTTAATTTCTCCCCCCCCCCCTTCTCCTCAATGTTGAGTTTGGGTTTTTTATTTTATTTTAAAGCCCACCTCAAGACTTTGCTTTGTTTCTGGAGAAACATTGTGTGCTCTCTGCAGCTGCCCTTGGAGAGAGAGAGAAAAAAAGGCCAGTGATTTATTGAAGCAAGCTGAATTGAAAACCCCTTTTTTCCCCTCCCCAAAATCAACAGCTTGACTGAGTTTAAATAACTGACTTTTCATATCCTTTCATCACACACAAAGACCTAATCCTGAGACTACTTGAGCCACCAATGTCGGCTGTGGACAAGACCACCACTGGAAATGTCACTCCCTTCTCACCACACACAAAAACACATTGACTGCAGCTTTATGAAGTGAAAATGCCAAAGAAAAGGAAAATGCGAACGAGGTGGCCACAGTCATTTTTCTCCCCCCCCCAAAAAGGGGGGGAGAGAAAAACTGCTGCATCTGGATATTAAGGACAAAAAGTGCCTAAGACGACGATAATAGCTTGGGTCACTAGCTTTCATAAGTGCAAATGAGTGGAACTGCCTCTGTTTGTTTCAACACCACTGACCCTTATATTTTATTGTGTGGAAATGTCAGGGAAAGTGTGTTGAAGGCATTCCGGCCTCTTTTAGCTTAACAATGCCTTCGTCATTTTGAGATTCCCAAGTGCTGCTCCACCCCAACCGCCTGCCCTCTTTCATGGGCAAAGAAGACTTATACAATTCTTGATAATGATTACATTCACATTCCTCTCTTTTTAAATATAGTTTATAAGGTAAATGCATTACTTGATGCTTGTGTGTGGATTTGCTTAATCCATAAGAACAGAAGGCCCCTATTGATTTATTGTAGACCGGCCTCTCATTGGCCTCTGCCATTTTTCTTTTACTGTGAAACGAGCAGGCAGGGAGAAGGAAAAATGCCATTCTTGTTATTTAAACAACTCCTTTTTGGAGTTCTGAGGATTTGGGGACAGAGCATGGACACCTCTCATAGCAGTTCTGTGAGATGAACCAGAGTAGAAATGATCTTCAAATCTGATGTTGGGTGGGCTCGTATGGAGAAACCTATATAGCATAGCACACTACCGACAGAAGGTCCCTTCCATCTCGTCTTGTCTCCTTGGGATTGTGTGTGTGGATCTAACCCAGAGGACACCAACACAGCTCCCACGGGTACCAGTGTGCCTTCTGGTATCTCCCGTGGCACCATGAAAGGTCTCACCTCAGAAATCCACCATGCACAAGGGCCTCTTTGCTCTTCCTGCTCAGTTCCTGTTCTACATCAGACACACATCCCTTAAAACATGCCCACATTTAATTGGATGCCAGGATTGGACACTAACCCTATCCTTTTCAAAAAAATGTGTGTGTGTGTGTGTACAAAATCTCCAGCATCGTTGCACAGTCTCCTGACAAGAAGATTGTGGGGGGAGGAAGAAAAGACCAAGCAAGGTCATTAACATTTCTAACACCTTCTCAGCTACTACAAATCTTTTAATTCTCCTGTCAGTCAGGGAGTGTAACAATCCTGTTCTAAATGGTGATAAGTACAAATCTCCCAGATTGCCTTAAACTATTGATATACTATAGATATGACTTATGTGCTTACAAACAAAGTACTTTTTTCTGTTTGGCAAAAAGAGACGGCAGATTTCACTTTTTGATTCAAAGGAGGGAGGGCGATCTTTAAGCATAATTTGAATTGCCGAGATGTGTTTACTGGTGTGGCGTCTTTACAGCATAAATATGCATAAATAAGCTAAACCAATCTGGGAACAAGACTTTATCTCTGGCAAACATTTCCCCCCCGCTCCCAAAGTCTTCTAAAATGTGCTCCTAGGTTTATGTGCACATCTTTTATCGGATTTTAGAACTCTTTTCACTTGCTTTTCATGAGATTTAAAAGTGATACACTGACTGATAGGCAAACCTTCCAGTAGATTTAAAGGAGTAGCATTGATAGCAGCAAATATTTGCCCCCCCCCCCATCAACCATGAAAATTATGGGTTGGATAGCAGAAGATGAAGAGCACAGGTAAGAGGCTGCTGTTGAAGTCCTGTTCTGTTTATCCTCCTGTCTGTTTGGCCGTTGTGAGAATAGGATGGTAGACCAGGAGACCTTTTGGCCTGGTCCAATAAAGCTCTTCTTAAGTTCTTAAGCACCTTCTTGAGAAGAGCAGAGGGATGCAGATAGTTTTTGTCCGACCTGACCTGTGTGTAAGAGTTGGAAGTATCCAACCTCTGCATAAAAAAAGTGTCTTCACTCCCATCGTTCAGCCCTGACACTGAGGCCCAGCTCAGAGGGCCTTCTGGCAGTTACCTCGCTGCGAGAAGTGAGGTTACAGTGAACCAGGCACAGGGCCTTCTCGGTAGTGGCACCCGCCCTATGGAACGCCCTCCCATCAGATGTCAAGGAGATAAACAACTATCTGACTTTTAGAAGACATCTGAAGGCAGTCCTGTTTAGGGACGTTTTTAATGTTTGATGTTTTATTGTGTTTCTAATATTCTTTTGGGAGCTGCCCAGAGTGCCTGGGGAAACTCAGCCAGATGGGTGGGGTTTATTATTATTATTATTATTATTAATTAAAAACCTCCAAGGAAGCAGAGTCCACACCTCTTGTGGGAGTCTGTTCCACTGTTGAACAGCTCTTACTGTCAGAAAGTTCTTCCTGATGTTTAGTCAGAATTTCCTCTCTTGTAACTTGAAGCCACTGGTTCGAGTCCTACTCTCCAGAGCAGGAGAAAACTTGCTCCATCTTCCATGTGAAATGAGTTGCTTTTTTTTAAAAAAAAGGCAGAATTGTTTTGGATTTTTCATTGAAATTTCCGAATTTATTGTGCCTCAGCGGGACCTTTTAAATTAACCTTGAATTGCACTTCCAGTGCCTACTCGAATACTTTCAGTAGTGAAAAGGCTAGAGAAAGTTAGAGAAAGTAAAGGGAGCCCATTCCTCCTTTTATTTATTTTAATCATGGCCCATCAAATTCTGGACCTTTCACTGCCGTGATGCAAGGTGTGCTTCCAAGGATGTTGTTGTATTTGCATAGGTTAAAGAGTTGTTGGGAAATCGGGCAATTAGGTGCCTTAACTACACAAGGCTTGGTCGCCACCTATGCATAACTATGTCTGCCTTTTTGAGACTACTTCATTAAGAGTTCATTTGTATGCAATTTTGACTTTCCAAAATGCATGCACTACATTACGGTGATCCGCCCTGTCATAAATGTGATGCTAATAATAAGGTGTCATGGGCTGATCTAAAGCACCTTTCGAAGATGGAGTCAGACGTCTGTTAGTCATCTTAACAGTTTTCTCCTCCTGTTTTGCTTTGATCCCAGTGAGACTTCAGTTGTATGCGCCTCATTCTGCATAGTATTGCTTCCCCTTTGACAGCTCTTTGTTTCTAAATATTGCAGCTTATAATCGCTAGGAGTCCAGCAACTTCAATGGGGAATTGGAAATTTTAAAGGCCTAAAATATTCCACAGTGTTGTAACGTTTGGAAATCTTGTCTGGCTCAATTTCGTTGTCCAATGGGAGCACGTATGTTTTCGGAAAGCACAGTATTGCTCATAAGTTCCTCAGGATTTATTTTGTTTGTTTGTTTGTTTTAAAAAACAGGAGTACAGTATTTTTTATATTATAATAAAGACTTTGGGGTTGAGAAAATAACTGGGCTCCTTTTGTGATTTGGTTGTTGCAGACTTTGCTTCAGATATGTGGCGTGGTGGCAGTGGCAATTGGAGTGATTCCTTGGATTCTCGTCCCTTTAATTCCACTCTTCATTCTTTTTATCTTTCTTCGACGGTATTTCTTGGATACATCGAGAGACATTAAACGTTTGGAATCTACAAGTATGTATTATTGATACAGCTTGTTTTTAAAAGATTTAGGCATCATTTAAGAGTGTAAGAGGCTTAAAAGTTTTGCCCATAACTCAAGGACAGTATTGGTTTCTCTCCCCTTCCTTTTTTGAGAAAACTGAGGAGTGCCTTGATGATGATTTTCAAATGCTTCTTGTTCACTTGTTTCTG
The DNA here is from genome assembly GCF_964106915.1 of Podarcis gaigeae. Taxonomy (NCBI): domain Eukaryota; kingdom Metazoa; phylum Chordata; class Lepidosauria; order Squamata; family Lacertidae; genus Podarcis; species Podarcis gaigeae. The sequence continues at coordinate 14,761,337 of NC_139677.1, forward strand.
TGTTGTTGCGACAGCTGTTAAATACCGTATTTTTTGCACCATAACACTCACTTTTTTCCTCCTAAAAAGTAAGGGGAAATGTCTGTGCGTGTTATGGAGGGAATGCCTACGGGTGGCATGCCTACAGGTTTTCCTCCTCTAAAAACTACGTGCGTGTTATGGTCGGGTGCGTGTTATAGAGCGAAAAATACGGTAGGTCATGTAACATTCTGCTTCTAGGCCCAGAACAAACAACACCAGCACTACTGGGTCTTCTAAGTATGGCTGGATTCACATGACCTCTTATTCCATTTTCATGATGTTTCCCTTACTGTTATATTCGAGCTTTCACGCAAGGTAAAAGCCACTTCCGGAACTGTAGTGGTACAGGTTTGGCACTCATTTTAATATTATTTTCAATAAGATTTTTTTTCCTGGGAACAAAAAACATGGAAATGAGTGCTAAGCTTGCACCATATTTCACTGAAGTTTCAGAAGTGCCTTTTATGTTGTGCGAAAACTCAGATATAATGCGGCACTTAACAGTACCTGTGTAAGGTAAAAAGCTAAAGGACCCCTGGACAGTTAAGTCCAGTCAAAGGCAACTGTGGGGTTGTGGCGCTCATCTTGCTTTCAGCCAAGGAAGCCAGCGTTTGTCCACAGACAGCTTTCTGGGTAAACCTCTTCTGGCACAACGGAACACTGTGACGTAAGCCAGAGCTCATGGAAACACCGTTTATCTTCCCGCCGCAGCGGTATCTATTTATCTACTTGCACTGATGTGCTTTCGAACTGTTAGGTTGGCAGCAGCTGGGACAGAGCAACAGGAACTCACCCCATTGTGTGGATTCAAACCACCAACCTTCTGATCGGCAAGCCCAAGAGGCTCAGTGGTTTAGACCACAGCGTGTATAAGGTACAGTGCAAGGTCAGGGGTGGCCATGAAAGCCACCCCTAAATTAGATGACCCTTGCCATTGAAGCACATGTAAAGTTGGGGTGCCAAGATGGATGCACTTGGCACAAGCCTTGAAGTTGCCTTGAGCTTGGGTTCAGTTCTCCTCACTGGTCCATTGACATGGCTTCTTCACACTCTGTGTTCTCATCTTTACTGCTAAGGATGCTCTTGGGATGTCCTCCTGATGCTACTTCTGCCTCTATCTTGTAAAGTAAGCGGGTACACCCAACTAATCAGCAGCCCACCCAGGTTTCTCTGACTGGAGGCTGTGTTACCCATGTACCAAACATTATAACGTTCTCACCAGTAAGATGTAACCCAATAAGTTTCACAATTATGTGACTTGGTATAAATTAAAGTAGTCCGTTCTTGAGAATTCTGAATCACAGAATACTTTTATCAGTGATAAGCATGGTCAACATAACCTTGGAGGAAAACCCTCTTGCTCTCTTTTTTATATAACTGAGTAATAAATACCATACATTTATTCAGATAGTACTCTTAGTTGAGAATGATGGTATCATTTAACCCCTCATCTTGCAGCTCGAAGCCCCGTGTTCTCTCATTTGTCGTCATCGCTCCAGGGACTTTGGACTATTCGTGCTTTTAAAGCAGAGCAAAGATTCCAAGAATTATTTGATGCTCATCAAGATCTTCACACAGGTTTGAAAAAAATAAAATAAAATAGATATTTTGCAGTTTGGTGGAATTGAGTCGCAAAGCTTCTGCTGAGCTGTACTACTCAAGATGCAGGTGAAGAGTAAGAATTTTATAGCTACCTAGCTATTAAATTCTTACTTTGAGACTGACAACCCTTTAGCACAAGCATGGGGGAACCTGTTTCACTACAGCTTTTGTTGGACTACAACTCCCATCATCCTTGACCAATAACATGCTGCCTAAGGCTGATGGGAGTTGGAGTCTATCAACTGCCCTTTATCCCTTTCCCACTCCTAGAATCTCATCCAGCCTCTGATGCTTGAAAATCATTGCAAGGATCCTGTTCCATATTGGCTGAAGCCTTCAACAGGAGCACTTCTCTTAGGGGTTTGGGATATACTGCAACATTGTGTTGCGGGTAGGGAGGGATTTCTGGATTTCTGGCCCCTGACTCTTCAGAATGTGTTTATTCGTAAGTCTGTTCCATCCCATTTCCATGTTAGTCTACAAGTACCTTCTGCACAAAAACGTACATTTTAATATGTATTAAAATACAGTGGTACCTCGGGTTACAAATGCTTCAGGTTACAAACACTTCAGGTTACAGACTCCGCTAACCCAGAAGTAGTACCTCGGGTTAATAACTTTACTTCAGGATGAGAAATCGCTCGGCAGCAGCGGGAGGCCCCATTAGCTAAAGTGGTACCTCAGGTTAAGAACAGTTTCAGGTTAAGAATGGATCTCCAGAACGAATTAAGTACTTAACCTGAGGTACCACTGTATTCTGTCTGGTAACAAACAGAGATATGTATTGTACTGTATACTTGTAGACTCACAACACAAAAGACTTCCTGGCTAAAGATGCCCCATTAGTCTCAGTGTGGTCCTGAAGTTTCCCAGGCTTAACTGTTCTTAAGAGTATGACTTGGCCTTTGACATAAACATTCCCCCTTCGTTTTTATTTTCTTCTTTCTTTTTTAGAGGCTTGGTTCTTATTTTTGACGACCTCTCGATGGTTTGCCGTACGCCTGGACGCCATCTGTGCCATCTTTGTGGTTGTGGTTGCCTTTGCTTCTTTGCTCCTTGCTCATAGTGAGTATATTCGCTGGAGTAGCAACTACTCTTCCACGACTTGATTTGCGTTACCATTTTCCTCTAATCATGCTAAAGCCAACAGCTGAGTGAATTATTCTCTACCTGAAAGTCAGACATCTGTAATGGGACATCTGTGTTCAAAAGTGTTATGGCTTTGTGATATTACAAGTGAAGACCCCACCAACATGTCTCATGTGATGATAGATTTTAAGTTTCTTTCTTATTTAATAAGATTTTTATTAAATTTTCTGCTTTACAATCTCAGATAAACATTTTACATACTTAGAATATCAATGACTTTGCTTCTTTTTCCCTCCATGATTCATTTTGCATATTTTATATCCCTGCATATTTTACAAAAACTATACCAATCGGTTTTCCATTATTACATCCATCAAAAATTATTTACACTGTTGAATTTACCTGAATGCTGCTGGTGTTTTCAGTTGTACACAATTATTTTCCATAAACGTTTTCTAATCTTCTTTAAACGCATGTTCTTCTTGTTCTCTTATTCTGTATGTTAAGTCTTCAAGTTGTGCATATTAAATTTAAAAGTTTGTATAAAAGTTTTGAAACTTTCCTTCTTTTTTCCTCGGTATAGCTCTGGATGCGGGGCAGGTTGGTTTAGCTCTGTCCTACTCAATCACGCTCATGGGAACATTTCAGTGGGGAGTTCGGCAAAGCGCTGAAGTCGAGAACCTGGTAATATCCATTAGTTCCAATTGGAAGCTTTTAAAATACTTTTTGTGTTGCTTGGGCATTGCAGTTAAATGCCACTGCTTTCCAAAGCACGATGTTATATACACTATAATATATGCTTTTTGAGTTTTGCATAGTAGCACAATAATTGCTTGTTTAGTAACATAATAATTGCTTGAAGGTATGCAAGCTGGAAAAAATAATGTTAAAATTACTTCTGTAGTTGCTGATACTGATAAAGCTTATAGTTTGAATTCCTAGTTTATAGATTGCAATAATATAATGCAAAATGGTTAGGCTGCTAAAGAGACTGAATTATGGCTGTCTAGAATATAAGCCATCATGATGTAGAGTGGGAATCAGAAAACTGAGCCCTTGGCCCCTTTGGGGAGGAAAGATGGGATATATATTAAATAAAACAAACAAACAGACAAATTCAGACCGAGGAGAAATAGGTTAAGATTCAAGTTTAGGTGCCGATACATCAGAATGTGTCAGGTCTTTGGAATTTACCTGCCCTGGTAAATTCCAATTTTACCTGCCCATCTGTAAAATGGAACTGAAGAACAATCCACTTCTCTGAGGCCTGAGGATTTGATGGATGTTAAAAGATAATGGGTTAATGAAAAGATAATGCTTCACCTTAGGGGATCACAGCATCATTGCTTCATCCATTTAAGGGATTTGGAAACAGTTGTCAAGAGAAGTGGCAAAAGTCTTTTGGAAACCATATAAACCATCATTTTCTGCCTTTTCTTAGTGGTAGAAACAATGGCACTGACTGGTACAATTATGGAGGAAGGAGGGGATGGTAGAAACCAAAGCATTCAGGTTGCGAGAGAAGTTGTGGATTTGAGAATCCAATCCTGGGGACTAGAAAATTAATTCATTGAATCAGCTTCTGTAATTGCAGACAGGGTTGTTGACGTGCATTTGGATTTGTTGCTTTGTTCCAGATGATATCAGTAGAAAGAGTCCTGGAATATACAGAACTTGACAAGGAAGCACCTTGGGAGACAAACAAGCACCCACCACCGGATTGGCCAAGCGAAGGTGTTGTTGTGTTTGAAAATGTGAACTTTTCTTACACCATAGATGGTCCTTTGGTACTGAGACATTTGTCTGCTGTAGTGAAGTCAAAAGAAAAGGTACTTTTTTTGGTTTTTGGTCACCCAGATCTTGAAAGTCATGTAATTCGGGCATTGTGAACCTGTGACCCTACAAATGTCGGGATCCAGCTTCTTTCCTTACACACTGTGGACCTTATGGGTGGACCTATGGGGAAAGCCTCCTAGATAGACATTCATCCCCCCAAGAAATGGGTCCCTTCTAAGTTTCACTCAATGTGATGCTTTTCTTCCTCAAGACCCTAATTCTCTCCTTATGAGAGTGGCTAATTTTACCAGTTGACAACAGACTTTGTGCATCACTGCTGCTCTGGAAGGCCCTTGATTTTCAGGGGACTTTGGGGTCTGCACCCATCTATGGGACTACTACTGGAAAGGAAATCCCCAAAAGACCTTGTGCATCAGTAGAAAAAGCCTCATCTTTTACTGGATACAAATTAAGAGTATTGTAAGCTGAAGACAGATCTACCAGTTTTCTCTTCTGCTATTATATAAGGGTTTTTTGGGGGGGGCAGATGACAGAATAGAGGACTATCACTTAGGCATCTCTTTTTGCTGGGGACAGACAAGGAGCAGTGGGTTTTAAGTTAAGGAAAGTAGAGCAATAGAGACTTAAGAGCAGTTCAGTAATTGAATAGGGAGCTTATGGATTCCCATTCATTGGAAATAATTCAAAAACAGCTTGGATAAACATCTCATAGTGGGGATTTTTAGGGGTAAGATAACCTTTTTTCCGGATTGTGGATTATATTAGATGCCCCATTGGGCACCTCTGGTGACCACATATTCCTGCATATCTAAAATGCTTTCTCATCCCCCTAACTCCCAGTTGATTTCTGAAAAAGAATGATTTTCCTTACGAAAAAAATTTCCAGCTTGTCTTTTATTTGCAGAGAGATGACTTCATGGGAACAAGCTGGGTGGGAGTTGAAGCTCTTGAGGTTTTTATGCAGTGCGTCTGTTTATCTCTTTCATACTCCTACTTGCCTTTGGGCCCAGCTCACTTGCCGGGGTAATAAGCCATTCTAATAGCGGATAAGAAGATTTGCATTTCACGGGAAGAAACAAACAAAATAAAGGACGAGAAATAAGAGAGAGAATATGTTGCTTCGGCAGTAGCTCAGTGCTGCCTGCATTTCTTGGTCTGCTTGGTTTTCTTTGCTAAAAGAGGAGGGTTATTGTTTCTTTGCCATCATAAAGAAGAGATGCAGTCTATTATGATCATTATCATTATGCTTGCTATTATTTTTATTATTAATAGGGCATAGCAGTAATATTATCAGGAGTTGCCAACCTTTATAATTTTTTTTTAAGGCTCAAGGTTCATTCAGATTTTTGAGCAAGTGTTTTTTCACACCCTCTCTCTCCAACATTCAGCTCCAGTAGAATCAATCTTAGACTTGGATAGCACATAATGCTAGAAGAGGAAGTGAGACAAAGTTAGCCACCCTCACCAACTCATGCCCAAGGAGGCAATGGGGCACGGGCAGGCCTGCAGAGGCGTTGCTGGCACCAAAAAACAGATCTCAAGGGCACCATTGCAATAGTGACACCCTTTGCAAACTGTATAGATTGCTTTCCTTTCCCACTTGTGCCTTCTCCAAAGCCTTTCCTACAGACTGCCTTATCATGATGGGGAACTGGAGAGATTCTTGTTGTCAAGCTCATCTCCTATTATTTCCCCTCCCTAATCTAACTTTGGGAGTGATCCAATGCACAAGATGATGGTGTAAAGCTGGAGTAAGAGACCTAAATCCCCTGTTGCCTTTAGCAGCTCACTTTACCCCATGCGACAAAGCATTTCCCCCGACATTGCTCAGTGCCTTCTTTTTCATTGGATGCCAGCCTGAAAGAGGAATTGTTGACAATGAGCATAGCAGCTGCATTTTTATTTTAAGTACCAATGTTTATAAAACGCTTTCATGCTGCTAATGCACTTCTGCACATCAGTGACATCAGAGGAAACACTTGAACTCTTTTGTTCTAATACCGAACTCTGCACAGTTTTGTTTCCTTGCTCTTCCCTTTTAAAAATTATTATCATTCAGTTTTCTTATCCTCATCTTTTCTTCTGAAGGAAGTCACGCTCTTTCGGAAGTCATAGCACCTCCGTCTTTCTTTCTGCTCCTTGTGAAAATCAAAGCTGAAGGGATCAAGCTGTTTTTCATACGTTTGTGCACATTTCAAAGTATCTGCTTTGCTTTCCATCAGCAAAATTGAAAGAGCAGCAAAATAATTATTTTAAAAAGCTCTTTGTCTCACATGGTTGAGACTACACAGCCAAATACATTCAGTGTCTCCTTCTTTTGGAGGGTGAAAGGTGCAGTCAAGAGTGGTTCAGGGTCCGAGGCCTGTTTGAATTCTCCCACGGTTCAATTCCAGGAGGAGAACAAATGACCCGCTTATTGTAGCACACTTTGGCATATATGTATTTCTGAATACTTCCAACTGGAAGGAGATAAACCCAGAGCAGTGCCTTGTGCAACCACCCTGCATGCAAACTTTTAATGCAGAGAGGAAGGCAGAATTAGTTGCCCCAAGTCAAGAAATTGGTGCCTTAAGGTAATTTTAGACTCTAGAAGTGGGCTTAATCAAAAAACCCAAACTCTCACACTGGGGGAGAATGGATGGTGCCCCTTCACCCAGTCTAGAACAGCTCTGCCAGTCTCTGCCCACACAGCGATGCCAGCATCACTCCAGTGCTGCTGATCTCCCCATTCTGCCTGCTAAAAGATTTTTGTTGTTATAGATTCTGTCATATCAAAGAGTTAATGAAAATATATATACAGTGTCTTTTCTGATGACACAATATTAGACTGCGGTGAACATGTCCTCTCAGATCAGCTGATGTTATAAACAAACCACTCACACTTACCTGCTCTTTTTTAGGTGAATTATTTTGGTTTTGTGTGTCATGGTTTTATATATTGTGTGTGTGTATATATATATAATGGTGAGAAGCCACTCTGGATCTCTGAGAGGGTCTACCTGGTGCCGTGTACTTTGTACTTCCAACAACTGACCTCATACTCTGATTCAGAGGTCTTGGGTTAATATTTTTGTTGTCTCCATTTCCCCTTTTTATAATGGAAAAGCCCTACCCATGAGACTTGCTCTGAGGTTAGATTAGAGAAAGGAAATGTTATTCCTTTATCCCAAAGAAAATGTTAATAATGTTTTATAAGCCACCCCATCCCTGAAGGGTTAGGGCAGGCAACAATAAATTTAGAAACAAATAAAAAATTGCATTAAAATTTAAGATCAATTTTAACAGCTGGGACAAGACTGTTATGCCTTAAGGGAAAGGGCGGGAATCTTAATAAATGAAGTAGATGGCAGATATTATTAATGGAAACACTTTTGTTTTATCCATTTTACTTTGGCCTTGTATGGCAGTAGCTTTATACCACTCAAGTATGTTCAGGTATTACTGGCACAGTTTAAAAACAATGTTTATTTATAGTGATCTTCTTTTTGCTGCCTTGTCTTCTGTTATCTGGCTTGTCAATCTTGCCCACCAAGTACTAAAATATGCAAGATAATTGTGAACAGCACTTTAGAAAAATGCTCTGTTCATGGCTTAGCTCTTGTGCGTGTTTTTTTTTTCCCCTTTCAGGTTGGAATTGTGGGAAGAACAGGAGCTGGAAAGAGCTCTTTAATAGCTGCTCTTTTCCGGTTGGCTGAGCCCCAAGGAAGAATTTGGATTGATAAGTATTTGACATCAGAACTAGGCCTTCATGACTTGAGGAAGAAAATTTCAATCATACCTCAGGTATGGTCTACTTTGTGTATCAGTACATTATAGAGGTCCAGCACTCTCCAGAAAGTCTGGATTTGTAGTATTTTCCTTATCGTTATTCTGTACCCTGTTGGTACCATTCCAGGAATCTTTTGTAGTATTGTGGTTCTTTTTTTCTCTCCCACCCCCAGTCATTTTTAATATATATTTTTTGCACATGTTAATCCTCTTTTCTCTGAATGTTGACTCAAAAATGAAGTGAAATTATTACGACTATTTTAACGGTTTTATTATCTGTGTTTCTGCCATGCCCAAGCGGCTTGCTTGCAGTCATTAGTTATCATTGCAGATTGAATTTAGTTTGTAGGCAAAGGTGCTGTATTCTGCAGGCGGGGGGACGACACACAAGATACGTTGGAGCAGAAATTACAGCAACAATCAGATATATAAAAGGCTAAAAATCTGCAGGCCAAGTTGCTGTGATGCGTCTTGACCATTCCTACCCACAAACTGAATAAAAGTCTGTCCTTACATGTACTGGCATATCAGTTTTCACTGTGGACACAACCCATGTGGGAAACAGTTATGGCCCTTCTGTGTGTACAATTTATAGCAGTCCCCCACCCCAAGTTTTCTTCATGCCTCACCATGATGTCATTCATCATTCCACAGCTCTTTCCAAATACAGCAGCCACTTTTTCTTCAGTTGCCCCCCCCCAAAAAATGTGCAGGATCGTAACTCCAGAATTGGGTCGTAACATTTCCATGATGTGAAAAGCGCTTTTGCGTTCTGTGTGGCATTTGATGTGTGAGGTTTGAGTGACTTCCAATTTGTACCCCCCCCATCAACTTTTCCTTGCTTTTTTTTTTGGTTTTGCTAATTCATTCACAGAAAAAATATTCTTGCAAATATTAAAGTTTTACACATGATTCTTTTGAATCTAGGACTTCCCTTCTCCCCTCCATGGGTTCATTAAAAAACTTTTCCAACTGCATATTATAGGTACATCCTATTTACAGTCCTCCATTATATCCAAAGTCTATGTCTTACTCCAAGAGTTATTTAAAACCTGCCAAAGAGTTCAAATGTTTACAGTGGTCTTTCAGATACAATCTATATTTGTCCCGTTCTCTGCTGAAGTTTTGATCTTCCTGATTTCTGATTTTGCCAGTTAGTCTTGCCATCTCTGCATAGTCCAATAGTTTCATCTGCCAGTCTGCCCTCGTAGGTATCTTATGGTCTTTCCAAGTCTGGATGAGCAACATCCTTGCAGCTGTTGTAGCCCGCAAAAATAACCTTTTCGGTTCTCTTGGAATCTCTGCAGCTACAATTCCTAACAAAAAGCCTTCTGGTTTTTTTAACAAAGGTTATTTTCCCCCAACTCATTATATATCATTTCCCAAAATTCATTTATCACTTTACAGTTCCACCACATATGGTAAAAGGTGCCTTCTCTTTGCATTTCCAACAAATATTTGAACTGGTCCTGTACATTTTCGCTATCCCTGGTCAACTCCTTTTGATGAGAGGTTATCCAGACCCAAACAGTGAACTCAGAAAGTTCCCGTTGTCTGAACAGAATTCCGGAACCAGGTGTTCAATACCAAAATGATAATTGTAACCTGAAAGGGCTTTTGATACCGTGTACATTTGCTCATTACTAAGATATTTGCTTGGTTAGTGGAAAAGAGAATAGAAGTGGTGTGGGTACAAACACAGAACCTTTCTCAGTCCAAACACATCCCATCATTGGTGTTGACAGAAAAAGCACAGTCACCATCAAAACAACAGTGACATGCCACAGGTCCTGGGGACGTACCTCTGCAATTTCACTCCAAGAACATAAGAACAATCAATGGCTAGTATGTCTGGAAGGTTCCTGTTGTGCAAATTTGATCTCCATGTGGTTTGTGTAATTTTAGCCATTTCAGCAAAAACCAAGGGACGGCTTCCCATTGGTAGCAAGAGCTTCTTGCACTCAGCGGAAGCCGCGTCGCATGTTTGGGTTCTGAACGTTTGAAAATGGAAGCATTTACTTCTGTTTTTTTTGGTGCTCAAGAACCGAAGCATATGACAACGTGCTCTTTTTTGCTTTGCTGTTGCTATGGTGTATTAAGTTTTTACCTTATACCTTTGGTACATTTTATTTTATTTTATTTTATTTCATTGCATTGCATTGCTTTGGCTCGTGGCTGATGCAAATAAAGATTCTTCTGGTTCAGTTTCTTCTGATACAGCATGAAGGAAGAATGGTCATTTTCCTTCAACACGGAATGACCAAATAAAACTCCAAACATCAAACATCTGGGATGGGTGAAGGCGGGGACTCCATCCTCAAAGCGTGACTTCCTTTTAGAAATCCGTTTCCTGACAAGGGAGAGGGTCTTGGGAGAGGTGAAGAAATTGGGAGGCAAAATAGTGACCGGTGGGGTAGGGGGGAGGAAGACCCTCTCTCATAACACACTACCTGTGTGCTAAGAGCTATAGGTAAAAGAAGGGCTGGGAAGAGCAGGATTCTGGGGTCAGAATGTGTTTTCCCACAAGTAAGGCTCATGACATTTATGATGATTTGGCGGGAGGCATGTTTCTATTTACGAAGCACGACCACAACAAGCCCAAAGAAAATGACCTAATTTGGGGTGGATTCATAGCTACAGTCTCCCTAGTAAAATGGAAAGCTGGGTTGCTCCTTTCCTACCTCAACATTTTGTTGCTCATGTGTGTGTTTTTAATTCATGACAGTGTCACAAACTCAGTGCTGGGAGCCATGCGCAGTAATTACCTTTTATATAAAGAGGGTTTTTTGCTTAGAGTCTTTCTTGTTTTTTAATGCACTACGGTAAAAATTTTAGTGAGCAGAATGGCCCTCTAAAAGCCCCCTTTGGCTTATCCTCCTTTCCCCCTCTGTTCAGAGAATGGAAAGCACAGAAAGAGGAAGGTATGCTATTACTAGCAAATACATACAATTGGATTGCAGCCTAATGCAGCCTCCCTTTTTGTTTCTGAACACTGAAGGCTTCATTAATGCACAGGAGCGCTTCTGAGTGAAGTTGGTGACCTTTTTGTGTCTAAAAAGGACTTTACATGGACTTAAATTCTTCTGCCTTTGTGCTTGCACAATGTTCTTTTCTCCTGAAAATGGACGATGATCAGTTCATTCAAAGGCTGCAGGGTTTTGAAAGACCTTTTCCAGGCTATTTCAGGTGGGAGTTGCATTGTAAAATACTGAGCGGGGAAATACATTTAAGAGCTCAGAGATATTCTCCAAAGCTAAGTCTGCTTTCTATCCTTTGAGATACTTGCTGTTATATACATTGTTGACACACAGGTTTCTTGTTATGAGTGTACAATTAGTTTGACAAAATAAGAAGTGTTTTGACTTCTATCTTTCCAGTTGTAAGTAAAGGTTTAGTCTAAAATTCCTGGGGAGATTCAAGTGTCTAAAGATTAGTGGGTACAATTACTTTGCAGGTGAAAAGAGACTTCCTCTCTCTCTCTCTCTCTCTCTCTCTCTCTCTCTCTCCCTCTCCCTACCCCCAAATTCTTAGGAGTTTATAAAAGGAAGTAACCTTTGCATGTTTGGATTTGAAAACTGCGGGCGAGGCTAAATTGTGCAATCTTTTATTAATTAATAGAATATCAGATGTGTTGGAAGCAACTGCACAAAGTGATTCTTCATCCTCAAACACTCTGTCCATACTCTCTCTTGATCAAATTCTCCTTGTCTCTTTGCTGTAGAGTTGCTGGTGCAAACTGTCCTTTGGTGTGAAACCAGTGGTTGGGGCTGGTTCACAAAACCCTAAGTATTGCTGGGAAAGCAGGGAGGGAGATGTTGCAGAAAGGCCGGGGAGCAGGCACTCCCGGTCTCTTAATTTTTATTTACGTTTTTATTTATATTTATATTTTATTTTTATTTTATTTATATTTAAAGCTTACATTCTTGCCCATTTTGTTTTTTAAGAACTCAAGGGAGCTAGCAAGTCAAGGCAAGTATTAAAACAATATTTCATATGTAAACGAATTCTTCGGTTAAGCTGAATAATAAAACCCACAAAAGCACACAGTAATGATTTCAACACAGCCAAAGAGCAGACATAAAAATAATCAGCCCTTTTTGAACAAGCACATATTTGCCCAGCTGCCTAAAACTCTACCAGATAACACTTGGCTTGGCAAGGCATTCCATGGTATGAGTGGCACTGTGAAGAATGCCTTAGCTGTGGCAGCCATCAGCTGAGCCCTGACCTATGGCTGAGCAATGGTGAAACATCATATCAGCACAGGGGTGTTGTGTCTGTATAATATTATTATTATTATTAGAATTTATATACCACCCTATACCCAGAGGTCTCAGGGTGGTTCACAGAAAAGATTGACATAAAAACCACAATATATATAATCAAAATAAAAACAACAACCCAATAACACCCCCCAAAAAGGAGCCACATTTTAAAAAAGCATGAAATGTCAATCAGATCAACCAAAGGCCTGGTTAAAAAGGAAGGTGCATAATGAAGGCGCCAGGCGAACTTCCCTGGGGAGAGCATTCCACAGACAGGGAGCCACTACAGAGAAGGCCCTTCTCCTGTGTTGCCACCCTCCGGACCTCTCGAGGAGGAGGCACACAAAAGAGGATTTTTTAAGGTCTCCAGTGAAAATTTGGACTGCCGCCAGTTTGCCAAGGATGCACAGCACCCATGTCTCTTAATCTGGGTGGTGCAGAGCAGGTGTCCAGAGTCAGTAATGGCTTAATGAGGGTGATGAGTAGTTCAGTTGCCCTGTTGAATTCAATTCTTTCTCTGGATACCTAAATGGCTTTTGTGGTATGCAGTGCCTTTTACCAGCTTAGGCTGGTATCCCAGCTGAGGCCCCTCTTACATAGAAATAGCCCTCTCCTCTGTTCAAATACATGTTAGGTTATTATGGTTTAATGTACATGGGGCTGCCTTTGAATATTGTTCCTAAACATTATTGCTTCGAAATGCTAAAGTCAGGTTTTAACTGGTGCTTGCGACGCATCTTCTGAATGCTAATGATGATGATAATGATAATAATAATGATGATGATGATGATGATGATAATAATAATAATAATAATAATAATAATAATAATAATAATAATAATATATTTACACCCTTCCCATCTGGCTGGGTTTCCCCAGCTACTCTGGGTTGCTCCCAACAGAATACTAAAAACATGATAAAACATAAAACATTAAAAACTTCCCTAAACATGGTTGCTTTCAGATGTCTTCTAAAAGTCAGGTAGTTTATTTCCTTGACATCTGATGGGAGGACATTCCATAGGGCGGGTGCCTGGTTCCCTGTAACCTCACTTCTCGCAGTGAGGGAACCGCCAGAAGGCCCTTGGAGCTGGACCTCAGTGTCTGGGCTGAACAATGGGGTGGAGATGCTCCTTCAGATATACTGGGCCGAGGCCTGTTAGGGCTTTAAATGTTAGCACCAGATACCTGCACTGGCTCCCAGTTTGTTTCCAGGCACAATTCAAATGCTGGCTTTGATCTTTTGGGGTTTGGCTATGTGCTTCCATTTCTGCATGCCCATTTTCGGCCATCGCCATACGAGACCGCTTCTGAAATTAAGCAGGTGGCAATCAGAAAAGTTCAGCGGCAGGGGGAAGGCATCAGCGCTACCCCACAAAACTCTCCCATGGCTGCAAAGATGGATAGGTTTTCTTTCAGGGAAGCATCATTTCAGGGGATCCATCATTTACTTACCGTCTTATCAAGAACTGGCTACGTTTCCTTGGAATATAAGTTTGAAAGCTTGCAAGTTCTTGAGTGCAGGTGGCTCAGTTCCAGCATAAACTCCAAATCCTGGTTCGGTACATCACCAAATTGGCGAGCTGTGATTAATGCCTTGCCTGAAGATAATGGTTTGCGATTCCACTTCAAACTGTGGTTTCAAGTCAGGGCTCGGAGGCAAGGCACTGATCGCAGCTTTCCAGTTTGGGTATCACAGCAAACTGTGGTTGGTGAAAACCAGGAATTGGAGGAAAGAACCAGCTCATAAGCAGGAAATGGGAGAGCTTACGGGGATGCTGCTAATCACCAAACCATGGTTGGTTGTTTTAACTACCGAAATGAACCTCAGACCTGTTGATTTTAACCGAATTCTGTTTACAGGTTGTTTCTGAGATAACCATCTGCCAGAAAAAAATAATGCTGCTTAAACTTCTAATTGGTTCTTTGGATATGATTTTATGAAACTTGTATTACTCGCCACCAGTCTTTTGATGCAATATTATTTCATTCCCTGACTGTAATTTACAGTTATTTACAGGTTTGGCTTATTAACTTCCTCTCATGAAACAGGCAATTTTAATATAACAATCTGTGTCAGAAATAGTAATTAAAATTATCCTTATCTACTGTTGCAGTACATGTGTGCTGTTATAATTTTATAACAGTTGTGAAGATTTTATGAATTCAGATTTCCCATTTTGCCAACCTATAAAAATAGATTGAAATGGAAAATCATCTGAACAATAATTTCAACTTGCACGCAATAGCGTAATATAATAAGTATTGTTTTAATAAAATAGGGGCTTTTTGTAAGAAGACTGTAATATTTCAGTCTTTTTAATGCTTTTCCTGGACGCTTTTCATCAACAGGTTCTGTAATAAAAATGGCACTACTGAAAAACCTATTTCATAGTTTTGTATTTGAAAAGAAAACACAGATCTACATTATACTGTACAGTTGTTCTGTCTGTGTTGATTTTAAGTGTGTTTATAACGTGGCAGAAGTAGTTTAGAAATATTGTATGCAAAAAGCTTTGGATGTGCCGTGTAACTTAGCTTAGTATACCAGGCCATTAAAACAGGGCCATCATATATGTGGGATTTCAAAGGCGGAATTGATGTATGGGGGGGATTTCTGAAAAGCGGAACTTTGTCCTGGCGTGTGGTTTTTTGTTTTTTTAAAAAAAAAAAACATTTGTGATGTTCCGGTTCTTACTTTTTGAAATATGGCGACCCTACATTAAAATCAAAATAGCTACCTGAATCTTGTTGGCATTTAATCATCAGTTCAGATTCCTGCATAGCAGGGGACTAGACTACATGACAATCTCTACAGCACTGTGGGTTAAACCACAGAGCCTAGGACTTGCCGATCAGAAGGTCGGTGGTTCGAATCCCTGCAATGGGGGGAGCTCCCGTTGCCAGGTCCCTGCTTCTGCCAACCTAGCAGTTCGAAAGCACACCATTGCAAGTAGATAAATAGGTACTGCTTCGGCGGGAAGGTAAACGGCGTTTCTGTGCGCTGCTCTGGTTCACCAGAAGCAGCTTAGTCATGCCGGCCACATGACCTGGAAGCTGTACGCCGTCTCCCTCAGCCAATAAAGCGAGATGAGCGCCGCAACCCCAGTCGTCTGCGACTGGGCCTAACGGTCAGGGGTCCCTTTACCTTTACCCTTTACAGTTCTATGATTCTATTATTCTTTTCTCTAGATTATTAAACTTCCAGTGCAGATCATTTTAAAGAGAAAGACTATCAAATACATATGGACAAACGAATGCTTCTAGGCTGTATTGAACCATTATGCTAAGGCTGCAGTGGGTGCCTTTGAATGAGTTACCTCATCAGATGCACCCATGGGTGGGCCAAATCACATTATATGAAACGCATAAGTTGGTCTAATTTTCCTGCCTTAAGTAGCTGGGGTGGGTGGGTGGGTGTTGGTGGGATTTGGTGCAGGGAGAAATAGGACGACAGTGAGGGGTTTTCAACCCTCTGTCAATGTGCTGTGATCCTGACAATTCTCACACACACCCCACCCCCACAAGCTGCTATTTGCACTGGGAGGTAAGCTCCCATTGGCATGTCATAGTGTGCTTTCTCTGTGGCTGGCGCATGACCTTGGCATTTCGCCTTGAGAGGGAATTATTATTATTATTATTATTATTATTACTATTTAAATTTGCGTGTCACACTTTTTTAAAAAAATAATTTTATTAAGAATTTCAACATAATAAATTATCAAAAACATACCATCTTCATTCCCCCCCACTCCCCCCCTCTCCAAGAAAAACCCTCCCTCCCCCCCAGACTTCCCTCAACTCTTCTCTCTGATTTTTCAACAGATGTTATTCCCTGCATATTATAAAATTGTAAAGATCCTTAAATTATCTATCTATGATGTTAACAATAATAAATTTGTGTATGTTTATTCAAAACCTGCCAAGGAGTCCAGTTCATTTTGTTGTTTTTTAAAGTAATTTGTTAAAAGTTCCCATTCTTCTTTAAAGCCACAGTTGTCCTTGTCTCGCAGTTTGTATGTCAATTTCACCAGTTCCGCATAGTCCATCAATTTCCCTTGCCACTGTTCTTTTGTCGGGATTTCCTCATTCTTCCATCCTTGTGCTATTAAGACTCTTCCCGCTGTTGTTGCATACATAAATAAGTTCTTCATTTTCCATGGCAGGTCTTTTCCTACAATCCCTAGCAGAAATGCTTCTGGGTTGTTTTCTTACAAATGTTAATTTAAACATTTTCTTCAACCCATTATATATCATTTCCCAATTTTTTTTTAAATTTCTCTACATTCCCACCACATATGGTAAAAAGTCCCTTCTTTTTCTTTGCATTTCCAACATGCACTTGACCCAGTTTTATACATTCTTGCAATCTGTACTGGTGTGCATGCCACCCTTTACCCACAGGTCTCAGGGCGGTTACAACATAAAATCACAATGAAAAAACCACACAAAATACATAATGAAAACAATAAACAACCCCATAATTCCACTCCCTCCCCGACACATTTTAAAAGGGTATTGGATGTCAATATGATCAACCAAAGGCCTGGTTAAAGAGGAACATTTTTGCCTGGCGTCTAAAGGTGTATAATGAAGGTGACTGGGAAGAGCATTCCACAAACAGGGAGCCACTGCAGAAAAGGCCCTTTCTCGTGTTGCCACCCTCTGGATGTCTTGTGGAGGAGGCCCATGAAGAAGGGCCTCAGATGGTGATCACAGGGTCTGGTGTGGTTCATATGGGGAGAGACAGACCTTGAGGGAAGCTGCCACCCAATGCATAGAACTGTGGGGAGGTTTTGTGTGTGTGTGTGTGTGTGTGTGTGTGGTTTGTTGTGTTTGAGGACAAAGGATAAAAATGCATCCTACCACCATGGTCCAGATCCTGACCCCCCTCCCCCAGGCTGCCGTGCAGGATTTAAAAAATTAAGCATATAAAACCAGATGTGTCACTGGGCCGCCGTTGCTTTCTCGAGATGGACAGTGAGGGCTCTCATCCTGCCAAATTAGATAACACTTGTAGTTTAATGGTGAATTTTGGATAGAATGGAGATGTAAAATATTTGGATTATTATAAAAGATGCAGGATGAAATGATTAATAACAGGACCCACAAAGGGGAGGTGGGGAGCCCAGGAGATTATTTGGAATCTTGTTTTTATGTTGGATATGTGATTATAAAATTCTAATTTGAAGAACCAAATAAATAAATTTATTAAAATCATCATCATCATCATCCTGCCAAATTAGTTATGACCAAGGCTATAAGCTTAAGCATGAGAGGAGACCTCATTCTACACAGTGGGACTTTTCCATGTAAACATGACAGGATTGTGCTGTAAGTAAAATTGAACCAATTAAGTGTATCTTAGAAGCACGCAGTTTTAAGCAGGACGTAGTCTTGGCTAAAATTATTTATCTGGAGTGGGGCCAGTGATTTCCTTATTTGCCCAATCCTGCCTCAGGCTCCAGTCATTCCACATTTTATCCTGGTTTCACCATGCAGTGAAACCAGACGGGCAATTATCTTCGTTCTTAATGATGAGTTCGCTAGCATGAGCAGGCAAGGTTTTTCCCCCCCCTTCACAAGGAAGGATCAAGGTTAATCCAGGTGCAGCATTAGGGTAGCAAACACACGTGTATAATTGGGGCAACAAGTAGCTACTTACCAAACGTTATTTGTTGCTTTTAAATTTCAATTTTGTCAATAAGTATTTCTGTGTGTGTGTGTGTGTGTGTGTGTGTGTGTGTGTGTGTGTGTGTGAAAAATTTCATAGCAAAACCAGTTTGCCTTTTAGTTTCTTCCCCCCACCCCCCAAATTTGAAGAATGGTATGGAAAGAATCTTGCTGAAACTTCATTTCCCGTGTAATCGTTTACTATGTAGCTAAATTTTTTTGCCTGCTTTCTTTTTACCCTCCTAACAAGATCTGATTAGGTGATGGGTGATTTCTTAAAGAACATATATACAGTACACATGAAAAGAGGTTCAAATACAGTAAAAGACTGTGCAGTAAATCCTTCCCTTTAAACCTCATCATGTAAGCAATTTTTCTTGAGTGCCTCCATAATAAAACAGTAAAAGGCATCAGTGTGTGAAAGTGTGGAGCTGCATATCTGGATATTTTCTTAAAATTGTACCTATGTAACTCGCATATCCTAAAGCAGCATTTCACTCAGGGGAGAATCTATTTATTTATTTATTTTAAAAAATCCCAGCGGCTGCTGTTTCTAGGCAAAACACAGCTTTGAGAGCAATTTAGCCCTTCCATGCTCACATCTTTTCCTCCTATGGAATGCCATATGTACAGGGTGTGGTCCGAAGACGCACAACAGCGACACCTTGCTAAAGCTAAGCAGACCTTGGGTCACAGGGAGGGAGATTTCTAGAGAAAACCTGATGGTCAGGGAAGGGTTGAAGCCCCACTTGCAGACATCTGTTGCCCAGAAGAAGAAGCGTTTGTTGAACATGTAGTTCTGCCCGAAATGGTTTTCTCATGCATCTGGGAGACATGTTTATCAAAGCTAAGTGTGTACAATGTTTGTATCGTGATGATCAAGGCTGATAAAGTGGAAACATCTTGAATCATAACCCACTGTGTTGTAGGAGCCAGTTTTGTTCACTGGGACCATGAGAAAAAACTTGGATCCTTTTGACGAATATAGCGATGAAGAGCTGTGGAATTCCTTGGAAGAGGTAATGTTTTCAAAAATAAAACGCCTTTTACCTGCAACATGAATTCAGAATCGAAGGCTTCCTGGGCAGCTAAGTTTTGCTTAGACCTAACTTAGTCAGTAATTGCAATAGGTGTATTCTGAGTAAAACTTAGCTGAATGATACCTATATTGTTTCTGGTGCTTGTACGTATTACGTTAGGTGAACAGGTGGCATGCCCTTCCTAGCCACTTGTGACTATCATTTTCTTTTATAGATAGAAAAGACAAGAGATTATGAGTCTCATTTGAAGTGAAATATGAAGCACAAAATTGATATTATGTTATTTTAGGAACAATCTACTTACGGCATACCGATCTATTTGCAGGTCCAGCTCAAGGAGGCTATAGAAGAGCTACCTGACAAACTGGAAACACAACTGGCAGAATCTGGATCTAATTTTAGTGTTGGCCAGAGGCAACTGGTGTGTCTTGCCAGGGCTATTCTGAAGAAGAATAAAATATTGATTATTGATGAAGCAACAGCAAATGTGGACCCAAGGTAAGCACAAAATTCTGATAATCTACCTGCAGTGTTGATCTTCCATCAATTTAGTTACAGAAGGCTGTTCTGGAATGAAATTAAGTGGATGGCTGGAGTTTGATGTAACACTAAACCATGGTTTCGCCTTGAATTCATAAGTTCCACCCTCCCCTATTTTAGCACGGTCAGGAGGAGGAAATACAAAGTTTAAGTTCTGTTTGGTTCGTTATCTGTGAAACCGGAACTGTGATTAGTCTTCACTATGGTCTAAGGATTGTAAACCATGAACTATGATCTGAAGCTGATGTGTCCCAAACTATAGTGAAGATGAACTGCAGCTTGCCCATATTGGCAAATCGCAGCAAGATGGAAATGGAAACAGAATCTTCCACTCTTGAGGCTGTGCCAGAGAAATGGGCGAGCACTCAAGCCTGAGGCTCATTAACATACAACTAAATGATGGTCTGGCAGTACAGTCAAACCTCGATTGTTGAACGCAATCCGTTCTGGAAGCCCGTTCGGCTTCCGAAACATTCGGCAACTGAGGCGCGGCTTCCAATTTGTTGCAAGAGCTTCTTGCGCTCAAGCAAAAGCCGCGTTGGACGTTCAGGTTCCAAAAAATGTTCGAAAACCGGAGCATTTACTTCCTGTTTTTTGGCGTTCAGGAGCCGAAATGTACGATAACGGAGGCATCCAGGAACCAAGGTTTGATTGTACATCTGAATGTAGCCAGTGAGTGAGTTTGAGATTTTCTACACTCTCTGGTGGTAATGTGATATTCATAGGATAGTCAAAAGAACTAGACCAGTGGATTCAAAGTCCACACTGAGGCACACTGAGATCACTCCCTGGAACACTGCTTTTATCAAATTTCAACAGTAGTCGTAATAATAATAATAATAATAATAATAATAATAATAATAATAATAATAATGTGATGTAGCCTAGGCCACTGTGTGTGGATTTTTCATACCATGGAGTCATGATTCATTTTAATAACATCCTCGCAAGAGCATCTGTGTTCCTTGTGAAGGTTCTGACAAAGGACTTTACTGTTTGTGTGGTTTTTCTTTTTAAACTGTCGCAGGAAAATGACGTCCCTTTCATTGGCTAATGCTTTGCTTAAAGCAAGAAGGGTTGGTAGCTGTAGCTTTTATCAGGCTAATGGAAATATAATGTCTTCTCCAGTTTAACAACCTGGGAGTTTGTTGTTTTGAAATAAACATATTATGCATTCAAGTAATTTTGCCTAACCGAAGTGCCGTAATATATGTTACAGCAACAGAACTGTTTCCCTGTGTGGAGTACAGGGCATGGTAGCACGAATCGTAAAAGATGCTGTAGTGGCAACTTGAATTTCTTGTTTTGTTTGCCTCACCTCAGCATCTTTCTATTTGGTCCTCCTTAGCAACCATAATGGCATCTTTTATGAAGGTGCGATTTGAGTAGCGTGAGTGGATTTCTCCTTGCCTCTCCTCCCTGCTATAGGCTCCCTCCGTGCCCCGAATAATCTGCTCAGGGCCACCTCCCATGTGTGTGGGGGGGGGGGAATTCAAGGAGACGAAAGGAAGGTGAAGTCCTAGTGCACAACCAGAAGTCAATTCCACTTGCACATGGACAACGTAGAATACAACCCTGTATGCTATGGCGAGTTAGAGCAGAATGTCACAGTTGTACACTAGCTACGGAGAGCACACATTATAATACAGTGGTACCTCAGGTTAAGTACTTAATTCGTTCCAGAGGTCCGTACTTAACCTGAAACTGTTCTTAACCTGAAGCACCACTTTAGCTAATGGGGCCTCCTGCTGCTGCCGTGCAGCCGGAGCACGATTTCTGTTCTTATCCTGAAGCAAAGTTCTTAACCTGAAGCACTATTTCTGGGTTAGCGGAGTGTGTAACCTGAAGCGTATGTAACCTGAAGCATATGTAACCCGAGGTACCACTGTATGTTTGAGAGCCCTTAACCATGGTTAAAGTACCTAACTCTGCTTACAAGATGACACACAGATATTGTTGGGAGTTAGCCACACTTTTGCCCTGGGCTTTCTAGGTCCACACTTGAAAGCTCTGTATCCGACTGCTCTTTTTCCCACTCCGTGGTTCTTTCCTCGTGAAAACTCGCTCGTGCAACAGACGGCAATTGCGGATTGCCACTTGCCCCGATGCAGCGCCAAAGAGCAGGTTTTCGCAGGGAAAGCTCCGGAATGAAAAGCCGAGCACTCGGGAAAGGTAAGATCGGATAAGCCCTTGGTTATTTTCCCTGGGATATGGACTTCAGTTGGCAAGCTTATCCATTATTTCACAGCCTGGTTTGCGTCTAATCCTTGACTAAAAGGTAAAGGTAAAGGTACCCCTGCCCGTATGGGCCAGTCTTGACAGACTCTAGGGTTGTGTGTTCATCTCACTCTATAGGCTGGGAGCCAGTGCTGTCCGGAGACACATCCGGGTCACGTGGCCAGCGTGACAAGCTGCATCTGGCGAGCCAGCACAGCACACGGAACGCCATTTACGTTCCCGCTGGTAAGCGGTCCCTATTTATCTACTTGCACCCAGAGGTGCTTTCGAACTGCTAGGTTGGCAGGCGCTGGGACCGAGCAGTGGGAGTGCACCCCTCCGCGGGGATTCGAACCACCGACCTGACGATCGGCAAGTCCTAGGCGCTGAGGTTTTACCCACAGCGCCACCCACGTCCCTAATCCTTGACTACAATTTAGGTATTCATACGCAACACTTAGAACTTTGTAGAATTTGTACTGTTAAAACAGAAATGGTTCATACCTTCGCAAGAGGTGTTGAAATTTTGGGAGGTTGGGTAGTTAGAATGGAATGGTCTCAGTGGTGGGGTGCACATTTTTATTCTTATTTATTTATGATTATTACTTTGTCAAAATAAAATAATGGGGAACACAGAAAGAAGAGAAAAATATAAATATAAATAAATTAGGTTTACTTTTGGAAGGACAACTCTGTGCATGCAAACATGATGCCCAGCCTACAGATGCTATTGAACTGACACACAAACCTAATTTTCCTGCTCTACCACAAACTGAGAAGCCTGTCTGTGTAGGGCCAAAGGTTATAAAGCTTTCGTCCGTGGTGCCATTGTACTGTTACATGATATTTCCTCCTACTACAGTACAAAAATTCTTGGCTTAATTCTGTGGCAGTGAATTCAGAGAGGAGAACTTTTGAGTTCTTTGCTGCAGCCTCTCTTTTCACACCTGCGTGTGCTTTTTTATTTCAGGACGGACGAGCTGATTCAGAAGACAATCCGTGAAAAGTTTGCCCAATGCACCGTGTTGACCATTGCCCACAGACTGAACACAATCATCGACAGTGACAGGATTATGGTGAGCAGCATGTTAAAAACCTAAGGCATAAGGAGGAGGGACTGTCTGTGCTTTGGCACACTTTACCTTGGGAAAAGGAAGGATGCGGTCTTGCCGAATACCATTTTCCAGAAACAATTGCTGAGTACAAATGTAAAATTAACACCTGACTGTCAGAGGATAGGGTTAGTCCGCTTTCTTCTGGGGCTACAACATAAATGGCAGGCAGGCATGCCATTGAAAGTAGAATTCAGTTTTCAGTCTTGCACTATATGCTTCAAAGCTGAGCGAGTGCCTTTTTTATTGTTTTAATCCTATGTGTATATATTCATTTAAGTATTGCTTTTTTACTGTCCCCTCCCCTAATCCCTAAAACCGCAATCAATTTGGAGGGGTAATCTCCCCCCCAATAGAAATTTATAACGAAACCAAATACAGTGGTGCCCCGCAAGACGAATGCCTCGTAAGACGAAAAACTCACAAGACGAAAGAGTTTTCTGTTTTTTGAGTCGTTCCGCAAGACGAATTTCCCTATGGGCTTGCTTCGCAAGACGAAACGTCTTGCGAGTTCTTGCGAGTTTGTTTCCTTTTTCTTAAAGCCGCTAAGCCGTTAATAGCCGCTAAGCCACTAATAGCCGTGCTTCGCAAGACAAAAAAACCGCAAGACGAAGAGACTCGCGGAACGAATTAATTTCGTCTTGCGAGGCACCACTGTACATTTCCATATACAGAGATTTCTCTGAATCTCATGACTCCCCCCCCCCAATCCCCTTAGTGGGTCCTAATGTCAACGTTTTCAACTGCATATTGTATCGTAATCTATATTTTATATCTATCCATATTATCCATCGTATTTGCTAGACTACAAGTGTTATAATAATCCTGATAATGTTTTCATCTGCTTACAGGGGTCTCCTAAATGAATTATAATTTTTTACAATTCTTTCTTGAAGTTTTTGTCCTCTTGGTTCCTGAGCTTTCCAGTCAGCTTTGCCATTTCGGCGTAATCCATCAGTTTAGTTTGCCGTTCCTCTCTGGTAGGGACTCTTTCTTCTTTCCATCTCTTGGCTAGCCCAGAGACGGAAAGCGCAATCAATTTAAACAGTTGTAAAAGTGGGTTTGTAATATCAGACGTCATCCAAATAGCACCATGTAGGGTTGGCCTTCTGCTGCAAAACTCTCTGTCTCCACCACCCCTCTGAGTTTGACCTTGCAGAATAAGATAGTTTGAACAGAGTGTGGGTCAACCATAAGTGGCCCCACTGCTCAAGTTCAAGCTATCTAGATTACCTTCATTGGCAATACAGTCATAAGGTAAAGGTAAAGGGACTCCTGATCGCTAGGTCCAGTCGTGACCGACTCTGGGGTTGCGGCGCTCATCTCACTTTATTGGCCGAGGGAGCCGGTGTACAGCTTCCGGGTCATGTGACCAGCATGACTAAGCCATTTCTTGCGAACCAGAGCAGGGCATGGAAATGCCGTTTACCTCCCCGCCAAAGCGGTACCTATTTATCTACTTGAACTTTGACGTGCTTTCAAACTGCTAGGTTGCCAGGAGCAGGGACCGAGCAACAGGAGCTCACCCCGTCGCAGGGATTTGAACCGCTGACCTTCTGATCGCCAAGTCCTAGGCTCTGTGGTTTAACCCACAGCGCCACCCGCGTCCCTCGGAATAAATGTGCTTCAAGTTAAGTATTTTTGGGTTGTGCTCCGCGTGGACCCGGAAGTAACGGAGCGCCTTAATTCCGGGTTTCGCAGCATGCGCAGACGGTCAAAATGACATCAAGTGCATGCGCGGAAGTGGCGAAACACAACCCACACAGACGCATGGACACGGGTTGTGTTCGCTTCAGGATGCGAACGGGGCTCCGGAACAGATCCCGTTCGCATCCCGAGGTACCACTGTAGTAGCTCCTAATTTCGGGGTTCTTTCAGCTGCTCTGAAATCCCCACTACCTCAGGTAGCAGAACTCTGAGGATGTCCTTTGCAGAGTGATCCTTTCCCTTCGCTGCATGAGTAGCTTTTGAGGTGGGTGTGCCAGCAAATGCGAGGTCTCTGTTGAATATTGTATACTACTTTTAAAAAAAAGCTTTTCCCAACTGCAGTAACGTTTTGTTTTCCTCAAAAAGGCTTGAAGAGACTGGTTAGGAAATGGCAGTGACCTAATTTAATTTTAAAAATAAATAAATGTCCAGGTTTGGGCTCATAAAGTGCTATTAACCAGTAAGGTTGAGATTGCTGTTTGAGTAATGGTGTCCCCCCCCCCCCTCTGTTTCATTAAATATGGCATAGTCTTAATAACAGCTAATTGTTGGTTTTTGATTGACTCAGTTGCTTCAAAATAAAAAGGAAGACAAATTAGACATCTCCTTTCTTCTCCAGCTGTTTGTTCTCTGATTACTAAAGACAGTTTTCCTTTGTGCTTGAGGAATTAGCTTGCCATTTCTGACTCTTCAACCACGGTTTACAGCCCAAAGCTTAAAAGCAGTGCTCCACCATTAACACTGTTATTTAGATGGTGCCTGTGCTGGTGGAAGAACATTTTGAGGATCGTAGCCTAGTTTCTGTACAAAGTCATTATGCCCTTGTTATCCCTTGTATTGTGTTCCCCAGCCCCTATTAGGATTTTTTTATTATACTGTGGTTGTTGTTTATCTCAAGATCCTTATTTCTTTACGTTGCTTGGAAGTTCTTACTGTAGATTTGAGTGGCAGTGGAGAAGAGCCAGAATACAGTGGTACCTCGGGTTAAGTACTTAATTCATTCCAGAGGTCTGTTCTTAACTTGAAAGCGTTCTTAACCTGAAGCACCACTTTAGCTAATGGGGCCTCCTGCTGACACCGTGCCGCCGGAGCACGATTTCTGTTCTCATCCTGAAGCAAAGTTCTTAACCTGAAGCACTATTTCTGTGTTAGCGGAGTCTGTAACCTGAAGCGTATGTAACCCGAGGTACCACTGTACATTAGACAAAAGTTCACAAAACCATTTGCAATAGGCAAAAATCAGTCACTGCACATTGACTGTCGTTCTTCCAAGGTGAAGCTTTCATGTAAATGCACTCCCGTTAAATTATGCTATAAATGGGGATACAATGTTAGCATTTCATGACTCTTTAGGATATCGTTGCATGTGAATTTGAAAGGTAACATTCGCACAAAGCTCTCTGTAAAACAGTTTTTCCTTTTACTCTAAATGTTAGTGTAATCTAACCTTGCGTGATACAAATAACATCTGTGACGACCTGTTAACATAGTTCTTTGCTTCTGAGGGCTGTGTGCATGCATATATATATACACACACAGCCCTCCGAAGGTCTTATACCTTTTGTGGGGTGTGGGTGTGTGTAATTAATGCTTTATGCTGTCACATCATCCATCCACACTATGACATCTATGGCTGTCAGGTGTGGGACAAGGGGGTTGGCAAAGGGGTTGGGTTTGGCAAGCACATCAGGCGGGGGGGGGGCATCTCTTGCCAAACATACCTTTTTCTAGCAGACAGAACTATGGTTTCACACCTAGCAACATTCCACTGTCATTATAATTCATTTTATACACAAATGTACGGACACAGTCAATATTATAATATTAAAAGTTCCCTATGTAAAGTCTTGTTTTTAAAAGGAAAGAAATTGTATATGATCTTCTACATTAAAAAAAAACCCAAACGAACGTGAGAAAATAAAGCCTGGGAAGACTACAGATATAATAAAGTGTTCTTCAAGAAAAGCAGGGTCGCATTAAATTGACGAGAAGAAACAGAAGTCCTTTACGTGCACCTTTTAGTTAAATAGGTGCAGTTGTTAAAATTTCCCCCCTTAGTCTGAGAGGGGCGAAAGAGAAACCCTTTGAAAAGGCCATCAGCAAATGGCATAAAGTTGATTATAGTATGTTAGTGTGGTGATTAAAGCTTGAATCAGGGTGACAACTCACCTTCATTTTTCATCAGGTTTTATTTTACCTAATGAGAGGAGCCTCCTCAGAGAACAAAAGGAAGAAAATAATGTGCTTTACACAACTGCAGACAGAATTGGCCTTAGGAGCTGTTTAATTCTAGCTTATTCTCTTCTCCAAAGCCATACTTCTGGTTTCGCAATCCCAGCGACGCCCTGAGGAGAGTATCTCCACAATATCTTTCTTTTAATTATAAATATGCTTATCAAACTTCAAACAGCTCAGAATCATTGAGAGAATCTCTATTGTGTAAGGTGATACTGTCCTAAGACGATCACACCAATGAGTAATACCTTTTTTTTTTTTTTTTTTTTTTTGCTCTTATACAGTACCTTTCATCTGGGAATCTTACAGCTTGTTGTAAATCTTAAGTAATTAAGCTGCACGACACCCCTGTCAGGTAGAGAAATAATTGTAGACATAGCACAGGGGTCAGCAAACATTTTCAGCAGGGGGCCGGTCCACTGTCCCTTAGACCTTGTGGGAGGCGGACTATATTTTGAAAAAAAAATATGAATGAATTCCTATGCCCCACAAATAACCCAGAGATGCATTTTAAATAAAAGCACACATTCTACTCATGTAAAAACACCAGGCAGACCCCACAAATAACCCAGAGATGCATTTCAAATGCAGGCAGGCCCCACAAATAACCCAGAGATACATTTTGAATAAAAGGACACATTCTACTCATGTAAAAACACACTGATTCCCGAACCATCTGCAGGCCGGATTTAGAAGGCGATTGGGCCAGATCCGGCCCCCGGGCCTTAGTTTGCCTACCCATGACCTAGCAAATCCACAGTTAGAAGAGACCGGGTAGGTCTGACCGTCAAGGTATCCCACTGTAACAATGAAAATTGTTCTAATATTCTCTAATATGCTAGTTTAATGCCATACTTTAGATTACGTGGCAACAAAAGTTAAAGATAAGTAGATGTATATAAGATGATGTATATATGGCATATACATATATATACACACACACAATTTGTGAGATTACTAGTTATGGGAAAACATAAAACAGCCTCTGTAGGCTTTGAGCTTGACCTAGAAATTCAGTGGCAATTTCCGAAGGAGGCACTGTCAAGATTTCAGCTGAGCTGGGAAATGTATTAGGATTGATCATTTGCCTTGCCAAGTCAAAGCCACACCTCACAGACAAATTGGCACCACTAAAAGATCTCCCGAAAGAGTCAGGCTCAGAGTTTCAGTGGGACGCCCGGAATGAGTCTGTCTTCACGAGAACAAGGCACCTAATTGGTAATGCTCACACCTTCTCCTCGTTGTTGGAAATTTAATGTGTGAGATTGCCAGCCAAGTTTTAAATTGATTTAGTCAATAGACGCAAAGGAGGACCACTGATCTACACCTGTGCATGCCCCAGTACTTTTAAAGCACATTTGAAACACATTTCCCCTCCCCGCAAATAATTCTGGGCACTGTAGTTTGGTTGTTGTTGTTGATGATGATGATGAATACCCCACTGTGTTCCTGGGAATCATAACTCTGAGGGGTAAACTACAGTACCCAGAATTCTTTGAGAGGACAATGTGTTTCAAATGTGCTTTAAAGTGCATGTGCACACCTGACAGGAGTGAGCCATCAGGAGACCACACTGAGCTTTATTGGCAAATCCAGGATCTGCACAGAGTGTCAGGCCGAACAAGCACAGCAAACCATCTCCGGCAGGTCTTGCCCCCATGAAGCAGTTGCAGAGACTGAAGGTCCCCGTCTCTCCACAGTTGCCTAAGTCTCCTCCTCTCCAAGGTTTCCCCCAAGCAATCTGAGACTGCACCTACGTGAAGCTAACTTATACTCTGCTCTCTTCATGCCGCTCCTGTTTCTGGGAAACCAGTAAGGAGGGGAGCTTGTAGCAGCAGGATGGGGAGACACCTATGCCTCTTCAAAAGCCACATTCATTTCTGCCTCTTGGCTTCTCTCCTCTCCTGCTTCAGCTTCTGCCACTGAGTCCGGACTTCTCTCTGCCACGGACTCCCCCCCACTCATTAAGCTCTGTTACCTCTTCTGCTTCTGACCCCTCCTCCCAGTCTGCACCTTCTTCTCCCCATTATTGTCCCACCACCAACCCCTGGGCTCTGAGCCTTCTTCCCTTGGGCATTCCCCAGTTGGTGCCTTTTCACCACTCTTCTGCATCCAACCAGTCCATGACAATACCTTAGGTGGGTCATTGCTCCCCCAGCTGGAGCCACAATAGCTGTAGACCAGTTTTTGTGAAGAATTTTGTGGTTAGTTGTTGTTTAGTCGTTTAGTCGTGACCGACTCTTCGTGACCCCATGGACCAGAGCATGCCAGGCACTTCTGTCTTCCACTGCCTCTCTCAGTTTGGTTAAACTCATGCTGGTAGCTTCGAGGACACTATCCAACCATCTCGTCTTCTGTTGTCCCCTTCTCCTTGTGCCCTCCATCTTTCCCAACATCAGGGTCTTTTCCAGGGAGTCTTCTCTTCTCATGAGGTGGCCAAAGTATTGGAGCCTCAGCTTCACGATCTGTCCTTCCAGTGAGCACTCAGGGCTGATTTCCTTCAGAATAGATAAGTTAGATCTTCTTGCAGTCCATGGGACTCTCAAGAGTCTCCTCCAGCACCATAATTCAAAAGCATCAATCAATTGATGCTTTTGAATTGACATTTGTGGTATGTGACATTAAAAAAAAGAGGAAAAAATCGAGAAAAGGCAAAAGATGGAGGGATAGCCTGCACATAGAAACCTGTGAAAACAAATTGTTGTGTAATGGAGAAGGCTTGGTACTTTTATTAAAGGCAAACCAGTAAATGACAGATAGCAATATAAGTTATCTGATAAAAGTTAATTGAGTAGAGAAAATATTAGCTTGATTGAGCCAATGTCCTATAAATCTTATTCTTTATTACCATAGCAAAAACCTTTGAAGTCTCTTGCTGAAAAAACAACAACAGTGTTGCGGCATCTTAAAGGCTAGAGTTATTATGAGTTTTGGGGACTATAGTCCACTTCATCAGGGAGCCTAAGTTGTCAAGTATATTTGCGTGGTTGGTTGGAAGTCAGGTGCAGAGCTAAACAAAATGTAGAAAAGTAAAGCCAGGCATAACTATGTATGTAATAGAGGTAATTCACAAGAACAGTTGTAGGCAGTATAGACATTGTGGGATTGGTAAGCCAATTAACACATGTAACATGATAGAAATCCTGTCATGGTTAAGTCTAGAAGTGCTAGCATTGACCCACTAGATGTATTGTCATTCTGTCATTTCACATCGCAGTTACTTATGTATTTCACATTGCCGGTCAAGCCTCTGCAACATGGGGAACAACTTATCTCTCCTTTCAGTTAAAAAATCCTACAAAATATTACACATGTCTCACTAAATCTTCTGTTATATTGATTTCATACTGAGTAGACTACCCTGCCATCTGCAATTTGAGCTGTTTGCAACATCTCTGTCTTGCCTGGGTTGAGCTTCAGTTTCTGTGTTTTCTCATTCGCTCAAGATTTTCACCTCTACTCAGGAGTTTAATGAAAACATTTTAAAAATAGTGTTAAATATTGTCATGACACCACACTCCAGAATTTTACACCGTCCCTCTCCCTTGCCACCAAATGGATAAAACATCGAATCATACAGTATCTCAAAGTTCAAAGCCTATCAGATAGAACTCACCTTCTGGCACTGATGTAGGCAGGAATCAGAAGAATCTTTATTTGCATCAACCACTAGCCATAGCAATAAAATAAAATGTACTGAAGATAGAGGTAAAAACTTGCCTACTGTCAGGGAACTGCCATCGGAGGGACAGGTGGTGGAGAGGCTCCAGGAGAATAGGAGAGACTCTACAGCAGAAGAAGGAACCAGTAGGGGGAGAGCAGGAGTTCCAGCGGAAAGGGAATCGGGGGAGAGGCTCTGGGATACTTCTAGTGAGAACAGTGAGGAGGTAACAAAACCCCCTTTAGCAACCCCCACCCCTCGCCGGAAGCTGTCACGCAGAGAGTCCAGGAGGCGCATGTCCGTCAAACAGCTTTTATGTTGGAGTAAGTTCCGTAGACGCCCACTGTCGGATTCTACCAGCGACTGACGGAGTCATGCTTTGGGGGCTCCGTTAGAGACTCAGGTTGGCTGACCAGCCAAACCCCAGAGGGATCAAGCTTTTACGCACAAGCAGCTCATCCCATCACACCTACAGTATGCAGTTTTTCCTGTCACCCGATCATCTTGATCTGCTAAAAGGAAGGACACAGTACCAATGGTTGATCGACCTGGTATTGATAGTAGTAGAGGACTTCACTCCTCAAGTCTTTATAAAGAGTGCAAGCTAGAAGCACATGAGCTACTGATTCAGTACTGCCATCTCCACATGGACATAACCATTTTTCCAGCGGGATGTTTTGAAATTGACCCTCAAGTACAGCTGAAGGCAGTATATTTAATCTTACATAAGTTAAAGCACTTCTGTATTTTGGAATTATTAAATTTTGCAACGTGTTGAAATGATGAGGTGGAAAATAATCATGGACAAAATTTCCTTATCGTGGCCAAATCAGATTAGATGTAGACAGGAGTGGAACTGCTATGGAACTACTCCCAGCCTCAACTTTATCTTACGATCTGGAAAGACTTGATAGTCAATTTTCTTCCCTAACCGTTAAAATGTCTAGAAGTAAAAGTGAGGTCATATTCCCCTTGTCTAATTGTGGTCCGGTGATGTGGGTTTTCTAGAAAATTTTGAACTGGGTAGTTTGCATAAGACAATTTGCTTTGGAAAACTTTCAGTTGACATTAGGAGACTTTCTGATGCTTATTTTGCTTGTATTTAGTAAAGAAAACAAAAACAAAGCAACCCTTAGAAACTGCCAGGTTCGCTTAATATTTAACTTGTCGTCAACATTCATTCATTGTTACCAATGTGCTTACTTACAAAACAGAAATATTTCCACCCAAAAATAAAACACTGGAATGTAGGGTGCACATCATAGATCTTTTTCCAGGGCTGCTAAAACGGTCTCTGCCAAAATGTCACCTGAGTCCTAACTGGCGTGGGTTTAGATAATCACCATCTTCTAAGAAGAGTTCCTGGAACTATTTACATAGATTATCTGATATTCTGTCTCACCTCATCAAGACAATGCATTGTTCTGAAACTAGTTTACAAAACCAGTAGAGTAGGCAGGTTTTCAGATTAGAATGTTAACATTCCACATTGCTTGTGCAAAAGCATGTGAAAAAAGCCGCAGTATTATTTGTTTGTTGAGGCCAGTACTATCTTTGAGAAACATAAACAGCTGCCTTATATGCAGTCAAACCTGTGGTCCACCTTGCTTAGTATTTTCAACAGCCACTTTCCAGAGTTTAAGACAGGAGTCTTTCTTATATACAGGAATTGAACTTGGAACCTTCTGACTGCAAAGCACGTTGGCCACCACTAAGCCATGGTCTCTCCGTTGTCCCTCGTGTTTCCCCTGCCCCGCCCCCCATTTGCTCTAAAAAATAAGAGTTTTGAAAATTCGATTTTACAGTTGCACCACCTGCAATCCAGAGATTCAAGTATCCGTTATCTGCAAAAAGGGAAATCTATATCAAATATCACCGTTGGAGTCATCCTCTCAAGTTTTCCCAGTCTTTTTTTTAATATAATTTTTCTTAAATTTTCTCTTTTACAATTTAGAATACTCATTTAAGCATCCTTAAAATATCAATGACTTCCCTTCTTCGCTTTCCATGGTTCATTTTGCATATCATAAATCCCTGCATATTTTACATAAGCTAAGCCATTATTACATCCATCAAAACCTATTTATACTGTTGAATTTATCTCAATGCTGCCAACATTTTCAAGTGTACACAATTTCCCCCCATATATTCAGTAAACATTTTCCAGTCTTCTCTAAACGTATGTTCTTCTTGTTCTCTTTTTCTATATGTTACGTCTGCAAGCTGTGCATATTCTTATCAGTTTAAGCTGCCATTCTTCTTTAGTTGGGACCTCGCTCGTTTCCATTTTTCGGCTAATGAAACATAGGACACAGTAGTGGCATACTTAAATAACCCTTTTATGACACCTGGGGATTTCTGTCTGAATTGTCCCCAACAAAAAGGACTCTGTTGTTGTTGTTTTGTTAAAGTACTTTCAAACATTTTCTTCAATTCATTATGAATTATTTCCCAATACTCCTTTACCTTTTTACAAGTCCAGGTTTTCCCACTCTTATCGCCGCTCCACTGATTGATGAACAGTAGGCCTACTGGATGCCCTTTCTGATGGTTCTTAAAACCTGTAATTGTGCTGGGAACTCACATCTCCTTTCCAGGAGATGTGGAGCGGGTGGAAGCCAGCTGGTAATCTGGGATGCTCAGACTTTGCCCACTGGGGAACGGCCATAGCTCAGTCGTGGAGCATCTGATTTGCATGCAAAAGGTCCCTCGTTCAATCCATGACGTCTTCAGATAGGGCCTCTGCCAGTAATCCTGGAGAACCTCTGCCAGTCAGTGTAGACAGTAGTGAGCTTGATGGACCAGTGGTCATGACAGGTTCCTACATTCCACTGTTGCTGATAACTTAACTGCTTGGTTCATTTTAATTTGGGGAAGGCAGGATTGCTTGTCCCACTATTTCACTGTCCCTCTATCTAAGTGTATATGATCAGGAGTGGATACTTATTGTTCTTTTTCTGCTACCACTTTTTTATTTATTTATACTTTTTCCAGTTTATACATTTCACTAATTTTATACATTTCACTAATTTTACAATCATTTTGACATTTCAAAACTTGACTTCCTTCCCCCTCTTTCTGCAGTTCCTTAAATTTGTTTCTAATATCTTCTTGCACATCCAAATTAACTTAATTTTTTCATCTCCTTAAAAATATACTCTTATAAAACTGCAGGTTGTTACAATAATCCTGCCAATGTTTTTATCCGTTTATAATTTATCTGTAAATATTTAATAAACCATTTCCATTCTTTTAAAAAGATTTGTTATCTTGATTCCTTATTCTTCCGGTACGTTTCGCCATTTCTGCATATTCCATACGTTTTTGTATCCATTCTTCCTTTGCTGGGACTTAAGCTTCTTTCCAGTTTGGGGCAAGTAACATTTTTTCTGCTGTAGTCACATATATGAATAAGTTTCTATACAGTTTAGGTAGTTCTGTCCCTATAATTCCCAAAAGAAAAGATTATGGATATATATATATTTTTTACAAAGGTTATTTTAAACATTCAACTGTTGCTGATAAGTTGGCTGCTTGATTCATTTTAATTTGGGGAAGGCAGGCTTGCTAGGGCACTGTCCTGGGCACTGTCACACTATCTGAAGTGTGTATGATCCGGAGTGGATCCGTATTGTTCTAATATTCCAGCTGCAAATCTTCCTGGAGACCACAGACCTCATTGCAGAATGATGACATTATTGCATTCGAGGCAGGGATTCCCATGGAATAAACAGTTTGGAAGCTACAGATATTGCAGTTGAATTACTACTGAGAGAAGACCGGAGGGCTGGTTTTACTTTGATTTCGGACCAGTTGCATTGGCCATCTGTCTGATTTCCAGACTCTGTTTTAGGTGCTAGATTAATCACTCTCTATAAAGTGATAAAATGGCCTGGGCAATGGCTTTTCTGATCCTCCATCTATTCCATCAGGTGCCACTCGGAGTCTATGCCAAGTAAGCCTCTGATTCAATCAAAGGTGCCTTTGTGGAAGTGCCACAATTTGGGATTACATTTCCCAAATACACCCACTAGGTAGCATTTCTTTCCAGTTTTAGAAGCCAAGTAAAACCCTATCTTTTCTACCAGGCTTTTGGAATACACTAGTGGAATAATTTGACCCCTGCTGTATGTCTCAGTTTTGTGACCCTATTAAGCAATAGGTGCAGTCCCATTGCTGCTGAAATAAAAGTTTCTCCTTTTATTGTGATTTTATTGTGGACTTTGGAGTTTCACTACATTGTTAAGTCTTGTATACATGATTCATTAATAGGTAGTGTGAGATACACGCCTTAGATGTGCTTTACATTCCTTAAATACTGTTAACTTCTGAATTTTCAGCTCAAGGGATATTTGCTCTGATACCATCTAGTGGCTAGAAGGAAATAATGTGTGTGGTGAATCTATGTTTGGCTTTGTAGGTCATCTTGCAAGCGCTTTTTCCCTGTTCAAACTACATTAATCTTTCCCCAACACTTTACCAGGTAAACAAAATACCCAGGTGTGTTACAGCTTTAGGCATAATTGTGGCTTATTATGATTTGTGTTCTCCTTGGCAATTCTTACTGCTAAACAGCATGTGGGGAGTTTAGTTATGCAAATTTAGTTGAGCGGTGGAATTTTGGAATAGCATAGTTATTCTTCAAGGCAGTAGTTTTTAAATGTTCTACCTTCAGGGAACCCTTTACATACCGACGTTCCTATTGAGCATTGTAAAAAAAAGTAGGGTTAGTATGTACTTTAGTAAGAGTGTTAGCATTAGATCAGGCCTGTGTCCTGCACATGATTTGGATTACAACTCTGATTAGTTCCAGTGTGTGTGTGTGTGTGTGTGTGTGTGTGTAATTTTTATTTAATTATCTGTTTTACAATTTTGAATACTCATTTAAACATCCTTAAGATATCAATGACTTCCCTTCTCTTTCCATGGTTCGTTTTGCATACCATAAATCCCTGCATATTTTACATAAACTCAACCATTCAGTATTCCATTATTACATCCATCAAAACCATCCATCAAAACCATCCATCAAAACCATCCATTCAACCGTTTTAAGGACTCCATTCCAGATTTGCATGGGGTCTCCTTCTTAGCTTTCACTTCTCTCAGAGTTGTCCTGCAAGGTAGCAGGTACGGATTTTCCCTAAGAGTTTACTCGTGAAAACTTTCCCGACAAATGAATATAGGTACAAGGCACTGGAGGTTTAGGACCAGAGTTTTCCTTCTCCTGGATGAGTCCCATCTGCCTCCCATTTCCCTCTACAACACTTGCAGTAACCACCATCTTGACCATTTGACCCACCATTGGTCTCGTCTGCTCAATCCACCAGAGTCTGTCTTTGCATGCAGGGGAAGTCCCTAACTCATTGAGCGTTTGAGACCCATCAGCTACCCTCACCTGGTTTAGCCAGCCAATCAAAGCTATTTCCCAGGGCGTGGCAACTGTCACATGCTGACAGCTTCTAGGAGCCACAGGCGAGAGTTCATAAAAACAAAGGTGGGCAGACTACCATAGAAGGAGCACAACATGTTCTCCACCAGAGGTACTACCCTTCCCAATATCCCATGCACCCCTCGGAGAGGTCACTTTGGTGCTGCTAATGCAGCAAAAACAACACAGGAGAGAGCAGTTACATATGAGTTATTAGTCTCTCCAGCCATAGCAGGCGCTGTGATTCTCTAGCGCAGCCTTTCTCAACCTGTGGGTCCCCAGATGTTGTTGAACTACAACTCCCATCACCCCTAGCTAGCAAGGCCAGAGCTCAGGGATGATGGGAGTTGTAGTCCAAGAACATCTGGGGACCCACAGGTTGAGAACCGCTGCCCTAGCGGTTTGGTTTCATCCCTTGAGGTGCACTCCATTGTCTCTTGAGACGGACAGATGCCAACCACAAGCTCTTGAGCAAAACCCAATATCATGACTTTCAAAGGGAAGAAAACCCAGTTGAGATAGCTCAGTTGGTTAGAGCGTGGTGCTGAAATGGCAAGGTTGCAGGTTCAGTCCCCATATAGGACAGCTGTATATTTTTGTATTGCAGGGTGTTGGACTAGATCAGGGATTGTCAACCTGGTCCCTACTGCCCACCAGTGGGCGTTTCAGGATTCTAGGTGGGTGGTAGGGGGTTCTATGGCACAAGCTGAATCTTCCTTCCATCGAGCACTGGGGGGTGGTAAGGAAATTTTACCATCAAGAAAGATGCATTAGTGGGCAGTAGGTATAAAAAGATTGACTACCCCTGGACTAGATGATTGTTAGGGTCCCTTCCAATTCTACAATTCTATGATATCACCAATGTTAATAAAACATGATTGGAGAATTTGATTTTTGATTTTTATGTGTGGTTGTTTGTTTTTTGTTTCTGCTTAATTAAAGAAATGGTTGCATTCTGGAATTCTTTGGATTTTTAAATGGCTAGGAGGAATCGTGAAACCAGGAAAATATAAAAGGGGGCAGTAGCAGGAGGCTAGGACAGCATCCTGAGAGCTGGTTAAACATTCAGAACTCATCTGTTCAGGTTTGGAGCATACCTGAAGCCATGTGAACAGCACAATCGATACCTCTGTAGGAATAGTGGGAGCGAAGAAAAGGTCACACCAATTAATTTATATGAAATCTGGTACTCAAATCATGTTCTCCTGAGCTCAGGTTCTATGCTGGAATATTACTGCCTCCCTCTCCTTTTGGGTTATTCCTGTCTTGTCTTGCAGTGACTCTGAGTCTGTCTGGGTTATGAAGACGAATGTAGCAGTTGCATTCTGTGGCACTGTCTGGAGTAAAAAATTAAGTTGTCATGTTCTGTAGGAAGAGCTCTCTCCTCAATCTGGCTGTAATTTTGATGACAACACTAAAGTACACATAGTTCAGGGTTGGATTCTGCCGCTCTTTTCACTCCCCCCCCCCCCACACCTTTGTTCCTCTGGGTTCATCTCCTAGAGTTCTCAGCCTGAGCAGGAATGTCAGAAACTTGGCCAAAGTATTTGGTTTTGATTATAATTTATATATGCGTTCGTTGGAATAGAAGCGCCTATCCCTTGCCCTAGGCCCTACTTTGACATCTGCGACTTGACATCAGGTGCTATTCTGAAATATAACATAATCGCACAAGAGGCTGCTTTTTTTGGCTTCCCCACACCCCCTTCCCTTTAACCATTTCATTCCACAAAACTCTGGCAGCCCAGCGGCTGGAACATTTGCAGTCTTCGTGAAATCACACCTGATCTTTTCACCACTGCTTTTCCCTGCTGCTGCAGACGATCAATTGAAACATGGTTGGGAAATTAATTAAATTCCAAGTAAGCTGGGGACTCTGAAACGGGGTGGGGATCAAGCAGGTCGCAGGTCCCTTAGATAAAACAACAACCCTGGCAGCTGCCTGGTCCCTTGTCTCATTTCGGTGCATCTGTGTGCGCGCCTATTGCCAGATTTTGTATCCTGCGTTTTTTGTGGCGTGCCTGCATAAACATGGGAGCTGCTGCAGAATTAAGCACCTTATGTGTCTTTTCTTTTGGTTATATTTGAAAGCAAATTTCTAACCCAAGTAGCCAGGGAGAAAGCCGAAGGACATGTGGGTGGTGCCATGGGAAATTCAAGAGGGGGATGAGCAGGATTATTTATCTTTGCAGCTCCATCCCAGCTCTTCAGTGCTGCTCATTCTGAACCTGCATAACTTGTGATCTGTCAAGCCAAATCAAGCCCACCAGGGAACACGCCTGCTTGAGTGGGTCTGTGAAATTGAGGGAGGGGGTTGCCAAACATTTGGAGTGGAGAATGAGAAATTGGCAGATCACGGTTTCTGAAAAACTAACAGTAGGCAACTCAGAACACCAGCTATGCTGGATTGTTTATTATTATTTATTGAATTTATATACTGCTCTATACCCGGGGGTCTCAGGGCAGTTCGACTTGTGGAATCATGGTATCCATATTTCAGCCACCAGTCCTCCAGGTTTCGTTTTGGAGTTAGGGGTAGCAATGATTGTAGTCTTTTGTTTTGGTGACATGGTGGCACTGTACTTCTGGTGTAATGACGATAGTGAGGCATGTGTGAAACAAATCTTAGAAGCCACTTGATGTCTTTATATAGAAATTCTTAAAATATTCAGTATATATTTACACACGAGATATGGTTGCTGGGCTGCATTTGACTGGGTGGATTACATGTTATGCAAACCTGTTGTCTTCCCTGGATTCTGCTTCAACAGGTTTCAATCCTAAATCCTTCTCCTATTCTCCTAGTCTTTGCCAACCCCAACAGGATACTTTTGATTCTCAGATTTGGAAGGCAAAACTAATGAAGCGATATCAGCAAATGTGCTTAATATTCATAATTCTCTATGCGGAAGTTTGCAGCACACTGTTGGCTATTTACTTTAACATCCTTGTAACTAAGGTGTTATAATAGAGCAGTAATAAAAATGGAGACAAATAAGAAACTGCATTTGTTTTCTGTTCATTTCAAACAAACGACCCATTTTGTCATGGCTTCTGGTTGTGCCTCATGCCATTTAAATATTCTAATCTGATATTCGATTGAGGAATGTTACATATTTCAAAGTGAAAAATGTGTGTCGCTGCAGACGTGAACACCAGTCTCCCATCTCTACTTGACAACAGATTCGTTGTTCCTTTTCCTTTTGCAAAATGTATGAAAACAAGTGGGGATAGTCACTTTTTAGCACAATCTGTTCTTATTATGCTCTGGTTCTTATATGTTCGTTTTAAGAAGGCAACAAAGTGAGGTTAGCGAGAAGAGCCTCCCCAGATCAGTAGCAGTTGTCAGTACCAAAAGCAACCTACAGCCATTTTCCTGCGTCATGTTCTAGGTAGATAAGACCTGCAGCATCTCAAATTCTTTTTTGTGGGGGTCAGAGGTAGCACTGCATGAACATGTAGTTAGCATGAGACAAAAAAGATGGTTAGAAGTTGTTTTTGTCTGGGACGGTGTTCTGTTCTTGAAGCACAGTTTAGAAGGGGCAAGATCAGAAACTAACAGCTGATACAGCCACCTAAAATCTTTTCTCATACCGTGTTTTTAAAGAAGCAAATATATGGACTGGGGGGTGAGACTTTTTATGCTCTGTTTGGGGCCAAGCAAATATAACTCTTCACAGAAAAGAGTGAAGCCTATATTTATAGACTAGATTTTCCCCTCTTTCATTTCAAAGGGAGTGGTTACACAATAAAGAGCTATCCTTCTTTAAAATTGCACATTGAAATGCCGAATTATAGGACATCTTAATTGTTGTGCCAATACTGTGTGTACATGAAAGATTCAATTATCCTTAAACTCTGAAGAAAGATTCTCTTAATTATGATTAACTGTAGTAAATAAAAGATTGCAATGAATATGTAACATTGATAATGTATCATTGTATATGTTAAACAGGAGATAACAGTGGTGAGAAGTAAAAATACAGGTTGAGAATATTTGCAGTGTTGTGTGATATTTATTGAGCTAAATGACACAGATACAGGCTCCAGACCAAAGCATATTTAGTGGAGCAAAACCCACCAGTAGCAGGACAGAGATTTGAAGGGGCATTCACCTGACCTCCCAGCAGCGGAGTCACTGCATACCAGGAGGAAGAACTGACAAGGGAGGTCAGCGCAGTGCAAACCAACAAACAGGAACATCAGTTTGGCTATGCTGGTGTGTTTGCACCACTGAGCTGAGTCTGGTGGATTTTAAGCTGTCATAAGCCCTGCGGTGAAGAGAAAAGCGGAGTTAGACTGGCTCCTAAACACATTCAGCTCAGACATATGACCTGGCAAACCTGCATAAGCTAAGCTGGCAAGAAGTGTGGTATAACTCAAACGCTGTTTTACAGGCTTACTTTTCCTTTGCCAAGTTTAGGCCTGCTCCTAAATGGACTTTGGAACTAGCGAAACTTTATACTGGCTTAACTTACTGCCGGGGTGCTTTATGCCAGCTTCTTGTGTATAGGATTGCTCCCCAAGCCCACTTAGGAGTAGGCCAATGTCTACTGCAATGGATTGAGGAAGTCAAAAGATTTCAGATGCTGGCATTTCTGTTGTGTCAGCCATTGGGTGGCTCTGTGGTCTAAACCACTGAGCCTCTTGGGCTTGCCAGTCAGAAGGTCAGCGGTTCGAATCAACGTGACAGAGTGAGCTCCCGTTGCTCTGTCCCTGCTCCTGCCAACCTAGCAGTTTGAAAGCACGCCAGTGCAAGTAGATAAATAGTTACCGCTGTTGTGGGAAGGTAAACGACATTTCCGTGCACTCTGGCTTCTGTCACAGTGTCCCATTGTGCCAGAAGCAGTTTAGTCATGCTGGCCACATGACCCGAAAAGCTGTTTGTGGACAAACACCAGCTCCTTCGCCCTGAAAGCGAGATGAGAGCTGCAACCCCATAGTTGCCTTTGACTGGACTTAACTGTCCAGGGATCCTTTACCCTTTTTTTCACTACATGAGTGCCTTAATGACATATTTCTAGTAGTTTGGCTCTTGCAGTATATACTCTATTTTTTTTAAAAAAAAATTTTACATGTATGGCCCTGAAAATTAGGGCCGAAATGGGGGGGAAATGAGCAGTAGCAGGCCATTGCAATTGCAGTTGCTTGTAGCCCCAGTTTCCCACCTCTGGCTATTGTGAGAGCAGGATTCTGGGCTAGAATAGTCCTTCCTCAAAGCCTCCCACTGTAGAATCTTCACATATAACAACTAAATAATGGTAAGTTACGGTATGTTGCTCACCAGTAGTTTACAGCACTAATTTACTTTTCCTGTTGAAAGTGAATCTGGAGCATTCAGCTCTCGGGCCATAAAATTCATGCGCATGTGAAATCATAGTACTTGTTTTTGTTGTTGCCAAACTTCACCTGTTGTTAACTGGCTTGCTTTCCGCTGACTCATCAGGTTTTGGATTCAGGACGTCTGAAAGAATATGATGAGCCGTACATTTTGCTCCAAGAAAAGGAGAGCCTGTTTTACAAGATGGTTCAACAAGTGGGCAAGGCCGAAGCTGCATCCATAATGGAAACAGCAAAACAGGTAAGGCTCTTCTCCGCCTCTCCCTACCCCTGCTAAAATGTTGTAATTAAGTTTGTCTCAACTATTTACTTTTCACAAGTTAGCACATTCAGTATTTCAGAAAACCCCATCCTCTCCACTATAGTTAAAGGTCTCGTGGCTTTTCAGTTATAAACGCTTGTTTTTCAGGGCTTTATTACTGGGATTTAGAATAATATATACCCATAGCTGAAAATAACATGCTGCCATTGCAGACAACAACTATGCTTGGGATTGTTTGTTTTTATATCTGCGGGGAAGATAATACATACTCTAGTCCTAGACACGCTGTGCTTTTCCCTGACCACCGTGTTGCAAATTGAAGCCGGGGTTGCAATGAAGATTCACTGTGCTCCTAGAGCCCATGCCTTTTTTTGTCCAGCAAATCTGCAGTTTATGCATGTGCTATGCAAGCTACAAGAAAACTCCATATCCAATGTGAATATATAGTATTCTTTAAAGCACTAGTTTTTCCTCTGATTCTTTGGGCAAAAACAACAGCACTTCCACACTGAATCCATTTTCCAATCTCTAATGATATTTTGTTCTTGCTGCATTGCACATAAGCCCAATAAAATCCTTCCTGGCCTGCTTCTGTACTCATTCATATAAAATATTTGGCCTGGAAAAGGCAGCAGGTGGGGGAGGGGAGCTAATAAACTCTTCCAAATATGACAAATGTTTCCCAACCTTGGCAACAGTAAATCACTTTTATTCACCACAGATAACCAGGTAAATGGCTATTTACAGTAGTCAGGGCTGACCCCACGGCGAGAGGGAATGATGCAATTGTTTTCATGCAGCAGGAGCAGGAGAGAATCAAATAGGTGCCCTACCCCAACTCTCCATTTGCCACATTATTGGGTGTACTGGATGGGTTGCAGGCCAGCTGCCCACCCACCCACCCATCTCTTCGTCCTGCATGAGCTTTGAGAAAGGGCCAAGGGAGTCTTTTCTCAGAGTGAGGTTGGTTGGAGAGGGGCTGTGCCACTTCTGTGTTTGTCATTTAAGCTGAGAAAGGCTGTTTAAATACAGTGGTACCTCGCAAGACGAAATTAATTTGTTCTGCGAGTTTTTTCGTCTTGCGAAGCACGGATTCTCTGGGTATTAACGGTTTTAAGAAAAAGGAGACAAACTCGCAAGACGTTTTTGTCTTGCGAAGCAAGCCCATT
This sequence comes from Podarcis gaigeae, assembly GCF_964106915.1. Classification (NCBI taxonomy): domain Eukaryota; kingdom Metazoa; phylum Chordata; class Lepidosauria; order Squamata; family Lacertidae; genus Podarcis; species Podarcis gaigeae. The sequence goes on from NC_139677.1 coordinate 14,804,266, forward strand.
GGGAAATTCGTCTTGCGAAGCAACTCAAAAAACGAAAAACTCTTTCGTCTTGCGAGTTTTTCGTCTTACGAGGCATTCGTCTTGTGAGGTACCACTGTATAGAGGAGGAAGCCTAGGTTTATCTAAGCAGGCCTAAGCTTCTTTAACTGCCGCTGCAAGCTACCTTAGCGGCACAGACACCGACCAGGCCACCTCACCAAGAATGCTGCATTATGAAAAAGGACCTCCATGGGTCTTTTTCAGAGCAAGGCTCAGACTGGGAGGAGGAAGGGGTGGTGGCAGAGAAGCTGTCTGTCCTGCTACCACTCAAACAACAAGGCCTGAGGTGGAACGGGGCAACAGCAGCAAAGCATCAGGCACTGCTACTGATGCCGCAAAGAAGAGAAGTAAGGTAGCAGTGGCAGGAAGAAGATAAGGAGCCCCGCGTTTGACAGCCCTCACCCTTGCACTGGTCCCTGATCCTGAATTCTTAGGCAGCGAAAGAATTTAATATGTCAACTTACTGACATTTTAAGGGCCTAAGCCCTTAGCCGCAGTTAGCAGGCTTCAGGATCGTGTTCTCCACATACACACACACACACACACACACACACACACACACACACATCAATTGATCTGTGCAGTTAATCCTAACCAGGGTTTACAATGAACTATTTTAAAATGGCTTCAAACTCTTGGTTTCAACTGGTCATCCTTGATCCCCGTTCTTTAACTATGGCCCTCTTTTAATAAGAGGAAAGAAGAAAGAGGCTTTGATGAACGGAGAGTAGATAGTGTCATTAAGCAAACAAACAGCTCTTCCGGAGAAGCTCTGAAATTGCTGCAACCAGAGGTTTATTGAGAAAGTATAGAAAGGGATCTGGGTTGAATTTTTGGTTCAGTGCTTGGAAAGCTGAACCAGGCAAGCCCTGTCGTTCCTCCCAAAGCTTTGATTCTGTGTAGGTATGTTGAGCAAAGATTAGAATTTCAGCTACTGCAAGTAACACCTTTTAAAAGTGTTTTTAATGTAGTCGTTGTGATCTTTATTTCATAGTATCCTCGTTTCTTTGAAGTGCCAGGGATCTCTCGCTCATATATCTTGCAGTATTAAGACTCTAGCTCAACTAAATGCTTTTTCTTCTCCTTTCCACCCTGAGATGCTTTCAGCGAGGGCTGAAAGGCTGCTGCTGCTGCTGCTTTCATTCTGTCCTAGGGTAATGTGGCAGAGTCTCACTATTAACATTCTTAAAGGAAGCTCACTTTTCCACCTTAGGTTAAAATACTATCTTAAAATGCATCTTCTGCTGTTGCCACGCCATTGCAGCCAGCAGCCAATGATGCAAGAGGGGGCGGAGTTATGGACAGTGTGGTTACAAAGTGGGGAGGGGGCAAAGAGTCAAGGAGTGGTGGGAGCACCACGTTCGGTCCCAGGTTTTCGGAACTTACTCAGCAAAAGGTGTTGGAGAGTAACAAGTTAGTTGTTTCCTTCCCCTAAAAAACAACTTCTAGGGAGCATATGATCTCGTAGTCGACCTGTAGATTTCACCTTGGAATACTCTTTCTTTGAGGGCTAGTGACTTGCTTTAAAATGAAATGAAATGAAAGCTCAGAGTCTGGGCTCTGGGCCTGGTAACCCATACAACAGTACTCTCTGTGGTCCTGATACACCAGTACTCTTGGTAGACCCTGGCTACTACTTGTATCATTTGAGCCTGAAATTATAAAAGCTCCTTGGTAGGCTAGGCACTGGATTTCTCCCCACAGAACCCCAAGAGGTTGTATTTTTTAACTGGAGTTGCCAACTCTTTTTGTGGAAACATCACATTGGGGGAACCTGTGATAAGGAAAGTGTCTTCTGTTGAATTTCTGCACAGTTCTTAAGAACAGGAGCCCTGTCTGATAATAAATTGGCAACCAGGGGTGTTCAAAAGTCGTTTCCGTTGTAGGTGTGTTGGATCTTAGAACATGAAATTCCCAAAACATGCAAGAGGAGTTCATTGCATATATATATATATATATATATATATAGAGAGAGAGAGAGAGAGAGAGAGAATGAGAATGAATGAATGAGAATCATCCTTCACCAACATTTTTTGGGCTATAACTCTCACCAGCTCTACTTTGGAGGGTCCAGGCTGGCAAAGATTGGCTTACATGTAAGAGCGTTCACTGGATGGTGGCCTTTCTATGTAAATTAAAAGAACGATTTATTAACAGCTTTACTGGAACATACTCAAACAACTCAAATTACTAAAGATTAGGGTTTCATGCTCTCATTTCATGGCAGCATGAATATTAGGCCTAACTCATGACACATGTCAGCCGCGGGGAAGATAGTATATTTTGTGTGTGTTTTAAAGGCTCAAACAAAACTTTTCACATTCTTCTTTGGGGGGAAAATACATTTTGAAGTCCTTTTTCACCCAAACACATTTTCCGATAAGAGCACACAAGTCTTGACATTATTTCATTTTGTTACACGCATCTGTCAGGGAGCAGAGATATGATACAGCTACTAAAAACTGATGATTGTGGAACAGTGAAACTTGACAGCATTTCATTTCCTTTATGTTCTGATTATACATTTATCAGGAAACCTGTATCTCTGGCAGTTCAGCTAGAAATTGGTAGAATTCAAGAACTCAAAGGCTCGGCAAAGAACTGTCCTATTATTTGGTATCATCTTACATTTTAGAGAAGTTGCTTGGTGGAGCCTTTGTTACGGCTCTCCCTTTCCCTTTCATTATTGTGGCACCCTATCCCCAGATCACATTTCTATAAGGCTCTATGACTCCTCCACGGCGCAAATTAAACGCTGGGATCTTTCATACGTACATCCCGAAGTTTCAATGGTTGTCAATCATAGTTTGTAAAATGCAGGGATTACAACCTTGATATTAACATCCAAATCCATTGTGCTTATTTTTATGTGTGAAAATGAAAAGGCCTTGTGCAGACACTAGATTTTGAAGCTGCTTTGTCACCCTGTTTTTAATTTATCTCCATTTCTGAGCCGGTAAAAGGATTTTATTTATCTGTTTAATGTCAAATGATAAAGTTATCAGTTGATCTGAATTATTAGCACTTTGAGTGGGAATAGCAGGCATGTATGTTGATGCACCGCAGCTTGGCTGCAAGTTGTTGGAAGAGCAGAAGACAGTTTTGCTAATTTTAAAGGAAAAACTATGTATTACAACTGTGTCCTTCTCCCATTGATATGCATTCTTTCGTTGCAGTATTTAGAACAAGCTGCTTTATGAAACTAACATAGAACTTTCCCCTCCTCCCTAGGTTTATTTTAAGAAGAATTACCCTGAAGTTATTCCAAACGGCCAAGCAGCCACCAACTCATCAGCCGATGATTCACAAGGATTAATTCTTTTTGAGACTGCACTATGATCCCAAGCAATTATGGGTGCTGGAATTTGTTTTTTAGCAGAATGTAATGCTAATACGATGTAAACCAAATATTGCTCTTAATTGAAAAGACTGTTTTTGCACTGAATAGCTACTTGTTATATTTTGGGGGAGGGGGAGTTTTGCATTACTCCTGTTCCTTGCATTTGAATATAATGCAGTTCAATTTTTTTTTAAAAAGACAGTACATTTTGAATCTCTTTTTGTAACAGCTTGATCCTGTTGGATTAGCAGCAGAAGATTGCCCCAGAATATGTATAGCCATATTCTATGCTGGGCAACCGAGGCCCAGGAAATCCTGATTTTTCTCAACTCCTATAAAAGTGCCTTGATGCCAGGAGTACTGCACAGAAAGATTTCACTCCTGATCGTATCTCCTGGATTCGTAGGTTGCTACAAAGAGATGCTCTTGATACAGTGGTGCTGTGCTGGAAAGAATGGCGCTGTTGTGGCAATGCTTAAGTTTTCTCCTGCATGAGCATTACTTTCAGTCAGGGTTAGAGCTCTGACCAAAGGCCGCCTGTGGCATCACTGCACTGGCAGAAGTCCCTTTAAATGTGAACCTGTCGTTTCAGAGTGTAGTCAAATGCTGCAAAGAAGGTCTTGCGCCATTTGTAGCACATTGAAACAGAACGCAGTGGGCCAGCTGTTCATGCCCTGACAGGCCCTCCTAAGAATCTGGTGGGCTGCACTTGGCTCGATGGGTCACAAATCATACAGGCCTTCTATACAGAAATGAAGCACACACATACATACGCTGTTTGCTTGTTTACTACTGTAGATACGTTTGAACCACCGGTGCAGGACACCTCCCGCTTTGAAATTTCTCAGGTTGGAAATAAAGAATGTATTTTTTTTTAGCTTTGCATATCGAAGGAAGGCAAATGAAGATGTTCTAGTTGGCCTAACAAATGCGTATTTGCAAATCCTTAGCTGCATCCATTTTATACCAGACCAAAGTTATTTCTCTGGAGGGGAGTTCTCCGCTTCCTTATCTTTTAAACTTGTTTTAAGTGGGCAATGATATCCCAAACAGAAATGCAACACAAACAGTTGGCAGTTTTCATTTTCAAGAAGCTTAGGCATACAAGAAACTCCCCCAGTACCTAGTTTGCCTTTATATGCCTACAATAGACACTTTCAGAGCAATAAATCAGGAGATGATGAGACATATCACTAAAGCTGGGTTAAGGAAAACGGCTACTTAACAAACCTTACAGTGCTTTTCATGTGACTTCCCAGGTTGCACATTTCGTCATCCTGACCAATTCACAGTTACTGGTCAGGAGTGGGCTTTCTGTACCTTCCTCCCAAACTATCCTTGGAATGGAGGAATATTGTGGGAAGAACCATCCAAGAGTTGGAGTCTGGGCTTAAATGGTGGTTGTTATGTTAGTATGGTCCTTCTGCAAGAATCCTACCTATTGCAGGGATGGTGTGTCCTGTTTCACCTCATGAGGAGAAATGGAAAGTTCTGCTTTGCCACTCCTGCCGCCACCTGCCCTGCCCCCTCCACTGCTGATGCAGAAGTGGCGCTGCCATCAGTGCCAATTTGGGGCAAGATCGTGCTGATTTGGGGGTGAAATCTCACCCCAAATGGACACAGTCTTGCCCAAAATCCGTGCAGCTGTGGCGTGCTTCCTGGGGGGCTTCTGACACCAAAGTAGTGGCATTACCCTGTCTAATTATCAGGGCGGCTCTGCACCTACGTGGCTGTGTTGTGGCTACATTCCTAGGTTGGCACGGGGAAAAGACACAGGAAAGAATATCCCATGCCAAGACAAGAGTAGTGGGGATTCAGCCACTGTAATAGCCTCTCAACTAGTAGGGATGGTTTGCACCACACATCTGCTAGCACCTAATTAGAAATATAGGGAAGCACCAGGGACATTGAATTCTTACCAGTTGACAGTGGGTTACAGGCTGCTGTCTTACAAAGCAGTTACATGTACACTTTTCTGGTGCTGTATTCAACCACCGACTGAAGGCACAGTCCCTAGGTAAGGCTAAGTACCGCTGGGGTTGTGATATTTGTGCTAATTGGCAGTGGGTCTTGGTGTGTGGGGGGGGGGTTGCAAATATTCGTCATCAGCCACACATGGGAAATACAGTTATTGGCCAAACATTCCTAGCTCAAGTTTTGTGTAAAGAATAACAACCATGGTGATGCTATTCAAGCATCTGTTGAATGATGGAAGTCTATACAAAAGAATGTTGTAATATTTTGTGTGGCTGTCAGCGCACACGTGTTAAAATAACTTCCCTTTCCTCTTTAGTAAGCATTTAATTGCAATGTTTTGCCAACGTTGATACATAGAAAATTCTCTCTGTTCAAGTTATCAATGCATTGTTTGCATTTATTGTGCCTTACTGGATTTCAAGCCAAACTTATTTGAAAATACAATAATTTTAAATCCATATTGTGTTCTTGTTTCTCTTAAAGGTCTTTTACACTTAATTGCAATTGTTATCTGTGTCTCCACTGTACCACTGTTCTTCCATATTGGGGGGTGGGGGGTGGGGACTGAACATAGAAAATTTGTTCATATCAAGGAGATTGGCTAGGCTAGAAACAGATATCTGCTATTTTATGTGGAGCTATTTTTTATGATGAAGCATCCCCTACCCGTATCATGAAGTGGTAAGATATGCCCCATTTTCTCTAAGAGTAAAAACAAAAAAAATTCCTTCCAGTAGCACCTTAAAGACCAACTAAGTTAGTTCTTGGTATGAGCTTTCGTGTGCATACACACTTCTTCAGGTATCTGAAGAAGTGTGCATGCACACGAAAGCTCATACCAAGAACTAACTTAGTTGGTCTTTAAGGTGCTACTGGAAGGAATTTTTTTTGTTTTGACTATGGCAGACCAACACAGCTACCTATCTGTAACTTTCTCTAAGAGTTTTGCCATCATAAACACATGGACACACACCTAAGTGTGAAAACGAAGGGTGTTTTTATAAATTGTACCTGGCACAGAAACTTTCCCAACTTCCTCTTCTTTGAGCCAGCGAGAAATATCTTCAGGGATTAGGTGTACTGGGAGAGGCATTTATCATAGGTAGAAGACCCTCCTTAAATAGGAGTGTTGGCCATTCCTTCGCCTTTTGGTTTGATTGCTACTCATTTAAGCTCTTTCCTCTGGGTTGATATCCTGTGGAACAGTGAAGGAGGCAAGTTTTGATCTGGAACCCCCAGAATTATCCATACTGTGCACCTCAACACTATTATAGCACTTAAAGGGTCATGGACATCCTGTTGAAATCTAACGTGCTTGCAAGTACTTCAGAGGATTAACATTTTTCCATTTTTGTTATATCTGTCCCTGACGAGCCCTTTGAGGATCAACTAGGAGAGAAATTAGATTCAGTTTGAATTTAAAGGTGAACCTACCTAATTTGCACTATCTGAAATGATATGCAAATTGCAACACGGCCATCCTTTGAAAATTGCATTTATCTGAATTTTGCAATGCAGTTCATCAGCTAAGTGATGTGTGCAAAAATGTTTAGTGCATTAAAAAATCATTGCAAGTGAAAATTGCTGGTCAAAAATGTGTATGTATATATATATTAGGAAAAAATCACACTGAAATGATGAATTTTCATGAGGACTTTTTCCTTTCTTTCAAAAAAAGTTAGCAAACTGATGTGGAAATGTGGATTGGAAAAATGAGCAAGTGCAAAAAATGAAAAATGACAGATTCTCCCATCCCTGGGATCAATACCTTAGATTTCGAAAACGACCAATGTACTTTGAATTACTCGTTGTAAAATCTAAAATCTTTTCCTTGTTAAAAAAGACATGTTTCTGAATGTAAGTAAAGGTAACGGAAGACCGTAATAATCACCAAAATGTTTGAAATTCAGGGCTACTCAAGGCTCCCAGATCATGAGACGAAACCAATAAACTTTAATTTAATGTGTCCGTTGCTGGTGGTTGGAAGGCAAGCAGGGATTGAGCAATCCAGGAGCACCTCAGTTTGCCTGTTGCATATCCAGAGGCCGGAGCTTTGGACAACCTGGTGGAACTTCATTGGGCCCTTGTGCCACTTGCTCCCTGCTCAACTCAAGGTCTGCAGTACCACCCTTGGACCATCTACAGTGGTGGCACTGCAGCACAACGCAAGACCAGGCATTCCTCTAAAATGCTGCCATGGCACTGCAGAATACAAGACCTTGGGCTAAAAGCTGTTGATACCAGTTTTGATAGTCCTGGTACCTGGATTTTTGTTTGATGTGTAGAGCACAGCTGGGGTGGTTTTTTGCCTAGTCACATCTTGTAATAATGAGAGCCAGAAAGCCAAATTTGACTGGGTTAGGAATACAGAACGTGGTCACACTGGTGTAAGAAAATTACGCCTTTAAGTAATTGAACATTTTGCTTACACATGTGTAATCTTACACATTTTGCTTACACAGTGCTTTCTGGACTCTGGTATGACGAAACAAAACTATTTTCTTTAAAATGCTTCCACCTACAAAATGTAAAGGTATAGGACCCCTGGATGGTCCAGAGTGACTGGGGAAACCCAGCCAGGTGGGCAGGATATGTATGTACCTCGGGTTAAGAACTTAATTCATTCTAGAAGTCCGTTCTTAATCTGAAACTGTTCTTAACCTGAGGTACCACTTTAGCTAATGGGGTCTCACGCTGCCACCATGTGATTTCTGTTCTCACCCTGAAGCAAAGTTCTTAACCCGAGGTACTATTTCTGGGTTAGCAGAGTCTGTAACCTGAAGCGTCTGTACCCCGAGGTACCACTGTATGTATGTATGTATGATAATGATAATATGTTGAAGAATGTTTCTGTCGGGCTGAATTACTCTTTTCCTTCTCCTTGATGGTTTCACAGTATATCAGTCTCAGAATTAAAGCTGAGGGTTCTTTCATTGACTGGTAATAACTGACTTTGTATTTTTCCTCCTTCATCAATGGAAGTAACTTTTTACGAAAACCCGTAACTTGCTCCTGACCATGTTTTCTAATATTCAAAAGTGATGTCTGTATCAGCTGCCAGACGGTCTGTAGCATCCTTGTAAATTGTGCCAAATTTAATTACTACTGCTACTATTTTTCAATGATTTGGATTTTTTTTTAAAGCGGTTAATTTTTTAGCAGTTATCACTTAAGCAACAATTGCAATTGTCAATGTTTTGGAAGCACAGAAATTGTATTAAACTTCTTGGCTTGGATAAACATCCATTTGTGCCTTGGATCTCCAGTCATCTTCCTGCTGCAGCAACCTCATGCCCTTCTCTCAAAAGCTCCAGAGGACCCTCCAGGGTAAATGTGGTATGAAGACAGACGCTGCTGACTGGCCCACATTCTCAAGTGGGAGTTTGGATCCAGGCCATGGCTTTCCCATTCATTAGAAGAGGCAGGGGGAGCTAATATTAAGCAACAGAAACCTAACATCTAACGGCACTGAGAAATGTTCCCAACACATACATCATTTCTTGGTAGTCTCCATTCGATTCTCAGGGTTTTTCATTTTGGTATCTATTACACTGACATCAGTTGCATAAAGCCAGGATTATCCTGTCAAAACACGTTAAAACAGCACATTCAGCAGCCTCGCAGATACCTAACATTTTTGTTAGCATTCTAAAAGCTACAATATCAAATTGATTCAGGTAAGCAAAATATGTTGTTTTTATGACCTGATATAGCAAGATATGTCTTGAGTTTTCCTTACAGGAAGAAGTCTGAAATGTCTCTGGCTTTCTGCTCTCATGAGTAGCCACATCACCTTGGAATCAATTTATGATGAAATGATTTCATATTTAACGCTGTTGAACCAATGCATGCAAATCTCCTTAGTACTGAAGAATATTTTGGGCCAGTCTAAAGATTGTTCATTATTATTTATTAGTAGATGCATTTTTGCATTAAAATATGCAAATGGGATATTTGTAAAAGCAGCTATACATCTGATGTTAAATTAAATCACAAGAAATGTATCATTGTTAAACAAAAATCTAAGTTAGATTTGTACATGCAATGTACAAATTACCCAGAGTCCATAGTGGATTACATTATCAAAATGTAACTGTAGTGATTTGCCCCTCAAGGCTCAGGTTTGACCTTTGAACTTCATGCTAATGTTGAAAATGAAGGTTCATCACCATATATATATATATATATATATTTGCTTTCGTAGATTTTCACGGGTACAGGAATGCAGGTTTTGGTGTCCTCGGGTGTCTTCCCGTGTAAAAGTTGGGGTGTCTAGGCGACGTTTCGACGAGGTCTCACTCGTCATCTTCAGGCTGGTGCTTTCGGCTTCTTGTTACTGGAACAGAGCGGGATCTCAATGTTTGAGTTCCTATAAATACTGTAGAGGGGGTGTGGTGTCTAGCCTCCAATGTTCTGGGCAGAGAGGAAGTTCCCAGGCTAGTGTGCCTTTTCTTCTTTTGTTCCTTAATTACTTGAGAGATACCTTGAGTGATTTCTTGAGTGATATCCTGAGTACCACTTAGGTGGGTCATTAGGTGTGGATTAGTTGCTAAAGTCTTTGTGTCTTGACCTCTTGAACTTTGTGAAGAGTTTTCCTGAGAAGATGGCTGTATTGCACTTAGTTGTGCTTTGGCTTGGCTTCGTGTATAGGGGCGAGCTGTGGTTTTGTGGCTTGTGTCAGCCAGATCTGTGTAGGGATTGCAGGGGGGTGCAGCATCCGGAGGTGCCACCATGGATTGGCTACTGGATGGTGTCAGTAATTCATCTGTGGAGAGGGTCTGGGTTTGGGTCTGGTGTGGTTGATTGGTGTTGGCGTTCTGTGTGCCTCTGGATCTGGTGTCAGTTTTTGTGGAGAGGGCTAATTTCCAGATGTCTGGCAAGCGGGATGTGTCGTCACGCTTGTTCATGTTGTGAGGGTGTTTCCCTATCTCGATGGCTTCCATGATTATTCTCTTGTGGTGATGTTCCGTGTTAAAGAGCAATTTGGAATCTGCAAAATTAATTTCGTGTCCTGTTTCTTTCATGTGTTGGAAAAGAGAGGAAGTTTTTTCTTCTTTTTTGACTGCATTCTTGTGTTCTGCGATACGTGCATTTATTCGTCTGTTTGTTTGTCCAATGTACGTGGCTGGGCAGACTTTGCAGGGTATTTCATAGATCCCTTGGTTTTCCAACTGGATTTTATCCTTGGGGTTTCTGAGGATATTGGCTATTTTTTGGTTGGTGCAAAAGGCTGTTTTGATATTGTGTTTATGGAGGATTTTGCTAATTTTATCTGTAGTGCCCTTGATATAAGGAAGGAGGGCCATGCCATTGTTTTCTTCTGTGACTATCTACCAGAAAAAAACACACACCAACCGCTACTTACATGCACAATCACACCACCACCCTGCACAAATAAACTCCGTAGCCAAGACTCTCATCTCCAGAACCAAACGCCTGGCTGACAAAGACCACTTGACAACTGAGTTACAGAATCTCTCAAATGTGTTAATTGCCAATGGATACCAGCAAAACAGGATTACGAAGCTAATCCAAAAGGAAACACCCCCCAAAAACCAAGACACAGAAGAAAACAATGGCATGGCCCTCCTTCCTTATATCAAGGGCACTACAGATAAAATTAGCAAAATCCTCCATAAACACAATATCAAAACAGCCTTTTGCACCAACCAAAAAATAGCCAATATCCTCAGAAACCCCAAGGATAAAATCCAGTTGGAAAACCAAGGGATCTATGAAATACCCTGCAAAGTCTGCCCAGCCACGTACATTGGACAAACAAACAGACGAATAAATGCACGTATCGCAGAACACAAGAATGCAGTCAAAAAAGAAGAAAAAACTTCCTCTCTTTTCCAACACATGAAAGAAACAGGACACGAAATTAATTTTGCAGATTCCAAATTGCTCTTTAACACGGAACATCACCACAAGAGAATAATCATGGAAGCCATCGAGATAGAGAAACACCCTCACAACATGAACAAGCGTGACGACACATCCCGCTTGCCAGACATCTGGAAATTAGCCCTCTCCACAAAAACTGACACCAGATCCAGAGGCACACAGAACGCCAACACCAATCAACCACACCAGACCCAAACCCAGACCCTCTCCACAGATGAATTACTGACACCATCCAGTAGCCAATCCATGGTGGCACCTCCGGATGCTGCACCCCCCTGCAATCCCTACACAGATCTGGCTGACACAAGCCACAAAACCACAGCTCGCCCCTATACACGAAGCCAAGCCAAAGCACAACTAAGTGCAATACAGCCATCTTCTCAGGAAAACTCTTCACAAAGTTCAAGAGGTCAAGACACAAAGACTTTAGCAACTAATCCACACCTAATGACCCACCTAAGTGGTACTCAGGATATCACTCAAGAAATCACTCAAGGTATCTCTCAAGTAATTAAGGAACAAAAGAAGAAAAGGCACACTAGCCTGGGAACTTCCTCTCTGCCCAGAACATTGGAGGCTAGACACCACACCCCCTCTACAGTATTTATAGGAACTCAAACATTGAGATCCCGCTCTGTTCCAGTAACAAGAAGCCGAAAGCACCAGCCTGAAGATGACGAGTGAGACCTCGTCGAAACGTCGCCTAGACACCCCAACTTTTACACGGGAAGACACCCGAGGACACCAAAACCTGCATTCATGTACCCGTGAAAATCTACGAAAGCAAATATATATATATATATATAGGCATGATTGTGTTGTACAAAACCTCACTCAAAATTAATAATAATAATAATATTTATACCCCACCCATCCGGCTGGGTTTCCCTAGCCACTCTGGGCGGTTCTCAACAGAATATTAAAAAACATGATAAAACAGCAAACATTAAAAACTTCCCAAAACAGGTCTGCCTTCAGATATCTTCTAAAAGTCAAGTAGTTGTTTATTTCCTTGACATTTGGTGGGAGGGCGTTCTATAGGGCAGGCGCCACTGCTGAGAAGGCCCTCTGCCTGCTTCCCTGTAACCTCACTTCTCGCAGTGAGGGAACTACCAGAAGGCCCTCGGCACTGGACCTCAGTGTCCGGGCAGAACGATGGGGGTGGAGACACTCTTTCAGGTATACTGGGCCTAGGCCATTTTGGGCTTTAAAGGTCAGCACCAAAACGTACTGGAAACGTACTGGGAGCCAAAGTAGGTCTTTCAGGACTGGTGTTATATTGTCTCAACAAATTCCCAGTCACCAGTCTTGCTGCCGCATTCTGAATTAGTTGTAGTTTCCGGGTAACCTTCAAAGGTAGCCCCATGTAGAGCGCATTGCAGTAGTCCAAGTGGGAGATAATCAGAGCAGGCACCACTCTGGCGAGACAGTCTGTGGGTAGATGGGTCTCAGCCTGTAGACCAGATGGAGCTGGTAGACAGCTGCTCTGGACACATACAACTCCCATATTTAGACATGACCTGTAGTGCTTTTACTCTCTATCACTGATAGAAATTAATGGTGATCTCAGAATTGGAGAAAGTTATCACTCTCATACCTGCTGACAATTAAATTGCTGACAACTGTTGTGAAGCACGTCAAGGATTCTTCTCGGTTAGTCATCAATGGGCATCCCTTTGGGTAAGCTGACACAAGCTAACACCGGTGGGGATTTTGCCAATTCTTTGTTCAACAACTGAAACGCACAAAGCGAATATTCAAATGATTTGCCATTGAGAAAGCAAATCAAGACTTGTAGGCATGAGAAACACATACAGCTCTCCGCACCGGAAAATAACTTTCTGGCATTGCCTGAGAATAAGGAAGATCTTGCTCCCTTCCTTCTCACCTCTCTTGTCGTCGCTGCAGGATTTGAGGATGAAAGGAAGGTGTTGAGCAACATCTATTGATGCAGCACAACAGCAGTTAGGAGCAAGAGTTTGGAGGAACCACTGGTAAGTGATACAGACTTTCACACCTTGCAGTTAGCAGCCGTGCTGATGTAGTTTCTGCTTGACACAGACATATTCTTCTGCTGCACAATTCCAACAAGATGAAGTGTGTTAAGTTGTAGGTGAACATATCAGACGACACAGTGATTCTTCAAACAGCTCTTGTTTATTCACAGGCCAGAACAGAACTGAACTGAAGAGCTCAGTCAGGCTGCTTATATAGAGCTCCACTAGAACGCAACAGTAACCATTTTCTGTAACTATCCAATCACTGAACGTCACTTTCAATCCCTTATTTGCATATGTGGACCTGAGTGAAAACTATCCACAGTATCCTCCTGCTGGCCCAGAGTGAGAACTTCAGTACATAACAAAGTGGAACATGGTGTGGTTGTTGTTGGCTAGCACTGAGGAAGAGGGCATGTTCTGGTCCACATGGCCTCCAGCCAGCTGTCAGTGGCTGAAAAGGCCAATATCACTAGTACTGTATGCTATTGAAAGACCGTGTGTCGCCTCCTGCAGTGTGACTCTAACAAAGCATGTAGTGTAGAAAACATTGAAAGAGCTCAAGAAGGATTTTTTTTTTAAAAAGGACTCAAATTGCAAGTTACATGCATGTAATGGTTCTAGGGGTTGCTCGTGCGTAAATTGCCGCCACTCCTGGCTAGGTTACCTGGTTGAACCCTTTCTGTCTGGACAGCCCTTCACTTTGTGGCTGTCTCAGTCGCTGGCAGAATCCGTCAGTGGGCGTTTCTTGAACTTCTTCCAGTAAAGAAGTTCTTTGACGCCAAGTCTCCTCCTACTCTCCCTGCGCGGAAGTCTTCTGCGCAGGGAGGGTGTGGGCAGCGGGGGACCCGTGCTCTCCCCGCTGGTCTCCGGTGAAGAGTCCTGGAGCCTCCTCTCCGATTCCCCCATCTGCCCCCCTTCTCCACTGGTGTTATGCTGATTTCCTTCCCCAGCAGATGGGCTGCCTTTCTCCCTACTGGGACCCTCTCCGGCATCCCTCTGGCGCCTTCCCTCCGCCTCTAGCTCCGATGGCAGTTCCCTGACAATGCAGACATATATATATATATATATATATATATATAGACAGCACCATTCTTTCAGCCAGTGTAACATGTAATTTGTAAGCCACGTGGAATAAATAAATACATTTGTTTTCTGCCTCTAGTATGCAAAATGTTTTGTGCAATCAAAACATTTTACAGAGCAAGACCATTTAAAAGCATTCATATCTTTTGAAGGTGTTATGATGGGCAGCAACACTGAATTTGTGAATGGATGTTCACAATTTTTTGGTACATACTCCTATGGATTTTGGAAAAACCTGAAAGGGCCAATTCACTGATCAACTGTTTCCTTCAAGCTCCTATGCAGGCACAGAACAGAGAAGCAGCAGCTCAAGTTTTGGACATCATCTTGAATTTCTGGGATTCCGGTTGAGAAATCGTTTTGGGAACAATGGTTTTCAGATTCAACTTTTTCGAATTAATCTAGAAAAATGGGTTTCCCGAAATTATTTCCTCTTGCATTTGGGGAAAAATTAGTCCAGTCTACATGGAAACTGTTCCAATATTTACTTACTAAGTATCTTCTTGTTCACTTCTAAAATACCCTGTTGTACGGTAGATAGAAATAACTATAGGTTTGGAGATTTTTAAAGATTTTTGTTTTTACAATGTTTTGTAAGGCAGTATTGTCTATGTGCATGTGTTTTCATGTGAGTGTCTTTGTTTTTAAAACAAAAGGTGCAATTTTAATAGTTGATTTCAACCCAAAGCCTTGTTACACAACATACTCTGTGTTACAAATAAAGTGATGTGACAAAAGGTTTGTGAGTGTATTGCATAGTTAATTATTCCACCAGCATCTGAGGATTTTGCAAGGAGCAGTCTTGATGTCTCTGCATATGTACGAAATGGTCAGGTCTTTCATCATTCAGAGGATCACGCTGATAATCAGCTTTAACTCCATTGTGTGCATCTTTTCATATTTTCCTCACTTTGCTTATCTGATTCTAGTGGGAGGTATCAAAGGTTGGTTTTTTTTAAAACTAAACATTAACACCATATCATTAACTATGGCCCTCTAGCACTTTAGCAAGCCCATTAGATAGGGTTTTCTTTTCGGGGAGAGAGTGTTTTGTGTATCATGGAAGCAACTGGGCATTGTGACTTAATTTGTGTTGAGAAGTGAGAGAGATTGATAATGGTGAAGTTCAGTGTGTAAGTCTCCTTAGCAGAAAGTGGAAATCATTCAAATGGAGCATTTGCTTCTTGACCATCAACCTAGAAGCACCTCAAGTATTATTTCACATTGCTGAAAGCATTTCACCAAAACTGTCTCAGTTTCTTTGCAGCATTCTTATAAGGTAAAGTAAAGGGTAAAGGGACCTCTGACCATTAGGTCCAGTCATGGCTGACTCTGGGGTTGCGGCACTCATCTCGCTTTATTGGCCAAGGGAGCTGGTGTACAGCTTCCAGGTCATGTGGTCAGCATAACTAAGCCGCTTCTGGCGAACCAGAGCAGCTTATGGAAACGCTGTTTACCTTCCCGCTGGAGCGGTACCTATTTATCTACTTGCACTTTGACGTGCTTTCGAACTGCTA
The DNA here is from genome assembly GCF_964106915.1 of Podarcis gaigeae. Classification (NCBI taxonomy): domain Eukaryota; kingdom Metazoa; phylum Chordata; class Lepidosauria; order Squamata; family Lacertidae; genus Podarcis; species Podarcis gaigeae. The sequence continues at coordinate 14,820,129 of NC_139677.1, forward strand.
GGTTGGCAGGAGCAGGGACCGAACAACGGGAGCTCACCCCTTCGCAGGGATTCGAACGGCCGACCTTCTGATTGCCAAGTCCTAGGCTCTGTGATTTAACCCACAGCACTAACTATAAGGTAGGCCAATGTTTTTAGCTCCATACTGCAGATGGCGAACAACGATTAACATATTGGCATCTGTCTGTTTCAGGAGACAACGGAAGAATGTACCTTTGGGGGTGAAGTCAAACTGTCGAAGAGTTACAGCGCCTGCTGTGGCTGTAGAGACCGATATGGGAGAGACATGTTTTGTTCCAGCCAGACCAGATGAAGGCATCCAATTGCGCCGCTGCAGATGCACGATTGTGTTTCTTCTCTCTGCGCTTCTCCCAGAGGTCATTCCTCCTCTGGTCCCTGCAATCCTATATACACTTGCCTGGGAATAAGCCCCACTGATTCAATGAGACTTGGTTCTGAGCAGATGTCTATGGGATTGCACTATAAGACACTCAGCACTATAAGAGATTTTCATAGGGTTATGTAATCAGCTATTTGCTGAAATATTTGAAGAAGGAACTGGCTTACGAGTGTGGTTTGTTCATGGTGAATAAACCATAGTTAAGCTACTGTGAAACTTTTTTCCAGAATGCAATATGGCTTTGCTTGGAGGGAACGCTGGTTGTCTAAAAATCACCTGGGTGCTACACTGATGACATTGGGTGATATACAACTTGAACCAGACGGAGGGCCTTCTCGGTAGTGGTGCCCGCCCTGTGGAATGTCCTCCCATCAGATGTCAAGGAAATAAACAACTGTCTGACTTTTAGAAGACATCTGTTTAGGGAAGTTTTCAATGATTGATGGTTTATCATGTTTTTAATATTCTGTTGGGAGCCGCCGCTTAGAGTAGCTGAGGAAACCCAGCCAGATGGGCTGGGTATAAATAAATTACTACTACTACTACTACTACTACTTAACCCACAGAAATCATTGGGACCTACTCTGAGAATGACTAAAGTTGCAAGATATCTCGTGTTTTCACTATCTTCCTGCCTTGTGGGCCCCATATTGAAACAGACATTCTAGCAAAAGGGGGAGGAAGTAAAAAAGACACAGTTCATTCCCCCCCCCCAGTGTATTCCCTAATACCATTTTTCATCTTGTATACAATACAGTATACCTCATGCTTAGCTTTAAATTGGAAAAGGCTCTGAGTTGTATTTATGACCTCTCTTAGGAAATAGGATTTCAAATGTGCTGACTTGTTTGAAAACATGTCTTGTTTGCATGAAGACTGTACGGCAGTTGAAGAATCTGTTTACTCGCAATGCTGCCTTTACATTGGGAAAAGATTAATACATTTAATTTTGTGTGTTGCTTTTGACTTGACGTTTTGGCTTTTTGATGGGCTTTCCCATGTCCTTATTGCTGTGCAGTCCACTATCCCCATCCCCTAAAACATCATCAGAATTCCATACAGGTACTTCCCAAACAAAAGCCAGGTTGTCACCTTGCATTTTAACGTCTCCGGGGGAAGGCAGATAAGGCTACCAGCAAGTCCAGTTGTCCGGCAAATTTCCGTAGTGCAGGCATATCTTGTATGACTCCATACAAATGACTCAAGAAAATGGGGATGGGGCAGGGGACAGAAAGGGTAAGAATTATTCTCTCAAACCATCAGACAAAGCAACATGCTTGGTTATTATTTTGAACTTCATTTTAAAATTAGACACAATGGCCCAGTCTTCACTTCCTAGGTTGTGGCAGTGGCAGGGTCAGAGGAGAAACATACAGCAAAAATTTTCAAGCCTTCTTTCTGGCAAATAAATGTAGGGGCCATTTCAAACAAACAACTCTCCGTGTGAAACCTGGACTGGTGCAGCCCAAATCTGAGGCATTGAACAGGCCCTTTAAAACTGGTCTGCAGCTGAATTTTAAGTGTGTTCATCCTACACCAAGCACCCAGTTCCTCTCCTGGAAGCTACTGTCCTACGGGGGTGGTGGGAAGACCTCTCCTCTTTCCAGAGGGGAGGAGTTGTGAGCGGGAGCCGGCTTCCGCGTCGGCAGGGGAGCGTATATGGCTCCCTGCGTCAGCTCTCTTCTGCTGCCGCACCAAGCACATCAGCCAGCCAATAGGGCTGGCGTGTGGGCGGGGTTTAGCCGCATTTAAGCGGCCGCGGCAGCGCCAGGCTCCATTCTGTTCCTGTTTTCGCCAGATCACCTGCCCTTCCTCCCTCCCTTTAGGTCATTTCTTTCTTTTGACCTTGCGATGGGCGTTAGTTGGTTGCCTTGGTTGCCCAAGGGGCCTGGTAGGAATTTTTATCCAATTGGCAAATTGGCACCAGCCTCTTGGTTTTTCGCCCACCTCATAGCAATTCGTCACAACTTTCTGGTATTGGCAATTAGGCATTGGAATATGTGTAGTGCGTTGGAGGCAGGTTGTGGCCATCACCTACCCCTCTCCTTTTTTGGGTATTCTGTTAAAGGAATCTGGCGGTCGTGGATCCTGTCCAATGCCCTGCTGGTGGCTAAGGCCATGGCATGACCCACCGTGACTTCAGGGGTTGTTTCCTGTTGTATTTGCATCAGCAAGCTCCTTCAGTGTGAGAGAGCCAGTGTGGTGTAGTGGCTAAGAGCGGTAGATTCGTAATCTGGGGAACCGGGTTCGCGTCTCCGCTCCTCCACATGCAGCTGCTGGGTGACCTTGGGCCAGTCACACTTCTTTGAAGTTTCTCAGCCCCACTCACCTCACAGAGTGTTTGTTGTGGGGGGGGGAGGGAAAGGAGAATATTAGCCGCTTTGAGACTCCTTCAGGTAGTGATAAAGTGGGATATCAAATCCAAACTTTTATTCTTCCACTGGTTGTTAACCCTCAAATTACTCCCCGCCGAGCGTAGTGGAGTCATGTATAGATAGTTTGATCCAATGCCTAAGCCAATACCACTCATGTGCTATAACCAATAAAGTTGTGGCCTTAATTCGCCCATTAACCTAAAATACTTGTGTCCTTGTGTCTTATTTATCTCTGTGTGGGTGGTGGGTCCTCGACTCACAATGGCCATTATTTGTCTCATGTTGTGCAAGAAACTGGGAAATAGTTTTTAAAATTTTAAAAGTTGTTATTTCCATTGCTATAACAATATCATTTTGTAAGTGCAATGATTGAAAGAACCCATGGAGCCAAGCAAATACAAATACTGATTGGTTGGATCTTGCTGCTGCTTATTGTAGATTTTCCTTGGCCTCCTTGGGAGGTTGCCCCCCTTTTTTGCCAAGAGTGCATCTTTTCAGCAACTGGTTACTTGATGCTGTTGCCAGGGATCATCTTGCTTCTTGTTACAGCAATGGAAAGTATCTGTCATCTTTCCCCTAGAGCTATGGCTGAGATAAATGTTTTTTTCCAGGGTGCATTAATGTCTCGTGTACTTAAAAAATAAATAAATTTGGATTGGATCTTTCACTCTCAAGTAGAGCTGTTTGTTCTTAAATCTGGTTTGCATGACTTTAGGCGACTTGTACGGTTTGTACATGTTTTGTGAAATGCTTCGTCTTACACATGGGGCTATAAGAAAGGGCGTGTCCTAGACTACTATAAAGGGACAGGGGACTCCAAGACAGTTTGTCCCCTATGGGATTTCCATTTTGGAATAGTTATGGGATATTCTGGGGAAAGCTTTTTCCCTTGATCCTTGGTCTTTCTTCTTTACCTCCAGGAAATCAGAACGTTGCTGAGTTCTTCAGAGATGCCTCATCAGGTCTCAAGACTCTGCCTTCATATAGAAAACCAGTTCAACGGTAGAAGCATGCCATTATTTTGGTGGAGGAGATTGGTAAAAATTATTTTGATCTAGATGGGCCTTAGGTTACAAGATTCTGACAACTTCTGAAAGGGTTGAGGCTTAAACCAGCTGGAATATCATGCCTTATGACAGAGAAATATTTCTCTAACTTAAACCCAATTGCGTGGAACACAGTTGTGATTACTCAAGTTGCAGAGTAGTTTTTGAAATGAATAAATATGAGCAAAAGTGGTTTCTTACGATCTGCGCTGAAAGAAAAGGAGGTGGCATAAATGGATATAGGTTTCACAAAAAACATAAACATGAATGTTGCATAATAAGTAATACAACAGATGAAAGAACTTTGGTCATTAAATCTTAGTGGTTTAGATAACCTCTTATTGTCAAGTGTTTCATTAATATGTGTGTGGGAAGAAGCAGGTAATAGGCTCCTCAAACAAGATGTGTGTGAGGAACAAATATCACAACAGGAGAGAGAGCTGTTGAAATGTAATGTAACGTAAAAGTGCTGTCTAAAATGCACAAGATATTATTGGAATGGGAGACAAAGGATGAGCAAGTCAAATCCTCAATGACACATTGGGCAATAGATATTGGTCATAATACAGTTATGGAAGCATGGGAGTGATTGTGGAATATGGATATAAATTTTACAGCATGTTATGGTTTAAGAGGAAATTATATGAAAAATTATACCCAACACCAAGTAAATTGGCAAAAATGCATAAATCTAAATCAAATGAGTGTTGGAACTGTAAAGAGAAAGGTGGTTCTTTTTATCATATGTAGTGGTCTTATAGTAAGGTTAAAGCTTACTGGGAAATGATATATAATGAGTTGAAAAAGAAGTTTAAAAATCATTTGTAAAAAGCAAACAAACCCAGAAGCTTTCCTTTGGGGAATTATAGGGCTAGAACTACCCAAACTGTACAGAAATTTATTAATGTATGCAACTACAGCAGCAAGAATGTTACTTGCCCAAAAACGGAAAGAAGAAGAAGTCCCAGCAAAGAAGAATGGATACAAAAACTTATGGAATATGCAGAAATTTACCAGGAAAATAAGAAATCAAGATAACAAACTTTTTATAAAAGAATGGAAATGGTTTATTGAATATTTACAAACAAATTGTAAACAGATAAGGCCATTGGCATGATTATTGTAATAACCTGCAGTTTCATAAGAGTATATGTTTAAAGTAGGTGAATAAATGAACAAATTAAGTTAATTTGGATATGCAGAAAATATTAAAAATTAATTTAAGGAAACGCAGAAAGAGGGGGAAGGAAGTCAAGTTTTGAAATGTTAAAATGACTGTAAAATTATTGAAATGTGTAAACCTGAAAACCATAAATAAAATAATAAATAAATAAATAAATAAATAATATAGATTTGTATGAACTCTGTATTCTCTTTGGCTCATGCTTAAAACTTTTGTGTTTAGGCAAACCTATTCAGACTCACAGAAGTTACATGTGTTTTATCTCTTTTGCTACTGCTGATTTTAGTCAACTTTTGAATGTTTTAAAATACTCATTAACTATTTTTTTATCAAGGATTTTAATCTTGTTAAGTTTTTGTGAATAGCTTATAGGTTTTCTTCCACTGAAGTGCTATAGACATCTTGTTAAACGGATAAACAGTAGCCGACCTTGCTTGGATTTGGTTGCTACCGAATAAAGGAGGAGTAGGAGTTATGAACTAGTTAAGGGAATGGGGTTTTGAACGCTTCCATATGAAACCACCTCTCCCAAGATGTTTTTCTTCTAGGTGAGTTCCAAGGCTGGAAGTACCGTATTTTTCGCCCTATAGGACGCACCGGCCCATAGGACGCACTTAGTTTTTTTGGGGGGGAAATAAAGGAAAAAAAATTTCCCCCCAGGTGCAGGGCTGGGGTGGGGGAAGCCCGAGCTTCCCCCGACCCCAGCCCCCAGAACAGGCAACTTCGCGCGGCTCTCCCACGGCTAGCGGAGCACTGCGCGAAGCCCGAAGCTTGGGGCGTGCTGAGCTCAGCGTGCCCCAAACTTCTGGGTGCCGGCAAGCTATCCGCTAGCTGTGGGAGAGCTGCGTCTCCCACGGCTAGCGGATAGCTTCCTGAAGCCTGGAGAGCGAGAGGGGTCGGTGCGCACCGACCCCCCTCGCTCTCCAGGCTTCAGCGAAAGCCTGCATTCGCCCCATAGGACGCACACACATTTCCCCTTCATTTTTGGAGGGGAAAAAGTGCGTCCTAAAGGGCGAAAAATACGGTAACCCCTACTGGGTGAGAATGCCTGAGAGAGTACAGTGATACCTCAGGTTCAGAACTTAATTCATTCTGGAGGTCCATACTTAACCTGAAACTGTTCTTAATCTGAGGTACCACTTTAGCTAATGGGGCCTCCCGCTGCCACCACACCGCCGGAGCACAATTTCTGTTTTCATCCTGAAGCAAAGTTCTTAACCCAAGGTACTATTTCTGGGTTAGCGGAGTCTGTAACCTGAAGCGTCTGTAACCTGAAGCGTATGTAACCCGAGGTACCACTGTAGTTCTGGAAAGCAAAGCATGTGTAGAAGGCAAGAGACCTGCTCCCTGTCTCTTACCACACTTTACATTCTCCCTGCCGCCTCTGTTTCATAGGAATATGCTGTGACCTCTGTTGGGTTGTACTGCTGCCCCCGTTATTCCTGACAGGAACCCAGGGAGCTTCTGTACGAAACACAGGGGCCCTCACACAGTTGTGGGACAAAGCAGGCTGTTCGACTGCACAATAGCCACCAATGAAAGGTCAGTAAGGGTCTGCCTGCATGACACTCTCCTTCTTTGTAGCAAGTCAATATGGAATTTGTCTCTGCACAGATGCCGATCTCTGCTGCAGCAATAATTTCTGGATATAGTTGCCGTGCAGGTAAAGGTAAAATGTAAAGGAACCCTGGATGGTTAAGTCCAGTCAAAGGTGACTATGGTGTTGCGGTGCTCATCTCGCTTTCAGGCCTAGGGAGCCAGCGTTTGTCCACAGACAGCTTTCTGGGTCATGTGGCCAGCAGGACTAAACTGCTTCTGGTGCAATGGGACACCATGACGGAAACCAGAGTGCATGGAAATGCCGTTTACCTTCCCGCAGCAGCAGTATCTATTTATCTACGTACACTGGTGTGCTTTCGAACTGCTAGGGTCAGAGGAGCGGGAGCTCACTCTGTCGCTGGGATTCGAACCGCCAACCTTCTGATCCGCAACCAGAAGCGGCTCAGTGGTTTAGACCATAGTGCCACTCACACGCCTTAGTTGTCGTGCAAACCTCCCCAGTGCAATGGAGAGCTTCCAGGCCAATGGGAAACGGATGTTCAGCACCTCCTGGTGTTACAAGTGTGCCACATACAATATTCAGATGGTTCTAAGAGATGGTCTAAAAGTGGAATTGGAAGGTGGTGGTTCTCAAAGGAATTATCTGCCATTTTAGACATGGCATGAACATGGCATAACATGAGGTCTTTCTGCTTGGCTGATGATCATGTATACATTACTAGTGTATGTAGAAACAAGGGGTTGACTTAAACACGAAGCCTGCTGTGTGGAACACTATACAGGTAAGCCATTTTTGCCTGCCCTGAATCCTGTTTAGATCAGGCCTCAGTCAGTCATCCATGTTTAATTTCTTTTGATGTGACCGGGTCAGGCACATGCAGATATAAGATAACTGGTGGCACACAAGGGCTTTGCAAGAATGTGTCAAAAATGGGATAATGAGTGCCAGCCTCCAACTTTTAGTTCACGAAATGCATTCCATTCAAGAGGCTGTCTGAAGCCCTGATGCAACTTAAAAACACTAACCTCAATTAAGGTCATAAAAGGAGCAGTTCTTGTTGTAAATGAAATTTTCAAATAACCTGCCTGTGCCGCCCTGCCTTTGGGCAGAATGCTGAGAGAAGGGTTTGGCATTCTGCCAAGGTTGCTGCAGAACAGCAGAATAAGCATCCTTCATGTGGGTCATGGAAACGGCTGCTTGTCTGGATTCGGTTGGTGCAAAAGGGTTTGCAGTTCTCAAGGTACGAATCTATTTCTTCCCCCCTTTGGGAAGTTGACTGATCAAGTCTCTGCTGCTGAATGAAAACCAAGTCATCTCGACTTTTTCAAAACACAGCAAAAGCAAGAAAGAAGTTACCGTATTTTTTACTCTATAAGACTCACCTTTTCCCTCCTAAAAAGTAAGGGGAAATGTGTGCGCGTCTTATGGAGCGAATGCAGGCTGCGCAGCTATCCCAGAAGCCAGAACAGCAAGAGGGATTGCTGCTTTCACTGTGCAGCGATCCCTCTTGCTTTTCTGGCTTCTGAGATTCAGAATTTTTTTTCTTGTTTTCCTCCTTCAAAAACTAGGTGCGTCTTGTGGTCTGGTGCGTCTTATAGAGCGAAAAATATGATATGTTTTTATACAGTCATACCTTGGGTTGCAAACGTGATCCGTGCGGGAGGCACGTTCGCAACCTGCAGCGTTCGCAACCCGCAGTGCTGCGTCTGCGCAAGTACGTGATGCGATTCGGTGCTTCTGCGTATGCACGAGCACCGAAACCTGGAAGTAACCCATTCCAGTACTTCCAGGTTTGGCGCAGTCCGAAAATGTGCAACCCGCAGTATTTATACCCAAGGTATGACTGTATATGGTATGTTGGAAGCTGCTCACAGTGGCTGAGGCAACCCAATCAGATGAGTGGGGTATAAATAATAAAAATTATTGTTGTTGTTGTTGTTGTTGAATAGGACACCCCTATTTCCATAGGAGAAATGTTGGAGGGTACGGAAATCAATATATTCCTAAAGTACAAAGTTGTTGATTAAGAAACAATAGACCAGACTACCAGAGGGCCCTCTAAGCAAACCGATACACCTGCTAATAGGTAAAAAGGTAAAGGACTCCTGGATGGTTAAGTGCAGTCAAAGGCGACTATGGGTGTGGCGCTCATTTTGCTTTCAGGCCAAGGCAGCCGGCATTTGACAACAATGAACCAAAAACAAACCCCGGTGTTGCAATAAGAACTAATCACAACAATACAAACACAACAGTAGGCTAATAGTTAGTAGAAAATATATAACAAAACAATGATATCATTCAAATTATAGGAGTAAGCCAATCAAAGTACATATATACAATATAACAGAGTGGTAGTGAGGATCGTCAAGTCCTGTGTTCAAAACAGATGTCTAAGGACAGTCTCACAATAGTCTTTCAAAAGTATCAACAGAAGACGTCTCAAAAGTTTCAAAAGTAAAGTCTCTCAATAGTTTTTCAAAACTTTCAACGGAAGACGTCTCAAAAGCCTCAAAAGGACAGTGTCTCCAGAATGATACTACTGTTTCGTAAGAGTCTTCATCAGCTGGAAATAAGATACAAGGCATACAACAAACAGCTTTCTGGTTCATGTGGCCAGCAGGACTAAACTGCTTCTGGCACAACAGAACACTGTGATGGAAATCAGAGTGCATGGAAATGCTGTTTACCTTCTGGCTGCAGCAGTACCTACTTAACTACTTGCACTGGCGTGCTTTCAAATTGCTAGGTTGGCAGGAGCTGGGACAGAGCAATGGGAGCTCACCCCATCACAGGGATTTGAACCACCAACCTTCTGATCGGCAAGCCCAAGAGGCTCAGTGGTTTAGACCACAGCGCCACACGCTAATATGGTAAGAGGACACCAAGAGCCACCACAAAACTCCCTCAAGAAGCCCCACCTCTCACCAAAGACTGAAACAGCGGCCAACTACAAATCTCTGTCGCAAGTTCTCCTAGTGTTTGCAAACAGATGGGTCTTCCCTTCATCTTTTACATCTGCCAAACCATAGCAGATCCTTGAATATATGTGACCGATATGAAGTGGGAATCGACACTCGGTAGGGAAAGGGACTGGCCAAGGATTAACTCCTCTAACTTACCACATGGTTGTTCGGAGGCTAAAGCAGGAAATGGTGGAAAACAAAATAACAAATAAGTGCTCTTTTTCATCTTGTTTTAATTATCCGAGGAGAATGGATTTAATCCCATTAAATGCACACTTAAATTCTTAATTTTAGCCAGACTTAGTCTTACTTACATTTCGCTGGAATATAACTAAAGACTCTCTCTCTCTCTCTCTCTCTCTCTCTCTCTCTCTCTCTGTGTGTGTGTGTGTGTGTGTGTGTGCTTGTGTGTGTAAATAGAGAAAGAATTATAATCCATTGTTATAGCTCTGGGCTCTGGAGGGATAGTAGTAAGTCCCAAGGGTTTATAAACCAATTAAATTCTCCAAAATACATGGGTACACAAATGAGGGTAAAAATAAAGATAAAATGTGTTTTACTTTAAAGAGCATAATTTACAAAGAGACTTATGGCCCCTTAAAGACTTAGCACATTTATTCCGGTTTGAACTTTATAGACAAGAACCTTCGTCATCTGATGTTGCTGTTGAGTAAATTACTTGAAGGAGGATGTGGAGGGGATGCATTTCAAATTTGCCAATTACGTCAAGCTGGGAGAGAAAGGTATCTCCACACAGCCAGGGATGGACACCAACTCCCATCAGCCCCAGTCAGTATAGCCTGGAGTCAGGGGTGATGGGACTTGTAGTCAACAACTTTGGAACAGTTATATGGCTGATAATTTACTCTGGGAGAGATTAAGACTTCTATTATATTCTGATTTAATTCAATTTATATGTTGATTAGCACTTGTCCCTCCCTCCCACAAAGAAATACATTTACATTCAAAAGAAATTTGGAAATGATCACCTAGCCTGATGCTACATAGTTAGACATGGGGCCCCATATAATTTTATTTTCATAAAAGTCACTTTTGGTGGTGGTTGCAACTCTTGTTAGGTTGTGGGTGAACATATCAGACGACACAGCGGTTCTTCAAACAGCTCTAGTTTATTCACAGGCCAGAACAGAACTGAACTGAAGGGTTCAGCCAGCCTGCCTATATAGAGCTCCACTAGAACGCAACAGTAACCATTTTCTGTAACTATCCAATCACTGAATGTCACTTTCAAGCCCTAATTTGCATATGTGGGCCTGAGTGAAAACTATCTACAGTATCCCCCTGCTGGCCCAGGGTGAGAACTTCAGTACATAACAACTCTGATCCATATTCCTGCCCCAGAGCTGCGCTTAACTTGGAGAAAAGTTGATGGTTGAAACATTGAAATCTGCTTGTTTCCCATTTGTAGGGGTGGGGGGAATCTGGATTGGGGCCACAGTGTGCGGAAAGGGTTAGACTCCACTTCCCCTGTGCTGAAGCCCCAATCCAAATCTCTCTCCCAACAGCTACTTTTTGCGAGAAGAAAATTACACCCAAACTCCAAATACGGTGGGGCCAGCATGGCAGGCCTGAAAACTAAACCCTGCCATAATTCTGTGTCTCCAATTGCCCTGGGACAAAATCTAAACAAGGTGGATCCTATTCACATCTAATAAAAAAAGTTTTATACAGCCTCAGCGAGGTGATGATCCAAGGAATAAAGGGATCAAAAAGCAAATCTGCAAGGTTAGATCTTCAGGAAGAAATAGACGGAGCTCTGTCTGAGACGTCAGAGGATGTCTCGGACGCTAACATGACAAAAGAGCAAGATGAAGGCCCCGAAAGGCGGGAAAGTAGCTGTCATAATGGAGGAGGACAGAGACTTAGATGAATACATTCATAATATAAAGCAGACACCGGCCTTGGACTGGAGAGCAGCGCTAGCAGAAATTGAATACGCTTTCGAAGCACTATCAGATATTTCCAAAAGAAAACTCCAAATGCAGAGTTCGACCATAAGGTGATAACGTATCATCTGACCCTAAGTCCACTTATTTCCATGGGCTTTCATGTGCCTCTAACTCTGCATAGCATCAGGCTGGTTAATAAAACTATCTTGGACCTATTGTTTTTAGCTTCTGCTTGGTCTACTTTGTGACACACACATTGCCTCTTTCGGGTGGCACACAAACGGTTGACCGGAAACCTCAATTCTCAGTTTTCCTCTCCCTGTTCACATCGAACAATCTCTAATCCAACTCTATGGTCTTCTTATTGTCATCATCCTGGTTATGCCAAGCAACTACCCTGTATGAGCACATATATGGGGTTGGTTGGTTGTGTGTCTTTGTGCACATGAGTCTGTTCTGCGCATGCAGCCGCCTGTTTATTCCCCAGAAGTAGGCTGTTGCCTTTGAAGAGTCAAACTACAATCAATCAGTTATTCTCCAAGGCACTGCAGCACTTGCTGCCTTCCTATTAAATGAATGCTCTGGCAAACTAAACAAGTAAAAGCCATGCCAATTAACAGCTGCCCTTTTATGGCCTAACAAATAACATTTCAGCCTCTCTTTGGCCCTCGTTTATGTGCAGAATATATTTACTTTCAGCGCCCTAGAAAGGAACCATTGACAACATGTGTGAACCTTTTATCAATCCATACTTTTGTCCTAGAGAATTCGAATGACAGAGCCATCTGTGGAGTCTATGGGAACAAAAATCTCACTTCAGAAATGAAGGAGACTTTACTAGGCTTCCTTTGAGTTTTTCCCTCAGGAGCACATTTCCAGAATCATTCACGAGCCAGATAAGTTTCCATGTACAATTTGCACCTTAAAAAGGTCTGTGAATCTGTAATTACACAATGTTTACACACAGCATACATTTTCCATTTTTGTCCACAAAATAATTTTCTGTGCAAAGTCCACATTTAGAAACATTTAGAGCTATAATGGGAACTCTCTCTCTGTGTGTGTGTTTCCCCTAAGTTGTTGTGTGTTTTTTATCCTTAATTGGAAATTTGAATGGGGTGTGAAATCTCCTTTTAACAAACCTTGAGCAAGCCAGCGCCCTCTGGTAGCTTTAGATACACTTAGTACTATTTATGGCTGTTGTGCAAGTGCCAGATATAAATATATAAAATCGCACCACGCTTTGACTGCAACAAAGCAAGCACAGTTTCACAGAAAGGCTTTTCTCTGAGGAACTTGGCTGCTGCTTTCTTCAGATGAGCTTTGAGCCAGAGGGTGAATGGGCAAATACATGCAAAGAGCACAAATCAGATATTATTTTTGGAACGCTCGGAAATGAAGCAGCAGTTTCAGGAGGGCAGGTAAGAATGGAAGGTGATGAAGGAGGCATGAAATCAAAGTGACAAAGAAACAAACACCGCTGGAGGGAAGATCCAATTTTCTTAAGCAGCATTTGCTGCACACTCCAAATTCAGGGAGACAATTAGCTTGCAAGAACTGGTCAGCAACATGTTCCCTTCCGCTAGTAAAACGGGTCTCCTTGTGGGCTGGCGAAAGGTGATTAAAGAGCTAACCATCTCCAAATAAGGCTCCTCTCAATATTATTACGCAGTGCTAAATACACCAAAAGGAAGCGTTTCATTTGCCAGCCACACAATTTACATCCTCTGATGCCACCGTTTGAAAGAGATGCAGTTTATAAATAGAGTTTTTATGAATGGGTATGTGTTACCTATAGAGAAAACTGCATAATTATAAATGTACATAGCATATATAATATCGCAAATATACACACACAAACAGATATAGATGAAATGTTTTGAGCATGTGTCTTTGTTATTATATCTAACACTGAATCTGTATGCAGCCTGGTAAAAAGAGAAATGGATATATATTCTAGAAATCTTTCATTCTCTCCTCTGCACCCAAGATTTTATTGATTTCATTGATTACAATTCTAGTGACTTTTCAACATATTGTTTTCTAGCACCAATAATGCAGGTTTCCTTACTAGGTTGCTGATAAAGCAACCCCAAAGTTTATCTGCATCCCAAATGCATTGACTTTGGATCCTGTTAAAATTTGTCCTCTGAAATCCAGCCTATTCTTAATGTTGAAATACTGAAATGAACTCTTTGTGGCAGTGCAAAAGATGAGAAGTTAACTCTCCGTGAGAAACATCATTTAAGCTAGAAGGATCGTTGTTGAGATATGCACCTTTATGTACACGGGATATCTGCATACTTTGCGAGAGTTTTAATAATTATTTGAGCTAGACAGGGCTTTGGCAGAAGAATGCAAGATACAGAAAATGTTAGAAATCAACCAACCAACTTCTATTTTACCTTAATACCTCTGACATTGCTCCTCCTAAATGAGGGACAGGGGATTTCTTTCTTTACAACCCACACTAATATACTCTTTTTCTAGAGAAAAGGTAGTGTGAGTATTGAAAAACCAAATGGCTTCCCATAAAGTCGGTGGCTTTAGGGCTCAGTAAACACTTACACACTTGAGCAACTTTTATCTCCTGCATTGTCCTGATGACTTTAGTCCTATGGTATCTGGAGGGAGGAGAGGCATCTAGATTATTAGTAGGAAAACTCAGCAGTATAGTCAAAATTAGGTTTTCAGAATGGCATGACTGGTTTTATATTTATAGGGTGTGGGAGGGGGGAGGTATTCCTTTTAGCTTTCAAAATAACAGAAATATATTGGATGATTGGGTTTCAGTGATGTTACTCTCTTGCTTTCAAAACAATATAGCTCTCAAGTAGGTTTAGACTGGGTGAGTTCTTTTTCCTTGACCATAGAACCATGATGGTCTACAAAAAGAAGTCTCGGCTCAGTCGGATTCCCTTGTCTACACTTTGTGATACTTCCACAATCACATATCTCATATTTGGATCGTGCCCAGCATTAGTCATACTCAGATAAGACACACTGAAATTTATGGATGTGACTCACCAAGCTCTATGTCTCGCTGTGCATTTGTATGAAAATCAACTGGAATGAGAAATAATGGATTTGTAGTAAGGATCAACAACCAGTTGTGCTATGGCCAAATGTATCCCCTTAGTTACTATGCAATCCTTGAGGACGCGGGTGGCACTGTGGTCTAAACCACTGAGCCTCTTGGGCATGCCGATCGGAAGGTCAGCGGTTCAAATCCCTGTGATGGAGTGAGCTCCCATTGCTCTGTCCCAGTTCCTGCCAACCTAGCAGTTTGAAAGCACGCCAGTGCAAGTAGAGAAATAGGTACTTCTGCCGCAGGAAGGTAAATGGCGTTCCCATGTGCTCTGGTTTCCATCACGGTGTTCCGTTGTGCCAGAAGCGGTTTAGTCATGCTGGCCACATGACCTGGAAATCTGTCTGTGGACAAACGCTGGCTTCCTCAGCCTGAAAGCGAGATGAGCACCACAACCCCAGTCGCCTTTAATTGGACTTAACCGTCCAGGGGTCCTTTACCAGCATCAAGAGGTCTTCTTAGGAATTGCCTGGCAGGGGGCAAGGGGGACTTTGATAATATGGCTCCCTGAGCAAGGACAAAATCCCCCCACCATAAAACAAATCTTATTTTGGTACAGTTGCCTTTTTGGTACAGTTGCTTTTTAATGGATCTTCTCAGTAGGTCCCTGTATAAATATATTGATGATGCACCTCCTCAGCACCCTATGCCAAGTTTAATCTGCCCCCTGCAATGGTTTATATTTAAAAAAAGCTTAGCAACTTTGGGGTGAAATCGTAAAAAAAGCTCAGCAACTTTGGCCGGCCCTCACTCTTGTTCACGTCATCAAATCTGACCCTCTTTGCACACCTCTGGCCTACAGTGTCCTAAATCTGATGCTGGATGGGATGAGCCCTGAGTTTTTGTGCTGGATCCCAGGTTTTCTGGATGCCAGTTCTTCCCAGCTCACATTTCGTTTTAGGTTCACTTTGCTTACAGATCTGTGCTTACAGCTCTCCAGTGACACTGGGACTCCAGCCAACCGCCATCTTAATTCACCCAAAGGCCATTCTGTACATTCCTGCAAATTTGCACCGTAGTCCTGCATTCTGGGGCCTTTAAAAAATACTTCCACCAGCAGCTCTGGTGCTCCAGCAGAATTTGCTGCTGACTCAAGTCCCTGTAGTTTTGCTATGAAATTTGGCCTGTTGAAGGGTTCACAGTGTAAAACTGGACACGTGGCAAGCTGCACACTCAACAGAGCACTGACAAGTTGTGCAATAATCTGTGCTGTGATGCTGGGCTGCCATCACCCTCTGGATGTTCAAAAGGTCCTTGCACATATTGGCTGCCTTGGCTAAGTATTGTTTCAAGGGATGGGGAGGAAGGAGAAGCTCTCTGTGCCCTATTTCCAATTTCACAAATTGGGTCCTCCCTTAAAGAGGGTACATATTGTGGTGAGACCTGGAAAACCGACACTCTGTGTTGTGGGTGGGTACAATTGGTCAGCCACAACACCCGATTGGTAGATCCCTTATAGCTGGGAGCAATCTGGCCAATGGGATGCAGTCCAAACGGTTTGAGGGACCTATTTATACCCATGTACGTGACCCAGAGCTTCCTCTTTTGGTGCGTGCATCGGAACACCCGCCCACTTCTCCCTATATTTAGGGCTGTGTACTTGACCTTGCCATTCTGTCATGTGTCATCTGTCGTTGGGACAGGGGCACAGCAAGAATTTTCCCCACTTGGCTGATTGGCTGTTGCCATTTCTGTTTTGTCTGCCGCATAGCAATTCGTCACAACTTGTAAGGTTGCGGATAGGCTCTGGTTCAGGTGATAGGGATGAGGGAACGGTCTCACCATCCCAATGCGAAGGGCATTCCGTTAAAGGAATCCAGGGACTCAACTTGGTTTGGTCAACCTCCAAGAGGGGGTTGTGCCCGTGCTTGAGTCCAGGGGAGCATCTGGAGAGTGAACAGAGTCTGTTCCCAGGCTTTTCACCAGCCTCAGGTGTTCACCCTTGGCTGACCTATGATGGAGCTCTGGGTCAGCGCTACCTGCATGGCAGGCAGCTAGTTCAACCAGAGCCTATGCAACCACTCACCTTTCTGTTATCAATAAAGTTGTGGCCTAAATTCTGCCAAAAACCAAAACCAAAATTTGAGTCAAGTGTGAATTTATTTAGGGGGGAGGTTTCTGAGTCTGAAAACGCAATAACTCACCACTTGGAAGTGCCCAAACCAGCCATGACATGGCAGTGTGCGTTGCCACATCGTCTACTTCTGCTACGGATGTGAAAGTAAAAGCTGCTTGACTGTGGAACAAACTCTCCCAAAAGGTGGTGCTCTCCTTCCTTGGAGGTTTTTAAGTAGAGGTTGGATGGCCGTCTGTCATGGATGCTTTAGCTGAGATTCCTGCATTGCAGAGGATTGGACCAGATGATCCATGGGTCCCTTCCATGATTCTAACTTTGGCCTCCATCTGCACTGTGCATTTAAAGCAGTTTCATACCACTTCAAACAGTCATGGGTTCTGCCAAAAAATCCTGATAACTGCAGTTTGTTAAGAGTTATCCCCAGAGTTCCCTGGGTGGAGGGATTGGCGGTTAAATACGCTGGGAATGTACTTTCTGGAGCAAGCTTACGATTTTGCTTTGAAGCGTCAGACGTGGCCCAGCTCTACAAATGCCCCACTTGCGCTACACACTTAAGGTCATAGACGCATGAAGGAGTAAGCACACATTGGTATGAAATTTATGACTCACCCTTCACCAACAGGGGGCAGTTATAACAAAATAAAATTCAGAATTAAAAGCAGTTGAAGCAGAATTATATGCATAAGAATACACACATCAAAGACCACGGGAAAGAGATGCACCTTCAAAATTCACCCAAAGCTGTAGAGTGAAAAAGCCACATGCACCTCTGTGGGATGCAATGCCACAAAGTTGGGGCCACCACAGAGAAGGCCCTCTCCAGCCCCTCCTCCAAACTTCTGAGGGAGGTGGAACCAGTGAGAGAGTCCCCTCTGCTGATACTGACACTCAGGAGGGTGAGGAAGCAGTCTCTGGGACTAAGCTATTTAGGATTTGAGCACTTAACATGAGCACCTTGAATTGTGTCTGGAAATAAACTGGCAAGCAACATAAGACGAAATGAAACAAACAAGGGAGGAACTTTCAGGTCCATCGCTCAGAGCATGTGCTTTGAATGTAGAAGGCCACAGTTTAATATATGACACACTGCTCAAATTACAGGCAAACAAAGGTAGCCTCTAAGCTACTGTTTTCTCAGAAAGCTATGACCACGGGGCAATATGATTTGTCTAAAACTGGTGGGGAGTCCTAGTTTTTCCACCTAGCTATGAGCTAGGGAGCCATGTGCCCTACCTAACAGAGTACTGAACTCTGACTGAAAGGCTACCCGTCCAAGTCCAGTTTAAAGATAAGAAAGTGCAAGAAAAATGAGAAGGGGCTTTGAGATTGCCCACTGGCAGTTGTTTTGTGCTTGCTGGTGCAGCACTTTGGTTTCTTTGTGGACTGGTCATGTTGTTTGGATGCCTGATTATTGTCTTCCAAAGCAACTACTCTATTCCCAGCTTCAAAAGGGAAAGCATAATGCTGGTGGTCAATAAAAGAGGTTTAAAGACTCTCTCAGGGCAAATCTAAAAAAATGTAGTATAAACACTGACAACTGGGAAACACTGGCCTGGGAGCACTCCAATTGGAGAACAGCCTTTACCAAAGGTGTCTTGGGCTTTGAAGCTGCTTGAACTCAGGACGCAAGGGAGAAATGTTCTAAGAGTAAGGTTACCAGATATCCCCGTTTCCTGGGGACAGTCCCCGGATTTACAAATCAGTCCCTGTATAATATCCATTGAAGTTGAAAAGTGTCCCCGGATTCATTGAAAAAAATATGGTAACCTTAAGAGGAAGGCATGCTTAGCAAACCCTCACCATGATCAACTCCTGCCCGGAAACCTACAGTATGTCCCCACTGTGGAAGGACGTGTGGACCCAGAATTGGCCTCTACAGTCGCTAACGGACTCACTGTTAAAACCGTGTTGATGGAAGACAATCTTACTTACTTGGCTGTGAGTGATCGCCAAAGAAGAAGAAGATTAGCAGTTGACACCTGGACTGAGTATCAGAGTCTACTCTACTCTGAAGAGATGTATTGTATTTCTCTTTAAATTTCAGTTATATGTAAAGCACACCCTCCAACATGATGAAAATTGGGATGCACATCTGTCAGGGGCTCAGGGGAGAGAGGAATTGGAGAGCGAAGGGGAAGAATCTGAGGGCAGCGTAGGGGAGTATGACAGTGGCACGAGAGATTCCATGAGCTTCTCCAGCGAATCAGAAGATTCCCAGAGGGGGGCGCCGAGGGCCAGGGCAAGGGGAGTCCCAGGGGGGATGCACCAGAAGCAAGGGGCCAGCGGGGACTCCCAAAGCAGCAGCGGGAGATCAGGACCAGCTCCCCCACCAGAGCGTAGTGGGGGGGGGAAGAGTCCCATGTATCAGGGCCAGCGTCCCCTCCAGCAGGGAGAGAAGATGAGTCAGGGCTGACCACGCCTCTATCGGAGAGTGAGGGAACGGAGGGGAAGTCAGGTCCAGCTAGCCCCCCCGAAGGGGGAAGCAGTGACAGGAGCAGTGTAACGGTCAGGAGAAAGGTTGCCGGCTGGGCGCGCGCGCCAAGTTCGAATGTACAGGCACGCGGGACAGCAGAAAACCCGGATTGGGAACCAGGTCCTAAAGCCCGCCGGAGGCAGGGGGAAGACTCAGGGGACTCAGCGTCAGAAGAGTCTAGAAAGGGCAAGACCCCAGTGGACAGGAGGACCCAGAGGAGGAAAGAGCAAAGGAAGAGGTGGAGCAAGGCTAGAGTCTTAAACTGGTGTCTGGGGGGGAGGAGATTCAGACGGAGCTTCAGCGGTCTAGGGTTTGAGACGTAGAGCTGCGCGCCGCGGCTTTGAAATCGAAACTGAACTTCAATAAAGACTTTTGTATATAACAGCGAACTGGCGTTGGTCCTTTGTGAGCTGGGACCTCGGGCAGCTCTGACAACATCTTTTGGTGCTGTGCCCCTGGCGCTGAAAGACACACAACTTAACTCCTTCACCTGTAGCCTGACATTCCCAGCACGAGACCCAACATAGCTTCTCCCACAAACAGGAAGAAGCATAGTGGCAGTGGTGACGAGAGCGAAGGCTGACCTCTCTGATTTGAAAACAGTGAGCCATGTCTTTTGATGCCTGCTCTTGTGTGAGATAGTTGATTCGCACAAGAGTGCTGGACCCAAAAATGGGACATTCCGGGATCCAATCAGAAGCCAGGGTGGCTTCTGTCATTCAAGGATGTCCCAGTCGAATCGGGGTGGTTGGACAGTATGGTAAAGATGGAAATAATTGCTGTAATTGAAAGAGGTGCACAGAACATCTCTCCATCTGTGACCAAGTAGCATGTGTGTTTGTTTGTTTGTTTGGTTGGTTGGTTGGTTGGTTGGTCGGCTGCCTAGTTGCTGACTATTGGCATATATAAATTTTATGGCTTCTCTTATGGCGATTGTGTTAGTGGACATCTTAAATGGAGCACAGAGTTCTGCCAGGGTTGAGAAATGGGCCTATATTTGAAAGATGCTGTGATTCAGACTACACAGTGCTGGCTTTGATGGGCCAATGGTCTTGGGAATTATAGGGACAGAACTACCCAAACTGTACAGAAATTTATTCATGTATGCGACTACAGCAGCAAGAATGTTACTTGCCCAAAAATGGAAAGAAGAAGAAGTCCCAGCAAAAGAAGAATGGATACAAAAACTTACGGAATATGCAGAAATGGCAAAACTTAACGGAAAAATAAGAAATCAAGATAACAAACTTTTTATAAAAGAATGGAAATGGTTTAATGAATATTTACAAACAAATTGTAAACAGATAAGAACATTGGCAGGATTATTGTAATAACCTGCAGTTTCATAAGAGTATATATTTAAAGTAGATGAATAAATGAACAAATTAAGTTAATTAGGATACACAGAAAATATTAAAAATAAATTTAAGGAACCGCAGAAAGTGGGGGAAGGAAGTCAAGTTTTGAAATGTTAAAATGAATGTAAAATTATTGAAATGTAATGTGTAAACCTGAAGATCATCAATAAAAAATAGATGGGCCAATTGTCTGGCTCAGAATTAGACAGATTTGTATATTTCTGCGGGTTTGAAATGCAATTTCTTAAGTACTTGGCAAAGTTCTGTCCAACAAGGACAGCTCTGCAGCGTGTGAAGGGGAAAGTGGAGGTCGGGTTTTGCCTTGGTTATTACAAAGGAGACGCAGCTTGCTAGAGAATGTTTCATCCCATCCCTCCGCCACTAATAAGCACTTCACCTGCCTTGCAGCCCAGCGCTGAGCAAGCACCACCAACAGAGAAAACTTGGGGCTTCAGCAAATCTCCCACCTCCTCTGTAGGATGGTGGGGAGAACCTGGCAGTGCCAGCCTCGGTTGGTGGTGTGTTTTCTCCAGGTGCCTATTACAGCATAATTAGATAGGTCTTGGACTGGTTTAATAACAGGCTTCCACTTCGTTCAGGTTCGCTCATAATAAAAGTTAACGCCTTCGCCAGTCTGATGCAAAAAATGTCTGCATGTTGAGCAAACGAACAATTTCTGTGAGGGGAAAAAACAACAAATCAGAAATAGATCTACACGTGAGTAAACAGGCCTCAGGCATGGTTGCCTGCGCTATATAATGAGCTCATGACAGGAAACATCATATAACAACTTAATTGTAAACAACCACCTGAGCATTCCTAACACCTGAATCATCTTTGAATGTTCCAGTTCTCCTGTTAGGTGCAGGAGAATCTCCTAAACTTGGGTTCTTCCCAAATTCTCACTTTTTTAAAAAACAGCAACAACAAAAACACAACCCATTATATATATTTTTTAAAGGATGCACTATACATAGCTTGGAATAATCATTAGTCGGGGGAAATGTTGCCAGTCGAAATGGGAAGGTAATTCTAGTTTGACAGTGATGCCACAAATCTTTTAAAATGCTTATTAAAAACAAGACATATATGAAAAGCGGCAGCGTTTGGCCAGCCGGGCTGCTGCTTGCATGTGCCAGTAACTTCCCACTCTTTATTTTTAATGTGGGATTTCAAATGCAAAGGGATTCCGCCATGGTAAGTAGGGGCTACTTTATTGCTGTTCACAAATCCACATGCATTTATTCTGCTTAAGATATGATATAGGGCTTTTTTTTGTATTCCCATTTATCGCTTGCCAAGAAATAATTAAGAATAGGAGCTAGAAGATTAATTTTAAATAAAAAAAATCTCCTCAAATGAAAATGTCAGGTCATAAAAATTCCTTTTAAATCATAACAGCATATAAATCTTTGAAATTAACCATGTAATTACAATGTCTATCAACTTCTACCTTGAGCTTTGAGCCTCTCTTTTTAATCTTCCATTCTTTTTTTAATGAATAGCTATTTTGAAATTAAAAAGTACTGTTCATTACACATGCCCCACTATAATAGGGTTTTTATCATATTTGCTCTATTTAAAAATACTTGCTACTTTGTAATTATTCACACGCCGATCCCTTCCTATATCGAGCAGAAAATAAAAAATGAAATAGAAGTCAAAGGTGCTTCAGAGCTGAATGATTTACACAATTCATTAAGGACGGTGATTTTTCAGTTAGCATCAGATTAAATGGTTACTTACTCTCAAATAGCCCTTGGGGAGTTGAATTGCTGGGTAGCAAACAGATTAAAGTTTGCATTGAAAGAAAAATTGAATTCAGAGGTAATCAATAGCATAATAGGGGCAGTGAGTGGTGCCTGCTGCCTGAAATGAAATTACCATATTTTTAATCTTAATTTTCCACTCTGTTTATCTGACAGTGTGGATGTGCAATCCAAACAGATAATGAGAGAGTGGGATATTGACACTGCTGTCCTCTGGAGTGCTTGTTTTCAGTGATTAAATGCTGTGATCTGTGATTACTTTGTGCAGGGATGTCAGAGCTGCTGGCCAGAGCTATGGGAGGGACACTAACTCAGCAGCTGCAGCTTCCCTGTCTCTCAGGCCCTAATGTTTGAAAATTCATTTTCTGCCGGCTATGCGTGGCAGGAAGGGAGTGAGGTGGCAGCAGCAGCTCTGGAGGAGGGAGGGGAATGGGATCGGGGAAGGGTGGGGGTGATCTATTTACATATATACCTTTACTCCTACAGAAAATGACAGGAATTAATCCCTGTTTATCCTTTTTAAAAAGCGTTTAATTAGATCAATATGCAGAGCGCCTTTTCTTCAAGTGGGGGATATTTATTCCTCTCTAAATCCTGAAGGCAGTGGTACAGGATGAGAGACAGAGACAAGCAGGATATGTCTAGAAAACTTAGGAGGTGGCGTGAATTATCTTTGCAAACGAAAGTGGATGAATGTTGCGAAGCCAACATGAGATTCTAAGCGGTCTATCCAAACAAATTTGCTGGTGATATATGTCGAAGCAGAACTATAAATCCACTCACCGCTCAGGCATAATTCTCTTAAAATGCAGACAAAGCAAAGAGGGAGATTGTCGATCCACACATTTTTATTTTTATTTTTTTGGTAAATGCAGTGGTAGAACTTGCGGTTCTAGATGCCAGTGCCGTAAAACGCAGGCGAAACCGCAGAACTTAGGAGGGTGTGTTCCCACTCTGGTTTTATAGCCTGATATGATATCGGTGTGACTTAAAAGTTTATTGTATAATAAATTGCCCTGCTGTGTAATAAATTGCCCTGCTATAAGAAAGTATTCGGAGCATGGCTCTGAGAAGGGGTGGGGTAAAAGAAATGGCCACAGGGGGCACTGCGTCCTGCAGAAGCAGTGAAATCATGGCAACGTGTGTTTTTTCCTCACAAATTGACAGCACAGAAGACATGGCTTTTATTCTCTTGCTTCTCAAACAGGGGTGATATGTGAGTGAGGAGAAAAATCATGTGTGAAGCAACCTGCTAAAGACAACAAATTATGGAAAAGGAAGCCAACCAAATATGTAGAAATATCAGCATGTTGATATATATTTTTCCTGTTTTGGGGAGATGTAGTTCTTCCTTCCTTCCTTCCTTCCTTCCTTCCTTCCTTCCTTCCTTCCTTCCTTCCTTCCGCATGAGAGGTTTGTTACATTAACTGAAGCCCCTGGAAGCATGCACTTTTCAAAATGCCATGGAAAGCTGCAGAATCTGGGTCGACTGCAAGAACTCCCAAGCATTTTCTTATTGTGCCTTCTTAATGTTGAGTGAAGGCACTGCAACAGTCATACAAGAGCTATGCAAAACTTCCAGTGAGTCAGCATGTGAGAAAGAATCTGTGGGTGTAAAGCCAGGGAGGGACGACATTGAAGTTTCTTTCCATTTCTCATTTTTCATCACATTCCCACATCGGTCTGACAGCATTTAGATCTGCATCAGCTACTAAAACAGTATGCACATTTTTGTATGTGATGTTGCTCAATATAAATATTTTTGCAAGCACTTTTTGCTAACATAATGCATTTTTGTATGTTCTTTTCCGTGCTGCGATACTTTTATGCACACTTTCCCCTAATTTACATATTTATGTACGAATTATTTGGTTGGAGAACTGCATCAGGAAATCGGAAGAAATGCAAATTTTGAAGCTTAGTTCAGTTTTGGTTTGGGAACGGCAGATTAGATCGGTTCACATCAAAACGTAAACCAAACCAAATTTCTCTCTTACCCTTATAGAGAGCTACTACGAACTGGTATGGTGGAATGCAAATTGTGGAAAAACACTGTTCATAAATCTTATAAGACAGAATCAGATAAGTGCTGGAGATGCAATGAGACTGATGGTATGCTCTATCATATGTGGTGAACCTGTAAAAGGGTAAAAGAATATTGGGAAACAATTCATATTGAATTGAAAAAAATGTTTAAAGGTACTTTTCAAAAAAACAACAACAAAAAAACAGAGTCCTTTTTTGTTGTGGATAACTCAGATGGAAATTCCGAAGTGTCAAAAAAGGTTATTTATGTATGCCACTACTGCGGCCTGTGTTTTGTTAGCCCAAAAATGGAAAACGAGCAAGGTCCCAACTAAAGAAGAATTGCAACTTAAACTGATGGAATACGCGCAGCTTGCGGACCTAACATATAGAAAAAGAGAACAAGAAGAACATATGTTTAGAGAAGACTGGAAAATGTTTATTGAATATATGGGGGAAAATTGTGTACATTTGAAAATGTGGGCAGCATTAATATAAATTCAACAGTGTATTTAAGTTTTGATGGATGCAATAATGGAATACTGAATGGTTTAGTTTATATAAAATATGCAGGGATTTATGTTATGCAAAATGAACCATGATGGAAAGAGAAGGGAAGTCATTGAGATTTTAAGGTTGTTTAAATGAATATTCTAAAATGTAAAACAGAAAATTAAATTAAAATTAGTGGGGGGAGAAAAACGCTGTTAACGTGGCGGCAACGTCACATGAGAGAGCTTACACCCTTTTCAGGAACAGAGGTTGCTGCATGTAACGGTCACATGTCACACTAAACCATGGTTTGGCATGATATGCATGAACAGGAAGGAGGTGTTGCAAGAGAGGAGAGCATTTCAGCTTGAGCACAAACCACAGTTTAGCATGATTCACACCCACAGTGACATGTGCAATTGTCAGCTGGGTATGAAGAGACTTTTCTTTAGTGGCTCCAAACACTCCCAGTTCCAAACCAGTCAGTTTTGACGGACTCTTATCTTTATAAAAGCAGTTATGCTACCACTGGGGTAGGGAGAGATTTTCTTGAAAGCACATAGAAAATAGAATGCTTTCCTGACACTTTTCAAAAAGCATGAAAACAGTGGAATTATTGTAGGGACCTAAAAATGGGATTTTTTCATATCAGGTCCCTTTTTAAAAGGCCCAGTAAGGCCACCAAGATTTGAGCCCCAAAATAGGACTGAAAAGTTAACACCCTTTAAAATGAGTTCTAGGCAGTTACTGCACTGGCTCTTTTACAATGCATGATGAGATTGGGAAAGGTTTTAAACACCACAACATTATTCTTTAGCAGCAGCAGCAGCAGCTCTGTCCAGTAGGAGAAAGAATTTTGCTGTGGAAGACAGAACAGTATCAGGGCATATTTTGCAGTGTTTTTAAATGGCTTTGGAAAATCTTATCTATGCACCAAATATGTTGGTGTTAAAGGATTCCATCTGACAAATCAGTAACTGCTTTTATCTTTGCTACAACTTTTTATTTTATAGCTTTCTTTTTTCTTTTAAAATGAAAAACAGAAGAACGACAGGGTTAGGATCGCGGCCTTTCTCCCACCTCTTTTTAATTTATTTTTTACTGCGCAATTTGGGCACGTCGTATTCACGCTGTGCATCGACGGCCTTTTGGTCTCTGTAGATTTATTTGTGGCAGAAGTAGCATTGGAACTAAAAAAAAAACAGGCCTTGGCAAAGCCGTGATAAATCTGCATTATTGGTGAAACTTGTCAGGAAGGATAAAATGCAGAGGTAACCCTAAAATGGCAGGCAAATGTTTTCAGCAGTCAGGAAATTATGAATGCAAACTGCCCCCCCCCCCGCCAGTTACATCTATATTTCTAAAGCCTCTCTGATTGTGTTATCGCTAAAAGTTTCCCAGGGATTTTGATCAAAACTTAATATGCTGATCTTTAAAACCTCAGAAGATGGCTGATAATATTCTGTAATTGAATAGTCATTGAAATGGAAAGCGGTTTGAAGAATGCTCAGCCTTTCCCCCCCCCCCCCCAGTCTTGTTTTCACTCTCAGGTGCAATGCAAAGTCTGAGTTTAAACAACAAAGGGTCTTGGTGCACCTTAAAAATATTTACCTGCCCTTGTATTTGTGGCCACTGTTTTAAAGCGCATTAAGCTTTAGAAATGCCACAATGACAGAGGAGAAAATCCAGACCCAATCTCTTCCCTTTCACTCTGTAAACCCTGATATGCTCCATCACCTTTTCAAAATAGTGCCCTGCCCTCTACTCCCCAAATGGCAACACTGAAACAAAATCAATAGAGAAACAATGGTGAAAAGGATTATCTGATCTTTAAATGAGGGGCCGTTGATTGGAAGGAACTAAGAGTGCTCGAATTTTCTTGGTGATCTCAGCTACTCCTGGAAACAGAAATTCCTCCAGGAATAGCCGTGTAACCCCTAAGCACCACAGAGTTGTTGTTTGAGGAGCTACTCAATATGTTACACGGATTTGAGAGAAGCATCTGTCTAGAAAGCTTTGCAAACGGAGTAGTCATGTAAAGCAAAGTAAATGACTTTCCCATAAATAACTTCCCCCCTGCAGCAGAGCCAGTGCTGTACGCTCTGAAATAAGGCACTTGCTTCTTCTTCGTGTATTAAGGATTGGAGGTTAAATTCAGTCAGGATTTATCAGGACTCAATCTCAACTTCTTTTCCATGTTGGAGAGCAGATCTGGAATGTATGCAAAATGACATTTAGAAGGCAGCCCCCCCCCCCGGAACCCACAACACACACAGCTGCAGCAAAGAGTAAAGAGGAACTTTAGACAGTAAAAGATTTATCACAGCTGCTATGTATCTCTTTGTCTTTGAGGCGCCACAAATGTCTCTGATTGTCTTCCATGAACACAGTTTTAACAGTGAGTCCGTAAATGACTGTGGAGGCCAATTCTGGATCCACACGTCCTTCCACAGTGGGGACATAGGTTTCTAGGCAGGAGTTGATCACAGTGAGGGTTTTCCAAGTGTGCCTTCCTCTTAGCATGTTTCTCCATTTTGTCCAGATCAGTGTTTCCTAGTTATCGGTGTTTATACTACTTTTTTTTTTGTAGATTTTCCCTGAGAGAGTCTTAAAACTCTTTTGTTGACCTGACCACCAGTATTATGCTTTCCACTTTAAAGTTTAGAATGGAGAAGTTGCTTTGGAAGATGATAATCAGGCATCCAAACAACATGACCAGTCTTCAACCAGTTGATGTTGGAGAATCATTGCTTTGACACTGGTGATACTTGTTTCTTCCAGTACACTGGCATTCATTTGCCTGTCTTCCCAAGTGATGTGTAAAATTTTTGGGAGACAACATTGATGGAATCTTTCCAGGAGTTGGAGATGGTGTTTATAAGAATGAACATTTCACAAGCATACAGTAAGGTTGGTAGTACAATAGCTTTGTAAACAAGCATTTTGGTTTCCTTGAGAATGTCCCAGTTCTCAAACACTCTGCACTTCAGTCGGGAGAAAGCTGCACTTGCAGAGCTCAGGTGATGCTGGATTTCGGCATCAATGTCTGCCCTTGTGGAAAGATAACCACCCAGGTGGGAGAAGTGACCAACATTTTCCAACATCACACCATTGAGTTGGATTTGTGGCACTGCAGAGGGGCTGTTTTGTGCTTGTTGATGCAGCACTTTGGTTTTTTGGATGTTGAACAATAAGCCAAGCTTTCTGTAAGCTTCTTCGAAGATATTTAGGATGGTTTGGAGGTCATCCTCTGAGTGTGCACACACTACTGCATGTCTGTGCAATATATGTCCGTGCGGTGTGCATATTTATTACACAGAGTGGCTTTGTGTGCATTCCCAAAACATTCAGAATTAGTATTCCAGAGCTCCTAGGTTTCTACTCAACTCTCTCTTTTTATAGGTTGGCATCTCTCTGTTGTATATATAAGCCAAACATTGTGATGATCAGTGCAGTAGGCATCATTCAGAAAAGCACTTGCCAACTTCCTAAGCCAAAATAAGAGAAGGGCAGACTTTTCCTTGGCTGAGATGCTAAATAACTTAGATCCACCTTTACCATAAAGAAGTGTGAGGTGGCAGGTGCTGGGGGCGGGGAGGGGTGGTAGTGTCAATGGTGACAGCCATCCCAGTGCCCTTCTGATGCTCTGTTGAGGATGGAGATATTTGTGCCCTGTGATCCCTAAGATGGTGGAGGATGCTGCTAAGTCAAGTTGGCTTCTCCATGTGGAACGTGGGCACCATCTTGTCCTTCACCCCAGAAAGAAGAACATCTTGAGAACATCTCGAACCATGTGGCCATTATCTAGCATCAAATGAGCCCCTGTTTTCCTTTCCTTTCCTTTCCTAGTGACTGACTGAGCACCTTCTTAGCCTTGGCACCCTCATCATGGAATCCCTTTCCCAGAACCCCCTCCTTTTATTCTTCAGAGAGCTGTTTTATTGCGTTTTGGGGAAAGATGGGTGAGTTCTTTGAACTCTTGCAACTGATTTTGCTGAGAATCGTGTTCTTTTATTTGCTTGTTTGAACAGAATTTGGACTATTTTAATTTTGGCTTTATATGTTTTTATAGCACTGTTTTCTGGGTTTTGGCTTGTATTTTTGTTTTAATGATATTGTACACCGTTTACAGATCTAAAATAAAATAAAATTAGGTGGTTTGTAAAGGCTTTTAAATAAATAAAACATCACTATATTATACAATTTGCTCTATACCTTTCTGCCTGTTCCTTAGCCTGCAATACTATGTCCACAGACCTGAGAGTAAACCATTCCCACATCTGCCTTGGTTACCCCTGACTACCAGCAGCTATCCAGATTTTCTTCTTCTGTTTCTCCAGGATTGATACATTTTGATACCCATAGTGGAATAGTTCTTCTCAGTCTTCCATATACTTAATGGGAACCTCTTCTGACGAGGACAAGCAAAAAAGTTTGGATGCGAGTACAAAGCATAATATACTAAATAAACCTCTTAAATTCTGGATGACATTTGTCATTGCAAAGGGCTGTTCATATCAATTAGGAAAGAATACCCACCAGGCAATTGCAGAATCCTTGCCAAAGAACCAAGTAACAGGTTTCATGTCTCAACATACAAGTCAAGGCAAGGAATTCTTGTTACTCTGAACAATTTCATTGACGGGACTGATATCAAACATCCTGAGGAAATGGACTTCTAGCCAATGCATCTAATTTGCAAGTTGGGTAAACTGAAGGAGGGCTTTGCATGATTATATAAAAAGATGCAATCCAAAAAGAAGCGAATATTTTACTAATGTTTTCCCATTCAGTTCTGCCAGACCTCATAACAGCTGCTAGCCCTTGAGTTTAATCAACTGGTGGCCAGAATGTGCATATCTTTTTGATTATGCATATGAGATACCATTTTGTATCGCTGCCTCAGAAAAAAATCACATTAAAATATATTTCTGAGTTCCTCCTGTTGTGGAGAGAATGAAACTTGGGAAGCTATAGAAACAAGGAGCTAGATGAAGGATAGAAATCTAGTCCAGCATCTAGAAGGGGGACAAATAACCTTTGTAAAAAAAACCCAGAAGCTTTTCTTTTGGGAATTATAAGGACAGAACTACCTAAAATGTGTAGAAACTTATTCATGTATGCTACTACAGAGGCAAGAAGGTTACTTGTCCAAAAATGGAAAGAAGAAGAAGTCCCAGTAAAGGAAAAACGGATACAAAAACTTACGGAATATGCAGAAATGGCGAAACTTAACGGAAGAGTAAGGAATCAAGATAACAAACCTTTTATAAAAGAATGGAAATTGTTTATTGTACATTTACAGATAAATTATAAACAGATAAAAACATTGGCAGGATTATTGTAACAACCTGAAGTTTTATAAGGGTATATATTTAAAAAAGATGAATAAATGAGTAAATTAAGTTAATTTGGAAATGCAGAAGATATTAAAAACAAATTTAAGGAACTGCAGAAAGAGGGGGTGGAAGTCAAGTTTTGAAATGTCAAAATGAATGTAAAATTAGTGAAATGTATAAAACTAGTGAAATGTATAAAGTGGAAAAGTATTTAAAAATGGAAAAATAAATAAATAGACAGGCACAAAGAGTTGGGAAAGGTAACAAGGGCAGCACAGAGGTGAATCCTACATAGTGATTCAAAATAGCCCTCTTGAATAGGGAGGCTCTGTTGCCTGCAATGAAGAACATGATCCCACCCCATCACACATGCAAAAGGAAATGATGAATTCCAATTCAAAATTAGTACATCCTCCTCTGAAGGCGAAGGAAGCAAGATGCCTTAGCTAGCACAGAGCAAGGGCACACAGCTCAGGCTCAACCCTTTCCCACTGTTGCTTCATGCCTCAGCCCCTGCCCTCTGAGTTGACTATCTCAACCTAACTGCACATTGATTCCACAATGCTGGTGGCACTGTGGCCTAAACCACTGAGCCTCTTGGGCTTGCTGATCAGAAGGTCGGCGGTTCGAATCCCTCCAACAGGGTGAGCTCCCGTTGCTCTGTCCCAGCTCCTGCCAACCTAGCAGTTCGAAAGCACACCAGTGCAAGTAGATAAATAGGTACTGCTGCAGTGGGAACATACCGTATTTTTCGCTCTATAACACGCACCCGACCATAACACGCACATAGTTTTTAGAGGAGGAAAACAAGAAAAAAAATATTCTAAATGAAACAGTGGATGTATGATTTTTGTGGTTCATGCTGTGGCCACAGACATGTGATCTGACAGTGAGTTTGGAGTAGCCCAATGCAAAAATCCTGAGGATCCATGTGGATCCGTGCTTTGTAACCACGTTTTTGCACCACTGTGACCCTAGGCAACAGTGGGTGCGTGATTTTTTTGGTGCAAGATGTAGCCATGAACATGCTATGTGATCTGATGGTGAATTTGGGGTGACCCAATGCAAAAATCCTGAGGATCCATGTGGATCCGTGCTTTGTAACCACGTTTTTGCACCATTGTGGCCCCAGGCCACAGTGGGTGCGTGATTTTTTTGGTGCAGGCTGTAGCCATGGACATGTAATGTGATCTGATGGTGAATTTGGGGTGACCCAATGCAAAAATCCTGAGGATCCATGTGGATCCGTGCTTTGTAACCACGTTTTTGCACCATTGTGGCCCCAGGCCACAGTGGGTGCGTGATTTTTTTGGTGCAGGCTGTAGCCATGGACATGTAATGTGATCTGATGGTGAATTTGGGGTGACCCAATGCAAAAATCCTGAGGATCCATGTGGATCCGTGCTTTGTCACCACGTTTTAAATGGGGAGGGAAGGAAAAACACAGAAGGGACAAGAAGCACAAGAGGGGTGTGCGGAGAAGCAGCTGGCTAAGAATGCAGGGGAGGAGTTTAACGGGGTGGGGGGAGGAAAGGAAGGCAAAAGTCCCCCCCCCCAAGCCAGCCCTCTCTCTCTTTCTCCGACCTGCAATTTTTTTCGGCTGCCTGCGAGTCCCTAGAGCACGCAGAGGAGGAGGTGGTGGGCTGGAGCCTGCACGCAGCAGTGTGACGAGGAAAGAATTAGAAGGAAGGACTCGATCCTTTCCTTAACCCTCTGCTTGCCAGGAGGGCAGGGGATTCCCTGCTCTTTGTTGAGTTTGAGCAAACGCAGCAACAGAAGCGGGAGGGCAGTAAGACCCTGAGGCAGAATGCAGGAAAGCAGCAGCTTCCGCCTTCCCTCCGCCTGACCGCCCGATCTTATTTTTGCCTATTTTTGCCCCTGCGCTCCAGCGAGTCAAGCTCCAGGGATCACACATTCGCTCCATAACACGCACAGACATTTCCCCTTACTTTTTAGGAGAAAAAATCTGCATGTTATAGAGCGAAATTTACGGTAAATGGCATTTCTGTGTGCTCTGGTTTCCATCATGGTGTTCCGTTGCACCAGAAGTGGTTTAGTCATGCTGGCCACATGACCCGGAAAGCTGTCTGTGAACAAACGCCGGCTCCCTTGGCCTGAAAGCGAGATGAGTGCCGCAACCCCAGAGTCGCTTTTGGCTGGACTTAACTGTCCAGTGGTCCTTTACTTTTACCTTTTCCCCACAAAACTAGCTAAATCGTGGCCTTCAGATCTCTAGGCTCACAGATGTGTTTCTTTGCAGAAAGCGGCACCTGAATATATAAAAGAGCCTTCAAAATAAAACGGCCTGGAAAATGTTATTTGTATGGTGCAGTCTCCCAAAACGATGCTACTTTTATGTGTTTTCTTTTTTCCTTAGAGGCCTTAAACAGGATCCCTGCCATTTCTGAGTGAGGATTCTGTGAATGTGCTTAGTTGTGTGAGATATTAACTTTCCTGCCTCTGTACCACTGGTGCTGAGATAATGTTTGTCAGCCAGAATATTGGGTGGAGGGATGTGGGTGGCAGAGAGAGAAAGACAGCTAACACTTTTGAGCACGTGAATTTTAAAAAAATCCTTGGGGTGTTCCCTATTGTTGACTGTCCTTTTCCTCTGTTATTTCCATAATATGCATACAAAGAGATAATCACACACACACACACAAAAGCTAGTCATTACATTATAAAGATCTCCAAGCACAACTTCCCATTTCCCTTTGTTTAATCAAGATCTCTATCAGAACAATGAGTTTGTCTACTGGAAGCTGACAATATGGACGGATAGTTTGGGAGAAGTGGGGGGGGGCGTGTTTTCCAAGAAAGTGGAATTCAAAGCTCTTCAGGCCATTTCCCACACAATTTCCACTTTAATGAATACACCTGGAGTACTGATTTACCCATGCTGCCATTGGTGTCCTCTTATTCAGTGAAAGCAGTGCATTTGAGATGATATCTCTCTATCTGCGGGGTTTGATTCCAAACAGCTGCTTTACAAACCTTAGTCATCGCTAGATGTTGTGGTCGGTGCAAGCTGAAGATGCACATGAAAACTCACCTTAAAGCTCTTAATGCTTTTCAGCTCCCAATTTTTCTGTTTTAAGAACTACTTCATGAGCCCCAACAGAAGTGGGAACCAGGTCAGAATTCAGAATTCTGCATCTTTCCTGTAATGTGTGTGTTTATATGTGTGTGTTTCTCTTTTTTTGAAATAATTTTTATTTGATTTTACAAGTGTCGAGTTACAATTGCAAATATATATCCATATTTTGAGATTTCTCTGAGTTATAACAATAGCAAATATATATCCATATTTTGAGATTTCTCTGAATCTCCAGACTTCCCACCTTCTCCTCCATGGGTCCTGTTGTCAACATTTTCAACTGCATATTATTTCATAATCCATATTTTATATCACTCCATTGTCTCCATAGTATTTGCTACATTACAAAGTGTTATTGCAATCTTGCTAATGTTTTCATTTGCTTACAGTGGTCTCCAAGATAAATTTTTCCCACTCTTTGTTAAAGTTTTGGACTTCTTGATTCCTGAGCTTTCCAGTCAGTTTTGCCATTTTGGCATAATCCAACAATTTAATTTGCCATTCTTCTCTAGTAGGGACTTTGTCTTCTTTTCATCTCTTGGCTAGTAGCATCGGTGCGGCTGTTGTCGCATACATAAAAAGTCTTTTCTGCTCCTTTGGTATGTTGGTACCTACAATTCCTAATAAAAAAGCTTCTGGGTTTTTTATAAGTTATTTTAAACATTTTTTTTTCAGTTCATTATAGATCATTTCCCAGAGACAACCACCACATATGGTAGAAGGTACCTTCTTTTTCTTTACATTTCAGCAGGTATTGTGTATTTATATTTCTTATCAGGAAGATGCTCTCCAGCATGTTACTAGACTGCCCATACAATTAAAACAGTTCAGATCTGATGTTTCAAAGCAGATGGTTGGTGGCACCTCCATTGAACTGATTGGGCTGGCTGTTCAGGCCCCTTAGGCAGAGCTTACTTTTATACATTATTGTCGCCAAATCTGCCGTAAGTTAACACTTACGGCATCAGAGGAATTGACAGAAGACGAGAGTCAGAACCAATTTACTGGCAACTTTTCTATTGAGCAATTCAGTGTACCCAAAGATGTAGTTTTTTGCTTCTCATTCATTTAAATTTGTCAGAGAGTTTCCAGAGAGAAGTACTGAGTTATTCTTCAAGCTAGTAAAACAAGCCTCCCTTTTGCATGTAATTTGTA